>NC_058133.1:265218777-265229928 GCF_016433145.1 Gracilinanus agilis | reverse complement strand
AAAAGAAAAGAAAAGAAAAGAAAAGAAAAGAAAAGAAAAGAAAAGAAATGAAAGGAGGAAAGGAAAGAAAAGGAAGGAAGGAAGGAAAGAGGGAAGGAAGGAAGGAGGAAGGAAGGAAGGAGGAAGGAAGGAAGGAAGGAAGGAAGGAAGGAAGGAAGGAAGGAAGGAAGGAAGGAAGGAAGGAAGACACATCTCCCCCTGGTTAAGGAAAGAGAGTTGAGACAAGCACAACTACCCACTGTTTAAATGCCTGATAGCACCCATCTCCCTGACTCAGATGCCTATCCCTGGGTGGGTGACTGGCAAAGAGAAGGGAGTCGGGAGGAGCTCAGCCAGAGGCCTCGGTTCAATTCACTAGGCAGAGGGAGAGCAAGGTCCCAGAGGAGACAGTCTGTGGATCTATTCATGAACTGGGGCTAGCAGGCTAGAAGGGCTGGAACAAGGTTCTCACTGCCTTCTTCTCCCCAATCCCAGTTCCCAGGCTGGGTGAAGGGTGTTACCTGGATCCAGGTATTCATTTCTTCCTGAGACCTGCCCCAAAATAGACATATCCATTAGGGGAAATTAAGCCCCCTCTCCCCATCTCCACCTTCACCCCTCCCCATCCCCAGGCCTTATAGGGAATACTTAAGATGCCTTACTGGGCTTGAAGTTCCAGGGTCCTCTGTTTTCCTGACACCAAGAATGAGTGAGGAAATTCCACATCGTTCAGTTCTCGGACCTGTAGGGAAAAGAAGAATCATTTGGGAGCAGCAGCAACAAGGAAACCCACTGGGTGCACAGGATCATATGAAGTTTGGCCTGGTGGGAGATAATGCGACTTGGAGACATGGTCGCTGTTATCCAGGCCACTGCTGGACAGATGCCCATATAATTGACCTTCAAGTTGGACAGAATTCTAGAAAGTAACTCTACAGAATCACAGAATTTCTGAATTGGGAGGAACTTCATTGGGACTGTAGTCTGACCCAATATACAAAATAGAATCTACCCACTATAATCCACCAGCTTCTGATTGGAGACTTCTAGTGAGAGGTAGCTCCTTCCATGTTTGGACAGCTCTAATTATGAGGAGGTGAGTGGCTAGGTGGCACAATGGTTAGAGTGCCAGACTTGGAGTCAAGGAAGATTCATCTTCCCAACTTTAAATCTGGCCTCAGACACTTATTAGTTGCGTGACCCTGGGCAAGTCACTTCACTCTGTTGGCCTCAGTTTTCTCATCTATCAAATGAGCTTGAGAAGGAAATGGCCAAGCAGTATCTTTGCCAAGAAAACCCTAAATGGGGTCATGAAGAGTCACACAGGACTTAAAAATAACTGAGCAGCAACAGAAGGAGAGGACTTTTTCTGATTGGCCCTAGAGAACAGAACTTGGAACAGTGGATAGAAACTGAAGGGAGGCAGAGGGTTAGCTTAAAGGAAAGAAAAACCTTCCCAATAATTGAAACTATCTGAAAATGGAACAGGGTTGCTTCGGAGTTCCTTGTGGTGGGGTCAGGGTGGTGGCGATGGATCATTGATTTGCTTGTCATCCCCTAAATGCTCCTGCCTTCCTTCTCTCTGCTATCTCCATTTTATCTCATTATCTTTTGTTTGTACATAATTAATCTTGCAGAATTGTTTGCATGTTGTCTCTCCCCTAGATAGTAAGCTTTTCGAGGGCAGGGGCAGTTTATTTTTTTCTCTTTCTTGGTACCCCTAGTATTTAGCACAGTGCCTAACATAGTGTGTTGTTCATTCATTTTGCAATCGTGTCTGACTCTCCATGACCCTGTTGGGAGTTTTCTTGGCAGAGATACCACAGTGGTTTGCCATTTTCTCCTCTGGCTCATTTTTTTTACAGAGGAGGAAACTGAGGCAAACAGGGTTAAATGACTTGCCTAGGGTCACCCAACTAGAAAGTATACAAGGTCAAATTTGAACTCAGATCTTCCTGACTGCAGACTCAGTGCTCTATCTAATGTGCCACCTAGCTGCCCCTTGCATATAGTAGTTGGTGCTTAATAAGAGTTTATTGACTTGATTTGATGGGCTTTAGGCATGAATTGAACCAGATGGCTTCTGCGGGGGGAGAGGGGGGAATCCTTTCTAATAAGTCTATCATTTTGGGAGTCTAAGTCCAGGGAAATAAGATATTGTATAAAAAGCACACAATATCTTATATCCAGGTGGACATGGTGGATAGAGTGGTTAGTCTGGATTCCAGAAGCCTTGAATTCAAATCCAGCCTCTCATACTTACTACGTGACTCTAGGCAAGTCACTTAACCACTGTTGGCCTCAGTTTCCCCATCTGTAAAATGAGGATAATAATAGCACCTACCTCCCAGAGTTGTTGTGAGAAATCTAACCAGCTTTCCAAATGCTCCTCTGAACCCTGGTGTTTGGGGCAATGTGAGTATGTGGGCCTGTGAGAACATTTTTATGCTAGTGATATTTTCCCTTTTGGAGATACAATAACAAGTAGCATTTATATAACACTTGAGGAGTTGCCAGGTGCCTTACATGTTATCTCACAACAACCCTAGGAGGTAGATACTGTTATTGTCTCCATTTTACAGGTGAGGAAAGGGAGACAAGAAGTTAAGTGATTTGTGCAGGGTCACACAAGTAATACATATTTGAGTCAGGATTTGAACTCAAGCCTTTCTGACTCCAAGGCCAACACTATCCACTGGTCTACCATGATACTCTTTTTAGAAGGTAAAATGTCACTAGCATCAAAATTTCTCTATTAGACAAATTATACGTGGATTGAATATATTTATTATATGTGGTGACATTTTTTTTTGGCTTGAAAATAGGCTTAAATTTTGCTTTTTTTGTTCCAACATTTCCCTAGCTTCTCTGTATTCTTTTTTTTTTTATTTTTTTTAAACTCTTACCTTCCGTCCTGGAGTCAATACTGTGTATTAGTTCCAAGGCAGAAGAGTGGTAAGGACTAGGCAATGGGGGTCAAGTGACTTGCCCAGGGTCACACAGCTGGGAAGTGTCTGAAGCCAGATTTGAACCTAGGACCTCCTGTCTCTAGGCCTGGCTCTCAATCCACTGAGCTACCCAGCTTCCCCCACTTCTCTTTATTCTTGAATATTTCATTCTTCCAGCCCCTCCCAACCAATATTTATGGATTCCATCAATATATTTCAAGCCCAAGAGCTTCTTGTGGCCAATTTCATTTGAGAAATGCTGCTCAAAGAAGTTACTGGGCAGACAAGAAGACCACCCATGATGTTTCCCTCAGGAAGAGAAGGGGGAGGGCAGGGATCAGGGACCAGACTATGGAGTCTGGGAGAGGAGGAGGCCATATTTCCTTGGATGACTTCCTTGTTTTGACTTTATGTCAAGCTGGTTCCAAACCACAGGCACAGGTTCTTGAGCCAAAGAAGATACAGGAGGGACAGGAATGGATGATTTTCAAGGTTCTTCCCAGCTCTGACATTTGCTGTTCTAAGGCATTTCCCAGCTCTGACATTTTCTGTTCTGTGTCCCAAGACACCTCCAACCTCTGGTATTCTGTTCTATGCTCTGACATTCTGTGTTTTAAGACATCACCCAGTTCTGACACTTTTGTTCTATGTTCTGATGTTCTGTACTTTAAGGGCCCTCCTCGTGCTGACATTCTGTGAGACACATCTTCTAAGATGAACAACAGACATCAGGATTATCCTCCTTCCTTCTGCCTGACATATGATATCCTCTCCAGGAGAGGGCAGTGTGTTTGCACCGAGGGTGGGGATAGTGAAACAGAGAGAGGGACAGAAGGAGGGAGAGAAGGGTGTGTGTGTGGGGAACAGAACGAAAAAGAGAGAGAGATGAGACAGAGACAGAATCAGAGAGAGAAAGATGAGAGAGAGAAGAGAGGAGACACAGAGAGAGACAGAGAGAGGAGTCAGAGACAGAAACAGAGAGAGAAAAGGGGAGAGAGAAGAGGGAGGAGGGGGAGAGAGAGAGGGGGGAAGGGAAGAGAAGAGAAGAGAAGAGAAGAGAAGAGAGATGCATAGGCACATAGGTATAGTTCAGTGATTCCCAAAGTGGGTGCTACTGCCCCTGGTGGGTGCTGCAGTGATCCAGGGAGCCGATGATGGCCACAGGTGCATTTTATGAAAAAGGTAGAAACATTAATACATATATCTTTCCTATTAATTGCTATTAAAATAAAAAAATTAATTTCCAGGGGCTAAGTAATATTTTTTCTCAAAAGGGGGAGGTAGGCCAAAAAAGTTTGGGAACCACTGGTATAGTGGAATCAATGAGCTCAGAGAAAGCCACAGAGACCCACAGACAGGGAGGAATATTCATACATATGCACCATAAACATTTCCATGGACATCCCTGCTTGGATGTATATTTAGAGATACACTCAGAGACACGTACAAGCACAGACACAGACAGAAACACATGGAAAGAACAGATTTGGAGAGAGACACACGCAGAGATGTTTTGAGATGTACACAGCCAACATATTCCTCCAACACATATACCAATTACTTACACACACAACCAGATTTAGAATCAGGAATTCTAGCACCTGGGACAGATTCCACTGAATGGGAAATGGGAGGAGGGGTGCAGTGAGAAGTGCTATCAGAAGCTGATGCTGGGAGAAAGTTAGACCAGGATGAAATCTCACACTGAACCCCTTTCCCTATCCCTGAATTCCTAGAATAATACTCTCCAGGGGTCTCCCTTCTCCTCTAAACTCTGTTGAGGTTGGTAGAGGAAGGGCAAGATCCTCCAAGATACAGGGCTAGCAGACTCTGGACCACTGAGGGGATAAGTGTGAAGCCTCATCTAAGCAATAAGAGTGTTTTCCCCACTCTATATTGATATCCAAGACATCCTAGTTAGCTAAGTTGTGTCTATGACTCAGAGATACATTTCTCATCAAAACTCATCAGAGTGGGGCAGCTGGGTGGCTTGATGGATTGAGAGCCAGTCCTAAAGATGGGAGGTCCTGAGTTCAAATTTGACCTCAGACAACTTCATAATTTTGTGACTCTGGGCAAGTCACTTAACCCCCATTGCCTAGCCCTTACTGCTCTTCTGCCTTGGAATGCATAGTATTGATTCTAAAATGGAAACAATGGGGTTTTTTGTGTGTTTTTTTAAACCCAACAAACTCATCAAAAAGAATGCTTCAGCTTTGGTGCTTAAGCTTCCTCAGAACCTTCAGTAGACTCTGCTCTTCTGAGTGGAGGTTGGTCGTTGTGGTTATTCAGTAGTGTGCAATGATCTGTGATCCCATCTGGGGTTTTCTTGGCAAAGATCCTGGAATGGTTGGCCATTTCCTTTTCCAGCTCATTTTACAGATGAGAAAACTGGGGTAAACAGGATAAAGTGGCTGCCCCAGGGTCAACCAGCTAGTAAGTGTCCGAGGCCAGATTTGAACTGGGGAAGGCGAGTCTTCCTGACTCCAGGTTCTGCGCTCTATGCATTATGGCACCACTTTGCTGGAGAGTAGGAGAGAGGAGTAAAAACTCCTTGACACCAGAGAAAGAGGGTTTGGAAGCCCAGGACACTCTTCATCGCCCATCAGCTGAACACTCTGGATTCCTCTCCACTCTCATCACATCTCCTCTCCACCCCAGGCACATTCTCTCTCCCCCACTCTCTAGGTCCCTTTTGTGCTTATCTACATTAAATTATAAGCTCTCTGAGGGCAGAGATTATCTTTCTTTTTTTTTATTCATCTCCTAGGTTTTTAGCAGAGTACCTGGCACCTAGTAGGTACTTAAGAAATATTTCTTGTATTATACTGAATTCCTGAAAGTGTTCTCTGCACAAAATGACCTTATGTTCTATCCTGGGTATGTGTTCACTAGAAGTGCTTCATTTTCCAGAAGGCTAAGGGTTGACTTCAGGAAGAAAAACCTGAGCCAAATTGAGAGCAGATAAGCTTCCTGATAATGATTTACAGCCTCTCCAAGAATAGGCAGGCAGAGCAAAGCCCAGAAAATGCCAAGCTGAGATGCCCATTTGGTGCCAGCTCCGGGCTCACAACAGTAGCCAACAGGTCTTGCTCCTGACACTCTCCATCTGATTCACAGTCAACGTGGTTTATCTTGGGCTCATTGTGTGTTAGGTCTGGCACAGAGCAGTACTTTCGGAGGTTAAGGTAAAGTGCCAGGTCTGGGAGAAGGAAGCTGGCGGCTGCCTCGGATGCAACAAGGCAGCTTTTAAAATTCCTTTTTTATAAACACACATGGTTTTATTATAACAGGAGGTGGTGAGACAGGCAGGGCATAAATAATAACTCACATTTATATAGTATTTTAAACTTTGCAAAGTGCTTTTGCATAAATTACCACAGCATTTCTCAAAAATTGTGTTTATATCACAGTATTATTCTCCATTAAGGAAGAGCATAGTTGGGAGCTTTTGCATGGAATTCCAAATGTGTGTTGCTTTCATTTCCCAGGATACTGCTGTATTCACATGGGACTGCAAATGCAAGTTCCCTACATCTCAGAGGACACTGGGCAATTTCTTTTCTTTTTAAATCCTTACCTTCTGTCTTGGAATCAACACCAAATATCGGTTCCTGTACAGGCAGAACAGTAAGGGCTAGGCAATTGGGATTAAATAATTTGCCCAGGGTCACATAGCTAGGGAGTGTCAGGGTCAGATTTGAACCCAGGACCTCCTATGTTCAGGCCTGGTTCTCTATCCAATGAGCCACCTAGCTACCCCAACATTGGGCACTGACTGTCTTTCTCTATTCCCTGAGCCACCTAGTTGATCCTTTCTCTATTATTTTTGAAGTTACAATCATCCTTTAAAGTCGCCTAAATTCATAATTTCTTTGTCAACCTTGACTCACTCTCTCATTCCATATAGCCAACTTGTTGCTAAATTTTGTCATTTTTATCACCACAAAATCTCTTGCATATACATATATGTTAAATATATATTAACTTAATATACATACATATATATGTGTGTATGTGTGTGTGTATATATGTATATATATGCATATATATATAAATAAAACTTAAAAAAAACCCAACTCATCTTTCATCTTAGAATCAATACTAAGGGGGTTTAGCTAGAGATGGGAGTTCCTGGGTTCAAATGTGGCCTCAATTACTTCCTAGTTATGTCACCCTAGGCAAGTCGCTTGACCCCCATTGGCTCACTCTTACTGCTCTTTTGACTTTAGAACCAATATATATATAGTATTGATACTAAGATGGAAGGTAAAGGTTTTTTTTTTGAAAGAATCAATACTAAGTATTGGTTCCAAGGTAGAAGAACAGTAAGAGCTAGGCAAAGAATGTAGGGAGGGTTGCCTCCTTAAGGCTTAAACAGAGAAGGATCTTAAGCTGTGCAATTGGAGAGATCTTTTTATCCTACAATTTCCACCCCCACCCCTTACCTTCTGTCCTAGTATTAATTCTAAGACAAGAGACCTGCAAGGTCTAAGCAATTGGGGTCAAGTGACTTGTCCAGGGTCAGTCACACAGTGGAAGTGTCCACCTCACTGTCTCTATAATAGACTTTTGTTTGGCTTCCCTGCCTCCAAACCCTCTTCTCTCTAATCTGTCTTCTGCTCAGCTGCAAAAATGATTGTCTTAAAGCTTAGGTCTGACTATGTCACTTTCTAATTTCGATAAACCCTATTGGTTCTCTCTAACTTCTAGAGTCAAATCTAAACTCCTTTATTTGGCATTTAGAGCTTTTCATTATGTGGCCCTTACCTCGCTTTGGTAGTTTATTCTTCTTTATATCTTTGCCCTTCTGTTTTAGAGTTTTTACTAGGACATAAAAGAAGGACTGAAAAGAAGGAAAGAAGTAAACACAGTGAGGAACAGGTACCATGCACTCAGGGACACATAGTGGATGGTTGAGGAGATAAAGCATTTGAAGCGACTGCCCTTCTATCTTCTGGAATTCTCCCTGGGCTAAAAGCAGAGTGATCGATCACTTTAAAGGTTGAGGGGAATTGATTCTGTCTAATAAGGAAGAACTATTGACAAGTAGAAATAACCAAAACCTTGGATGGAAGTGATCATCCCATCTGAGAATCACACGTGAACTCCCCTAAATTTGGGAAGAGTAGATTTCAGTTAGGAGAAAAGATAGGTAGGATCTCATGGCTGAAGATTCTACAGGGACGCTGGTTCATCAAAGAGATAAGATGCTCTCAATAATGAAATTCTCACTAGATAAATTATTCCGATAAAGAAGAAAAGGGGGAGTTTTCTAAAGATACTGATGGAGATAAACAGTTCAAATAACTTGGACCTTTTCAAGGACAGAAGGTGAGGGCAAGGTGAGGGAGGTAATATCTTCTCCTAAAAGGGCAGTTAAGTGGAGAAGTGGATAGAGTGCCAGTCCTAGTGACAGAAAGATTCATCTTCCTGAGTTCACACTCAGCCTCAGATATTCACTAGCTGAGTGACCCTGGGCAAATCACTTAACCCTGTTTGCTTAGCTCCTCATATATCAAATGAGCTGGGGAAGGAAATGCCAAACCACTCCAGTATCTCTGCCAAGGAAACCCCAAATGGGGTCACAAAGAGTCGGACATGATGGAAAAATGACTGAACAAAAACAAATCACCCCAAAAAATGGCATGGTCCTGGAAGAATAGGGGCAGAGGTTAATCTCATAACGAGTTGAAGCTCATGATATATGATAAAGGCAATAAAGGGAGAGGACTGACTTTAAAAAAGCTATTCTAGGGGCCAAGAGGAAGATCAAAGAAGGGATAACTTGTCGTTCATGGGAACAGTGATGATGAATGATGGAAAGAAAGTTGAACTACACAACTCTTATTTTTCTTCCTTTTCTTTCTTATACCAAAGAGAATGGTTTTTTACCCAGGAAAGATGGAACAACAAAGAATCTGAAACTCAAAATAAGTAAGGCCATGGCAAAGCAAGCACCTAACTCCTCTCAATGAGTTTGAGTCAATAGTCTCAAACAAACTACATTCCTCAGGAGATAATCCATAGATCTGATTGCCAAATCGCTAGCGGAGAGATCTGAAAAATCCCAGAGAATGGGATAGGACCGGAGATAAGAAAGCTTTGTCCAGATTATTGGGAAAAAAGATAGATTCTTCAAACTATAGCCTAGTGAGTTTGACTTGACTAATTCTAGAACTCATTTCTAAAGGAGTTCTGGAGTACTTAAGAAGGGAAGGTTTTAGCACTAAATAGACATCACTAGTGGTGTATATACTAGTGCTAGTTTTGCATACATCCCCTCCTCTCTTTGATCTATATGTAAGTATGGGAGAGTATGTTTAAGCAGGAGACGAAGGAGAGTGTTTTGCTACTGTTATTCTGGCTATCTCCCCACTGGCGACCCTTGGTTTGAGATAATTGTGTCTACTGGAAATGATTAAACCAATGAGGGCTTAGCTTTACATATAGACCCACTGAATAGTATTACTATTCATGCTACTCACAAGCCATGTCTATTGTTGTCGTTTAGTCGTTTTGGTCTCATCCAACTCTGTGACCCTACTTGGGGTTTTCTTGGCAAAGACATTGGAGTGGTTTGCCATTTCCTTCTCTAGTTCATTATACAGATGAAGAAAATTGTGGTCAACAGGGCTAAGTGACTTGCCCAGGGTCACACAGTTAGGAAGTGTCTAAGGCCAGATTTGAATTCAGGAAGATGATTCTTCCTGACTCCATGCCTGTCACCTAGCTGCCACAAGCCACATCTATGTATTCAGACAAATTCTACTCAAATATATCTTACATTTGTTACAAGATGTAGCTTGTTGGGTAGAGGAGGAGGGAAGACATATTTGGAAAAGAAGATGATATAAAAATAAAGGATAGCAACATGTTAAATAAAATGGAGGGGCCAGAGGAAATTCTCACCTTCATCCCAGCCACATCGATTCGGGTCCTCACCTGGAACTGAGCCCCAACCTGGATCACCTTAGGCACACAATACAGCAGCATATTGTTGAACTGATAGAGGAAAGGATATGAAGTCACTGTTAAAATAATAATAACCAACAGGAATTTAATACTTTAAAGGTTTACATATATTATCTCATTTGAGTCTCACAACAACCCAATAATGTGGGTAATGTAGGTATATATGCTTTTTTTCCCCTAACCCTTACCTTCTGTCTTAGTATCTTTCTAAGACAGAAGAGAATTAAGAGTTAGGCAATGGGGGTTAAATGACTTGCCCAGGGTCACACAGCTAGGAAGTGTCTAAGACCAGATTTGAACCTAGGACCTCTCTTCTCTAGGACTAGTACTCTACCCACTGGGCTATCTAGTTGCCTATATATGTAAACATAATTTTATCATATTAATTATATAATTAATATATTAAAATTATGTATATAATATAAAATATATGTATATACATATATATAAACCTGGATGTATGATTTCATTAGTGTAGGGAACTTCTATAGCAGAAATCCCTTCTCCAAATGTAGATAAAGCAAATGTTCTGTAATTTATCATTTTAAAAAGTTGACTGGAGGGATTGGGAGCAAGATATCTGCCTAGGGTCACATATATGTCAGAGATGAAATTTGAACTCAGTCCTTCCTGACCCCAAGCCCAGCTCTCTAGCCACTAAACCACACTGTCTCTAAGTGCAGGTATTAATATTCTCCTTTTACAGATGAGGAAAAGTGAAGCCCAGAGAATTTAAGTGACTTATCTAAAGAGCTCATGCCGAGAAGCAGTAATATCTGGAATTTATATGGTACTTTAGGGCAGCTAGTCAGAACAGTGGATAGAGTCTTGGTCCTGCAGTAAGGAAGATTCATCTTCCTGAATTCAAATCAGGCCTCAAATACTTACTAGCTGTGTGACCCCAGCCAAGCCACTCAACTCTCATTGCCTCAGTTTCCTCATCTGTAAAACAAGTCAAAGAAGGGAATGGCAAACCATTCCAGTATTTCTGTCAAGAAAACCACAAATGGGGTCATTAAGAGTCAAACACAACTTAAATAACTGAACAACAATATTTTTGTTTGAGGGGGTAACTGGGTGGCTCAATGAATTGAGAACCAGGCCTAGAGATAGGAAGTCCAGGGTTCAAATCCAGTCTCAGACACTTCCTAGCTGTGTGATCCTGGGTAAGTCATTTAACCTCCATTTCCTAGTCCTTACTCCTCACTCTTCAGCCATAGAATCAATACAATTAATTCTAAGGTGAAAA
>NC_058133.1:265197011-265216917 GCF_016433145.1 Gracilinanus agilis | reverse complement strand
CTCTCAATAATGAAATTCTCACTAGATAAATTATTCCGATAAAGAAGAAAAGGGGGAGTTTTCTAAAGATACTGATGGAGATAAACAGTTCAAATAACTTGGACCTTTTCAAGGACAGAAGGTGAGGGCAAGGTGAGGGAGGTAATATCTTCTCCTAAAAGGGCAGTTAAGTGGAGAAGTGGATAGAGTGCCAGTCCTAGTGACAGAAAGATTCATCTTCCTGAGTTCACACTCAGCCTCAGATATTCACTAGCTGAGTGACCCTGGGCAAATCACTTAACCCTGTTTGCTTAGCTCCTCATATATCAAATGAGCTGGGGAAGGAAATGCCAAACCACTCCAGTATCTCTGCCAAGGAAACCCCAAATGGGGTCACAAAGAGTCGGACATGATGGAAAAATGACTGAACAAAAACAAATCACCCCAAAAAATGGCATGGTCCTGGAAGAATAGGGGCAGAGGTTAATCTCATAACGAGTTGAAGCTCATGATATATGATAAAGGCAATAAAGGGAGAGGACTGACTTTAAAAAAGCTATTCTAGGGGCCAAGAGGAAGATCAAAGAAGGGATAACTTGTCGTTCATGGGAACAGTGATGATGAATGATGGAAAGAAAGTTGAACTACACAACTCTTATTTTTCTTCCTTTTCTTTCTTATACCAAAGAGAATGGTTTTTTACCCAGGAAAGATGGAACAACAAAGAATCTGAAACTCAAAATAAGTAAGGCCATGGCAAAGCAAGCACCTAACTCCTCTCAATGAGTTTGAGTCAATAGTCTCAAACAAACTACATTCCTCAGGAGATAATCCATAGATCTGATTGCCAAATCGCTAGCGGAGAGATCTGAAAAATCCCAGAGAATGGGATAGGACCGGAGATAAGAAAGCTTTGTCCAGATTATTGGGAAAAAAGATAGATTCTTCAAACTATAGCCTAGTGAGTTTGACTTGACTAATTCTAGAACTCATTTCTAAAGGAGTTCTGGAGTACTTAAGAAGGGAAGGTTTTAGCACTAAATAGACATCACTAGTGGTGTATATACTAGTGCTAGTTTTGCATACATCCCCTCCTCTCTTTGATCTATATGTAAGTATGGGAGAGTATGTTTAAGCAGGAGACGAAGGAGAGTGTTTTGCTACTGTTATTCTGGCTATCTCCCCACTGGCGACCCTTGGTTTGAGATAATTGTGTCTACTGGAAATGATTAAACCAATGAGGGCTTAGCTTTACATATAGACCCACTGAATAGTATTACTATTCATGCTACTCACAAGCCATGTCTATTGTTGTCGTTTAGTCGTTTTGGTCTCATCCAACTCTGTGACCCTACTTGGGGTTTTCTTGGCAAAGACATTGGAGTGGTTTGCCATTTCCTTCTCTAGTTCATTATACAGATGAAGAAAATTGTGGTCAACAGGGCTAAGTGACTTGCCCAGGGTCACACAGTTAGGAAGTGTCTAAGGCCAGATTTGAATTCAGGAAGATGATTCTTCCTGACTCCATGCCTGTCACCTAGCTGCCACAAGCCACATCTATGTATTCAGACAAATTCTACTCAAATATATCTTACATTTGTTACAAGATGTAGCTTGTTGGGTAGAGGAGGAGGGAAGACATATTTGGAAAAGAAGATGATATAAAAATAAAGGATAGCAACATGTTAAATAAAATGGAGGGGCCAGAGGAAATTCTCACCTTCATCCCAGCCACATCGATTCGGGTCCTCACCTGGAACTGAGCCCCAACCTGGATCACCTTAGGCACACAATACAGCAGCATATTGTTGAACTGATAGAGGAAAGGATATGAAGTCACTGTTAAAATAATAATAACCAACAGGAATTTAATACTTTAAAGGTTTACATACATTATCTCATTTGAGTCTCACAACAACCCAATAATGTGGGTAATGTAGGTATATATGCTTTTTTTCCCCTAACCCTTACCTTCTGTCTTAGTATCTTTCTAAGACAGAAGAGAATTAAGAGTTAGGCAATGGGGGTTAAATGACTTGCCCAGGGTCACACAGCTAGGAAGTGTCTAAGACCAGATTTGAACCTAGGACCTCTCTTCTCTAGGACTAGTACTCTACCCACTGGGCTATCTAGTTGCCTATATATGTAAACATAATTTTATCATATTAATTATATAATTAATATATTAAAATTATGTATATAATATAAAATATATGTATATACATATATATAAACCTGGATGTATGATTTCATTAGTGTAGGGAACTTCTATAGCAGAAATCCCTTCTCCAAATGTAGATAAAGCAAATGTTCTGTAATTTATCATTTTAAAAAGTTGACTGGAGGGATTGGGAGCAAGATATCTGCCTAGGGTCACATATATGTCAGAGATGAAATTTGAACTCAGTCCTTCCTGACCCCAAGCCCAGCTCTCTAGCCACTAAACCACACTGTCTCTAAGTGCAGGTATTAATATTCTCCTTTTACAGATGAGGAAAAGTGAAGCCCAGAGAATTTAAGTGACTTATCTAAAGAGCTCATGCCGAGAAGCAGTAATATCTGGAATTTATATGGTACTTTAGGGCAGCTAGTCAGAACAGTGGATAGAGTCTTGGTCCTGCAGTAAGGAAGATTCATCTTCCTGAATTCAAATCAGGCCTCAAATACTTACTAGCTGTGTGACCCCAGCCAAGCCACTCAACTCTCATTGCCTCAGTTTCCTCATCTGTAAAACAAGTCAAAGAAGGGAATGGCAAACCATTCCAGTATTTCTGTCAAGAAAACCACAAATGGGGTCATTAAGAGTCAAACACAACTTAAATAACTGAACAACAATATTTTTGTTTGAGGGGGTAACTGGGTGGCTCAATGAATTGAGAACCAGGCCTAGAGATAGGAAGTCCAGGGTTCAAATCCAGTCTCAGACACTTCCTAGCTGTGTGATCCTGGGTAAGTCATTTAACCTCCATTTCCTAGTCCTTACTCCTCACTCTTCAGCCATAGAATCAATACAATTAATTCTAAGGTGAAAAGTAAGGGCTTTCAAAAACAAAAACAAAAGACCAATATTGTTTGTGATTAAACATTATATATTATCTCATGTGTTCCTCACCACAACCCTGGGAGACAGGTGTTATTATTATTATCCCCATTTTACAGATGAGGAAACTGAGGCAGAAGTGGTTGGCCAGAGACACACATTGGTGTCTGAGGCATAATTCAAACTCAGGTCTTCCTGATTCCTGATCTTAAGCTCTATTCACTTCCCCATCTAGCTGTCCAGTAAGTGACAGAACCAAGAACTCAAATCCAAATTCTCAGTGCAATGCTTGCTATCTGTAGATTGCACCTTTCCTAAGATTTCTCCCTTGGAATTCAATCTATTTGCCTCTTGGTCTTCCAGGGCACATGTTCCCATCAAGGGACCATTGGAAGAAGGCCATGTCTCCTGTGGTTTGCACAGTGATGAGGATTGCATTTACCCAGTGTCTTCTCTAGTATCTCAGGTTTTTCTAACCATGACAGTCAAAGGAGTCTTTAAACTTCATGATCCAAGACTCCCATCAACAGGGCCCTAAGGCTGAGCAGTGGGCTGATTGCACCCAGAAGGCAGGACAGAGCGTGCTAAAGCACCAGGGAACTATGTGCTTAATCACTGGATCAATGATTAGTCCTAGAGGCAGAGCCAGTGTCCAAGAGGTCTGTTCTGACATTCTCATGAATGATCTAAAATCCAAGGGACCCAGAGCTGGAAGTGACTCAGTGGAGGTCTTCTCTGTCTCTGTCTCTTTCTCTCTCCTCTTTCTGTCTCTCACTTCTCTTCGTCCTCTCTCTCTTCTCTTTGTTCTCTCTTTCTCTCTGTCTCTGTCTCTCTGTGTCTCTGTCTCTGTCTCTCTCTGTTTGTCTCTCTCTCTCTCTCTCTCTCTCTCTCTCTCTCTCCCCCCTTTACTTTCTATCCCAGTAACAACTCTAAGACACAAGGGAGGGCAAAGGCTAGGCAAACGAGGTTAAGTGATTTGTCCAGGGTCACACAGCTAGAAAGTATCTGATGGCACATTTGAACCTGTGTTTTCCCAACTCCAGGTCTGGGGTTCTGTCCACTCTTCTACCTAGCTGGCTCTGGTCTTTTCAGTTTTTCCCCTTCCTTCTAGCAGGAACAAACTGAGCCCAGACCAGACAGATAATGGGGTTTTTCCTGTTTTTCTACAAGTACCAGGCCTGGAAAGAACTTCAGATTCAGCCTAATCCACATGTGGGCTGGAGTTAGATTAGATAGGTTCCTAAGAATCAATTGTTAAAATTTACACATAAGCATTTGCACTTCTGAAAAGAGCAAAGTTACAAATCAGGACTTGATTCATTGTTATGGTTAATCAATAGAACTTGAAAAAATTTAGACCTAAAAAGTGATGGAGAAAATATTAATAATGCAGATTAAATGCTAAGATATGTCTTTTATCCTTTTTTTTCCTTGAAGAGATAGTTGTTAAACCAGATAGTTTCTTAAGAGCCAATTGTTAAATTTTCTATGTAAGTCTTTTCATTTCTAAAATCAGCAAAGCTACAAATAAGGGTTTAATTTTTTATTCTATTTAATCAATAGAACTTAAGAAAGGTTCATGAAAAAATCTTAATATTAATAATGGAGATTAAATTTAAAAGTATGTCTTTCATACATTTTTTTCCTCAGAGAACTGGTTGTTAAACATTCACCAGCATGCCCCTGACCTAGTTTAATCTATACCTGAGCAAATATATCATAGTATAGTGTCTAGAATGTTGGACTTGGTGTCATGAAGACCTCAGTCCCACATGGCAATGACATCCCAGCCTTACTCCTCCGAGTCCCCTCTGCCCTACCAGGAACAAGTAGCGCTCCATGGTGCTGCTATGTCTGAAGGAGATCTTCTGGATGGGGCCCTCCTGCAGCAATTCATTGGAGGGATCCACAATATCATCTTCAAGGCCAAGACGCTGATACACATCCCACAGGTTCTGCAGACGTTCCTGGGGAAGGAGAGAGAAAAGAAGAAAACTGGATACAGGAAGGACATGAAATGCACGCGGCCCATTTTGTAGCCCTTGATTCTGAAGGAGAGCCTGGATTGTAAGGTCCAGAACTCTCTGACTTTTAGGGTTGGGAACCCCTAAAATACATATACATGGGAAGTGGGCAAGCCATTCTGCCTGAAAAGTATGTTTTTAAAAAGAGGATGTAAGTCTAGGTTAGGAAGATTTCCTTTTAGGGAGGTAGCACATATCAGAAGGGATCAGAGGATATGAATGAGCCCCTTTCCCAAACCTTTGCACAGGCTGTCCCCATGCCTGGGATGCATGAATTCCCTCCTCACCTCCATCCCTTAGTAAATGAAGCTCCTAGCTGAACTCAAAGGAACCTCGAACACAAGGCCTTTCTAACCACTCCTTGCCCCTCATCCAGGGTTTATTTTTAATTATATTTTATTTTTTTTCAGTGAACAAAAACTAATTCCCTTCCTCTTTTCTCTACTGGAAAAAGAAAAATAAAATCATTGTAACCAATAGTCAAGCAAAACAACATCCCAAATGGCCAGATCCAAAAAATGTATGACTCCTTCTTCATCCTGAGTCTATCACCTCTTTTCCAGGAAATAGTCAGTCTGTTTCATCTCTGGGCCCATGAGGCCTTTCCTGATCCCATGACTAACTAGGGTTCTCCATCAGAAATTACTTTGTATTTACTTATGCCTTTTCAAGTTGTTTCCTCTGATAGAATGCAAGCTCCCTGAGCTTTTGCTTTGGTATCTCCACCATCTTGCTCAGTCTCTGGCACATGGTAGGAATTTAACAAATGCATGTTCATGGGTTAATTGATTGGGGTGAGGTAGTAAAGGTGTTTCAGTGGATGACAGGCTCCAAGGCACAGAACAGCTTCCAGGGTAAGTTATAGTGGAGTCAGAGTAAATCAGGGATAAGGAAATCCAGGAATGAGAGGGCAGCCACAGAACAGGAGCTTCAGGGAGCAAGGGCCCTAGTGGGAGGAACAGAGGGATTTAGAGACTTTAGAATTTGAGGTCACCGTGCTGAGAGCTGAGGGGTCCCAGCTCACCATTTCAGTGATGGCTGCATTAGAATGCTGAGCAGCAGAGAAGATCATGTCCAAAGCTTCTGAAAGAGAGAGCGATAAAGTCATAAATAGGATGGATGAGGAAAAGGATTCACTTTCTGAATCCTGGGATATTAAGGCTAGGGGGAAGGAGGAAGATTCTGAATTCTTTTTTTTTTTAAACTCTAATATCTTTTATATATATCCTTCTATATTTTTAAATTTGTTATAGGACTAGGCAATAGGGATTAAGTGACTTGCCCAGGGTCACACAGCTAGGAAGTGTCTGAGGCCAGATTTTAACCTAGGACTTCCTTTCTCTAGGCCTGGCTCTCTATCCACTGAGCCATCCAGCTACCCCTATTCTGAATTCTAAAAGAGGCTCTTTAGAACCAATGAAAGGCAAATCTAGCATAAATTATTAGGGGAAACAAGGAGTATTTTGAATTGATTCCTAAAATGTGAGGCTGATGTCAGAAAGGACACCTATCTATCTCCCTAGTGATCCTTACCCGCCATCCTGGGGGGGCTCCTGTCAGAGACAGATCCCTGGGCAAGAGGGTTGAGGAAGTTTACACAGGGTGGATATTACCAAGGATTCCCAGAAGTGGGGAAAAGCAATTCAATTAAACAATCATTTATTATGTGCTGAGCCTTGGTTTACAGCAATTTCTGAATCTCATTCTTTAGGGTTTGATTCCTCAATTCACAGTATAAAGAATATAAGCTCTTTGATGGTATATGCTTTTCTCTCCTAGAACCTGTGTCTGTTTCACTTAGTAGGTACTTGATTCCATTTGACAAATATTTATAGAACATTAAAAACAGAGCTTGTAGCACATATAGGAATAAAATAAGAATATAACCATAGAATAAGGGATGCAAGGTGGGATGCTTGTTGTTGCTATTGTTGAATTGTTTTTATTTGCATCTGATCCTTTCTCACTCTATTTGGGGTTTTCTTGGCAGAGATACTGGAGTGGTTTAGCATTTCCTTCTCCAGCTCATTTTACAGATGAGGAAATTGAAGTGACCAAGGTAAAGTGTCTTGCCCAGGGTCACCCAACTAGTAAGTGTCTGAAGCTGGATTTGAACTCAGAAAGATGAGTTTTCCTGACTTCAGGCCCAGCACTCTATCCACCCACCCTAGGGATCTTGGTAGAGACTGATAAGTGCTTTCTTAAATTTAATCAATTTTATAAAACGTTGAGATAATTAAGATACAGAGCTTAGGATACAAATATGAGAATCAGAAGAGAACACAACTATAGAATAATTTACCCAAGGGGCGGAGTATGGGAGAGTCCTAAGAGAGGCATGAGGACAATACTACAGAGGACAATACTACAGAGGACAATACTACAGCACAGAAAGCAGGGCCATCTGGATGCTGAATGACTGAGTGAATAAATGAAAGAATGGCTCTGTACATAGTGCCCTGTCCCATCTGTCCCTCCCACATTCCCAGGGCTAAGACCGTACTTACTCTGGGCATCAGCCCGGTCTGGGGCATCTGGGGGCAGCTTCTGGACATACTCCTTCAGCAACAACTCATAGCGAGGGATCCTCTGCACAGGCTCCAGCATGTGGTGTTGCAGGGTGAGGCTGCCAGAGATGTCGCTGTTCTTGGGGACAAGAGGGGAAGCAAGCAGGGTGGGAGTGGAGGGAGGGTCAGACTGCTATTCAGTCTGGATGGGGCAGAATCTAAATATGCCAGGCCTGGGGAACAGATCCAGGATGGGATAGTGGGAAGATTAAGGAGAACTTATTTCTAGCCTCAACCACTTCCTGTGTGACCTGGTTCTCTCTGGACTCAATTTCCCCCTCTGTCAAGGAAGGATTTGGACTAGATGGCCTTTTTTTAAGCTCTTACCTTTCATCTTAGAGTTAATACTGTGTATCAGTTCCAAGGCAGAAGAGCGGTAAGGGTTGGGCAATGCGGGTTAAGTGACTTGCCCAGGGTCACACAGCTATGAAGTGTCTGAGGCCAGATTTGAACCCAGGATCTCTCATCTCTGGGTTTGGCTCTCAATCCATTGAGCCACCCAGCTGCCCCCTCCCCTTCTCAACTAGATGATCTTTAGGGGCCCCTTTCAGCTCTAGGAATCAATGAATTTGGCCAAGGATATGCACAGTTTGGGAAGGTAGTGACAGGAATATGAAGCATCATCATTCACTTAAGAGGGAAAGTTTGGGCAGACTGGCACTCCAAAGAGCCAGACCCTGGCAATGACTTTGGGTCTGTGTGTGGCATGTATGGGAAAGGGCCTAAGAACCAGGTAGTTTTCCTGGGCCTCAATTTTTCAAAGGAAGTCATGAGAAGGATGAGAATTTGTTATCTCCTCATTTGAGATGCCAAGGGTGGCAAGGCCTCTCTCTCTTTCCTTCACCATTCTGGCACCCATCCTGTACCTCCTCCCACCCCCACTCTGGCATCTAGAGCTTCAGCTCTCCACCTGGATTCGAGTGATGACCTCTTGAAAGGGTGGGCACTTCTCTGTCCAGATGGCCAGCAGCTCTGCTGCCCGCTCAAAGTTCTTCACGTATTCACCGTACATCTTCAGAAAGGGTGCCAGTTTCTGGATCACATCACCAATGCGGGGGATGACAACCCTGTGGGCACCATAGCTCAGTCCTTTGTTCATTGCCCAAGGACCTCTTCCGTTATCCTCAGGACTTTGCACCAGTAGTATCTATGCTTTTTGATGCAGTGGATAAGTCACTGAATGGACTTGGAATCAAGAAGACTCAGGATCAAATCTTACCTCTGATATTCACTTGCTTTGTGACTTTGAGTGTCACATTTTTTTTGGCCTGAGTTTCCTCATATGGAAAGTGCAGGAGTGGTTAGCTGGCTCAGTGCATTGAGAGCTAGGGAGGACCTGGTTTCAAATCTAGTCTCAGACATTTCCCAGCTTTGTGATCCCAGGCAAGTCATTTAACCCCAATTACCCAGCCCTTACCTCTCTTCTATCTTGGAATCAATTCTTGGTATCAATTCTAAGATGGAAGATAAGGATTAAAAAAAAAGGAAGAAAGGACACTGGAGTGATTTGCCATTTTCTTCTCCAGCTCATTTTATAGATGAGGAAACTGAGCCAAACAAGGTGGAGTAACTTGCCCGGGGCCACATAGCTAGCAAGTACCTGAGGCTGGATTTGAACTCAAGAAGATGAGTCTTCCTGATTGTGAGCCACTACGTTGTCAATTCAATTCAACTAACATCTGTAGAGTACCTTCTTTGTGTAAAGTACCCCACTGCCTTCTCCCTGTAAGATTTCCTTTTGGGAGCTACCCAGGTAAGACCCAGCCACCCAAACTCACCATTCATCCACACGCCTCTGGAGCTCTGGGAGGAAGAACTGGGAGTGGAATTGGTGAATGGAGGAAATGTTAGAGAAGATGAGCTTGACGATGTCTTCAGAGAAAGCCTTGCTGCTTCGAGCCTCCTTTAGTAGCTCCTCAAAGAAGACCTGAAGACAGAATTCATTAAGACAGGTGGTAGAGAGGGCCAGGAAGTCCAGGGAGTCTCTAAGGCAAGAAGTGACTTGTCTGGCTCAGAGAACAGCCCAAACACCACTAGTCTTTGATGGGCGCTTGTGATGCCATGTAAAATGTTCTATCGCAAAAGACTTGAGGTCTATCTCTTGTAACAGATCTAAGTTCTATCTTCCTACTAGAGTTCAGGGATTGCCTAACTATTTCTGACTTTATTTTAAGATATAAAAGGCCTGTCCTTACTCTAGTGGCCTTATCTCCTCTTGAGTGAATGAGAATGACACTGGCCCATCAGATTCCTGTCATTACCCTCCCAATCTGCAGATGTCTTTGGCCAAATTCATAAGTTCCTAGAACTGCAAGGAACTCCTAAAGGTCACAGTGAGACTTCCTCTGCTGTATGACCCTGGGCAAGTCACTTATTCCTGACTGTCTATCCCTTACTGTTCTTCTGTCTTAGAATTGATACCTACAAAAGAGTATAAACAAAATCTTATATACTATAATAGGTGTGTAGCAAGTACTATTTAAATGTTAACTATTATTATTATCATCCTCATCCTCATTGTGATTATTAGTATTAACTGTGTGTCTGTGGGCAAATCACTTCACATTTGTTTACCTCAGTTTCCTCCTCTGTAAAATGGGGGTGATGATAGCACCTACCTCCCAGGTTGTCATGAAGATCAAATGGGATAAAGATTGTAAAGCGCTTAGCGAAGAGCAGTCGCTATATAATAAGCTTATTATTGTTCTTGTATTCAAACCCACACCCCCTGTCTTTAAACCCAGCATACTGTGCCACCATAACCATGTTGATTTCCTCCTCAATGCCCAGCACTGTGCTCCCTGAACACAGGTAGGCTGGTAAAAAAAGAGCAGAACTGGGAAGGTAGAGATTGGGGGTCGGGACCTGTCACTCACTCACCTGATCCAGCAGGTGGAGGCGGGACACATAAGTCTGCTCAGTCTCCAGGAGCTCCCTGACAATTTTATTCTCTTCTGGCTCCTACAAGTGGGGAGGCAGATTGGGGTTAGGGAATGGAAACTGGAACATTTGGTCCCCTGAGGGGTTACTAGGACAGGGCAGGAGATAAGGGGAGGCAAACTCTTCTGTTTAATGTGTGCGTGTTTTTTTAAAACCTTACCTTCCATCATAGAATCAATACTGTGTATTGGTACCAAGGCGGAAGAGTGGTAAGGGTTAGACAATGGGAGTTAAGTGACTTGTCCAGGGTCACTCAGCTAGAAAGTGTCTGCAGCCATATTTGAACCCAGGACTTCTGGTCTCTAGGTCTGGCTCTCTATCCACTGAACCACCTAGCTTCCCCCTCCATTTAACATTTAAAGTGCTTCATATTCTGTCTCTAGCCCATCTTTCCCGATTTATTTCCCAGGACTCTCCTCATACTCAGTATTGGGGTCTTGTTATTAGCCTTGCTATTTCCTCCATGCTAGAATGTTTGATTTCCAATTCTCTGGTTCTTAGAATTCCTACTTCCTTACATGCTCAGGTTAGCTGCCACCATCTTCAGAAAACCTTTCCTACCCTTCTTATATATCAGTACTCCCCCTGTCCTCAAATTATTTGGCATTTATTTATCTGTTCATATGTTGCAACTCCTAATAAGCTCCTTGAGGGCAAGAACTATTTTTGGTTTTTGTCTTTGTATCCCCAGGGCTTAGCATAGTGCCTGACCCATCCTAGTCACTTATTATATTTGTCCAGAGAGCTAAGTAGTGTGGCTAAAGTCAGGAAGACTTGAGTTTGAATCCTGCCTCAGATATATGCTAGCTGTGTGACCCTGGGCAAGTCACTTAACCTCTTTTTTTACCCTAAACTGTAAAACAGGGTACTTACCTCGACAGGTGTCCTGAGGAATAAATGAGATCATATTTTTAATATAGCACTTTATAACCCTTAAGGGTTATATAAAGGTTATATAAAAGAATGCTTTTATTGTAAAGTGTGTCTCTGGTCATTGACCATTGACCATTGTCAATGGGACCATTGACCTCTATTATTGGTAACTGCTAGTCTTGCCAGTGAATAGATTATATTTGGAATTTTGTGCCTCAGTTTCTCTTAACTGCACATTTTTATCTTGACACTTTTTAAATAAATATTAATACAATTGTATATGTTAAACTCTTGATTTGTTGCTAAAACATACACAAAGCCTGAATTTCCATACTAGGTACATTTGGAAGCCAATCACAGACATATGTACATCATTTATTTTAAACCCTTACCTTTCATCTTAGAATCAATACTGTGTATTGGTTCCAAGACAGAAGAGTGGCAAGGGCTAGGCAATGGGGATTAAGTGACTTGCCCAGGATCACACAACTAGGAAGTGTCTGAGGCCAGATTTGAATCCAGGACTTCCCATCTCTGGGACTGGCTCTCAATCCACTGAGCCACCCAGGTGCCCCATGTACAGAATTCTTAGAGAAAAAGACTGACCCCTGTATTTCTTGTTGGCTTGGGCAGTGCCAATAACACCCTGGTTTACCTTGG
The DNA here is from genome assembly GCF_016433145.1 of Gracilinanus agilis. NCBI lineage: Eukaryota > Metazoa > Chordata > Mammalia > Didelphimorphia > Didelphidae > Gracilinanus > Gracilinanus agilis. Next base: position 265,204,834 of record NC_058133.1, on the reverse strand, counting down.
AGGCAAATAAATACTAGTTAATGTTATTGAATGGAATTGAGATAGTCCCTTTTGGGCCAACACCCTCACTCCACCAACAGTTTTTATTACTATCACTAATAAATTCCCAACCCACAATAATACTGAAAATTTCACATTATTATACAGGTTAACATATTCATTCATGATATTAAATAATAATGATTCTCACAAAAAATGCTTCCTGTTTGAATAGCACTTTGTACTTTCCAAAGTACTTATATATACATATATTAATCATTGATCCTTAGACATTGTCATGAGACAGGTACCCATTTTATAAATGGGAAGACTAAGTCTCAGATAGATTAAAATAATTTGCCCCAGGCTCACTTTAGTCATTGGAAAAGCCAGAGCCAGAACCCAGGTCTTCTAGCTCCCCAAAGAGTTGCATTTTCCACTGTATCATCCCTTCCACGTGGAAGGATGCCAGCTCACTGATGGAGAGAAGCCCAAGAAAGATCCTAAGCATCTGTCTACCCAAATGCTACCTTCAATGGTTAGACAACTCTGTCTCAGGGGGCTGCTCACTCCTTCATGAGCCCAGACCCCCAGACAACCCCACTCTTTAAGGTTTGTGGGCTAGAGGTGATGGGCAGCAAGGTGTCCCCCTTGTCCCCAGCATCAGCCCTTAGGCACCTGCTTCCTGGTGTTTCCAGTGGCTTCACAGGACTTCCTCCAGCCACTGTTGGAGATCTTATTTCTTAGAGAGGAGAGTAACCTGGTGCTGACTGCCCAGTGGCCAGGTCCTGGTCTGTCGTCCAGAATGTCCCTTTCCCAAGGTCTTGGAGTCCTATCAAAATGGGGCTCCATCAGAGTCTGGGGCATCTGTGATGTGGAGTTGCTCTGCTCTTGTTCAGACATGGAGTCTTTGGTCTCAGCTCCTGGAGTCTCAGGAAGGCCTGGAGAGAGTGGAGTGAGCTGTCCTGCCCTGGGGGACACGGGGCAGCTTTTGGAAGAAGCTGTGTCGTTGGCTGGCTGCTTGTTGGTGGCTCTGGATGTGGGACACACAATCATAGTGTCATTTTAAAATTAAGACCAAATGGTTTCCAATGCCCTTTCTAACTCTAAACCTACCTGGGTCTTTTAAAATTGTTGATTTAATATCCGTATAACACAGATTGGATTGTTCACCAGCTCCAGGAGGGGAGGGAAGAAAGGAGGGAGACAACTTGGACCATGTAACTTTGGAAAACTTAGATGGAAATTTGTAATTAAAAAAATAAAATTTTATTTAATACATGTATAACCCAGATTGAATTGCTTGCCTGCTCCAGGAGGAGGGAGAGAAGAAAGGAGCGAGACAATTTAGATCATATAACTTTGGAAAATTTGTGTGGAAATTTATTATTTGAAAAATAAAATTTTATTTTAAAAAATTTTAATTACATGTTGAAACAATTTTTGAAAATTGTTTTCTGACATTTTGCAATTCAGATTCTCTCCCTCTCTCCTCTCCTCCCCAAGGTGATAAATAGATTATAACAGGGCTTTCATGCAATATATATTTCCACATTCCTCATGTTGTAACTGAAGACATCTATCATATATGCAATAAAAAATTTTATAGGGGGAGTGAGGTGACAGCGGATAGAGAAGCAGACCTGGAGACAGGAGATCCTGGGTTCCAATCTGTCTTCAGACACTTCCTTTCTGTGTGAGCAAGTCACTTAATCCCAATTGTCTGACCCATATCACTCTTCTGCCTTGGAACCAATACTTAGTATTGATTCTAAGATGGAAGATAAGGGTGAAAAAAACAACAACTTAGGAAGAAAATAAAGTGAAAACTGGCATGCTTTGATTTGCAATCAGATTCCAAGAGTTCCTTCTTTGGCTATGAATAGTGGTTTTCTAATTTTTTTTTTATCACAAATTCCTTGGAGTTGTCTTGGAACCCTTTTTTTTTTTTTTTTGCTGCTGATAATAGTTTAGTCTTTCACAGTTGCAGATAACTGTTTTTTTTTTTTCAGATAGAAAGGGCTCAAGGTATTTTTTTTAACTTCCTCTAATGAAAATTTTATTTAGAAATTCAATTTCAGTAATTCAGCAAACATGCAATAAGTGCCTACTACAAAGAAAAGGAACGATTTAGTCTACTGTAAAATAGTTTGCATTCTAATGAGAAAGAAGAAATGTTACTTAAATTAAAATTTCATGTATACAGTCCCAAACATAAGCCATCCTTTACAAAATAAACTCCTTCCCCTGATATAGTAGAGAAATTAAACAATGCTTCTCATTAAAGTCTATGCAAATGCTTTTGCTTAAAGTCTTCATAAAGTCTATGTAAATCAGGTGCATACAGGAATCAACATACAGAAATCAAAGAAAATAAACAATAGGAAATATTGCCTTCTTTTTATCTTTTCAAGTCACCCCATTTTCTTTTTTTAAAATATATAAATTATGTCTTTCATGTTTCTATTTTTCAGTTCATTCTCTGGAGGTAACAGTCACAATTTATTCTTCGAGTATGAAATCTGTAACTGTTTGATGTTCTCTTGGTTCTACTTATTTTGCTGTTCATTATCCTGTGTGGTTTCCAAGTTTTTTGTTTGTTTGTTTGTTTGTTTGTTTTTAATTAACTTGCTGGGGGCAGCTAGGTGGCTCAGTGGATTGAGAGCCAGGTCCTGGGTTCAAATGTGACTTCAGATACTTCCTCGCTGTCTGACCCTGGGCAAGTCACTTAACCCTCATTGCCCAATTTACTACTCTTCTCCCTTGGAACCAATATACAGTATTGATTCTAAGACAGAAAGTAAGGGTTTAAAAAATAAAAATATCTGGCCTCAGACACTTCCTAGCTGGGTGACCCTGGGCAAGTCACTTGACCCCCATTGCCTAGCCCTCACCACTCTTCTGCCTTGGAGCCAATACACAGTATTGATTCTAAGATGGAAAGTAAGTGTTTTAAAAAATAAAACTAAAAAAATGAAATCAACCTGCTCATTGTTTCTTATGGCATAGTAGTATTCCATCACATACACCACAATTTGTTTAGGCATTCCTCAATTGAGGGGCATCCCCTCAATTTCCAGTTTTTTGCCAGATGCCTGTGTCTTAAGGAACTGGAGGGGCCTCTCTACTGGGTGTGTTCCTTTGGGAAGGGCCAGTTAAGTAGTTGGTGAGCCCAGGGTAGAGAAGTTCTGGGATCAGAGTCCCCCCACATCCCCTTCTACTTATCCAACCTCACCTCCATGGGTCTATCCCAAGATTTGGCTACCATCGTAGGCAGGAGATGGAGCATCTAGTATTCTCGTTCTTTGAATTTCCAACTCCCAATCTAGGGAGGGAGGGAAGAAGGGAAGGAGATGATGGTTTCCAGGACCTCAGAGACCATCTAGTCCAGCCCTCTGATTTATGATGAGGCAGAAGTGAGAACAAATCCTCTACCACTTTCATCACCCACACCACTCTCGTCCCCAGGGCACTCTTTGGCAGGAACTTCAGCTTTAGAACATGAGTCAAAGTGAACTTTGTGTTTCTTGTTCTTTGAGGAACAATCTACTTCCCTATTCAAACACACACTCATAGAGGAACTTGTGCACTCGCCCAGAATCATGTATAGTCCTTGTACACACATCACCAAAAAGAATTTAATATACACACTCATGTTTGTAAAACTTGTTCATGTGCACATTTATATATATGTTCTCAAGAGGTACCCATTCGGTCACAGAGATTTCTAAAAGAGTCTACACATTTCCATCATGCTTAGCTCTTCTGTCTTAGACCTGCGTAAAAGGCTCTGAATTATGAGTTTTCTCTTCATTTCTCTCTTTAAAAAAAAAAGTCTTACGTTCTGTTTTAGAATTGGTTTCAAGGTAAGGGATAGGCAATGGGTTAAGTGACTTGCCTAGGTGTGGGAAGCCAATAAGAGAAACAGAGTCTCAAATAGATAAAAATCTGAGACTCCTCTTTTGACTCCTTTTGTGATCCACATCCTTTCTTGTTGAAAACCATTGTGGTCTTATTGAAAAGCTTTAAGCTCTTAGCAAACCAACAGTCAAGAGGTTAATATTCTCTCCTTTGGTCAGAAATACAACTGTTTTTGTTTCAAAAGTAGTTTCTAGACAAGTCAAGGTCAATAATGGACAAAATTTAGACAAAACTTCCTCCAGGGGGTGCTATTCATCCCCGAGAAAGTATTCCCAAACTTAGCTTTTGATAATGGGCCAGCCAAAATTCAGCCTTGGCCTTGTTCTATTCTGAAGTCGATGAGACCTTTTGTGTTTTGATATGACATAATCTATATTTCTGCGCAATTGCAAAGTTTTGGGGGTGCTTTTGAGTGAAAGGGAGTTTGGATTTTCATATATAATAAACTTGTGACTCAATGGCACTTCAGAGAAGCAGCTATGAGTTAACAGTCAAGATCGTCTCCCATGTCCCATTTTTTATAAACTAAGTTGTCTTTATTAATTATCAGAGATGATAGATAGATCTTGACACCTAGGGTCACTCTGCTGGGAAGTGTCTGAGGCTACATTTGGACCTAGGACCTCTCGTGTCCAAGTCTGGTTCTCTATCCACCGAGTCACCTAGCTGCTTCTCTTTATTTCTTTTTCTTTTCAGCCTTTAGTAGTTGTTTAATAAAATGCTTGTTGACTTGACCTCTGCAGCCAGGAGAGATGCCTTAAGTACTAGGCAATCAACTAGAGCCAGAGAGAGAACAAGGGAGAAAAAGGAGAGAGAGACAGAGAGACAGAGAGAGACAGAGACAGAGAGAGCGCTTCTGCTGAGACTGGTGATTCACATCTGAAAGAGGTAGTGCTTCATCTCCAACCTAGATCCAGAATAGAGAAGGAAGGGAACTAAGCAGACAGGGATAGGATGGAGATGTCCAGTTTCTCTGCTTCTTCTGAACTGGGTCTACATAACATGACTTTATTCCTCAACTTACTATATATTAAAATGTCTAGAAAATTAAATTTAGCCTAATCTAAATATAATACTAGCAATAGGTCACATTTTTATAGCTCTTTACAATTTACTTGGGACTTTCCTAACAAATGCTCTCTGAAGTGTTATTAACTCCACTAATAGATGATAAAAAGTTAAGATCATGTGGTCAGAGTGAGTATTCAAACCCAGTTCTCCCCTGACTTCAGGATTCCAGTCAAAATACTACCATTTCATGTTGCCTCTCATATACTTATATATAACAGATGTTCAAGGTCAGCGAGGCTAGTTAGTAACAGTGGCAAAGACTTGCCAATTTAACCTCAATATCTCTCATTTTTATCCCTTTGTCTCCAATCATGTGACTGCCACTCTAGTTCAGGTCCTCATCACTTTTCACTTGGACTATTGCATTTACTTCCTAATTGATCTCCCTATTTCCAATGTTTCCTCCTCTCTGATCTAATTCTCCACACGGCTATCCAAAGAATATTCTACAAGTGCCATCTCACCTTTTTGTCTTTAGAATAAAATGTGAACTCCTTAACTTGTAAAGGACCTTTTAAAATTTGCCACCAATCTAACTTTGTAGTTTTCAATTTCAATTCTCTGCCTTTTAGAATGAAGCCTTTAAGTAATTCCATTCAGGAGTTACCTCCAGTGTGGACCCTTTCCTAAGGTCTATCTGTTGGTACTCCCTCCTTCCTCAAATTACTTTCCCCCACTCCCTATGTACATGTTGGATTTCCCCAGTGAAAGGTAAGCTCCTTGAGGGCTGGGAGGATTTCATTTTTGTCTTTGTAAACCCAGTCCATAGCATCTTTGATAATTTAATGAAACTGTTATCTCATCTATGTGGGTTTTCCCACAATTCAGATCATACCTATGTATCGTGTCTGCCCATATAGTATGAATCTTTAAACACATGCGCATACACACACACACACACACACAAATATCTTAATGTACAATATTCTTTAGGTGTCTCCTCCATTCAAATAAGAACTCCTCTACTAGCAGCAGTGTAATGATCCAGGACAAACCAGAGGAACTTAGAAGAAAGAACACTATCGACATCCAGAGAAAGAACTGTGGGAGCAGAAATGCAGAAGAAAAATATATGTTCGATCACGTAGTATAATACGGATATGATTGAGGTCTTGATGTTAAAGGATCACTTTACTGCAAATATGAGTAACATGGAAATAAGTTTTGAACAATGATACATGCATAACCCAGTGGAATTCCTTGTCAGCTGCAGGAGCCAGGAAGAAAGAGCAGGGGGAGAAGGGTCATGAATCATGCAACCATAGAAAAATATTCTAAATAAAAAAAGGAAAAAAAAGAGAAAAAAGAGAAATCCATAAGAAAACAAAACAAAATAAATAGGAACTCCTTAAGGACAAGGACTATTTATTTGCCTAGCTTAACATGGTGCCTGACACATAGTAAGTATTTAATAAAATGCTTGTTGAGTACTTGATGTAGAAGGATCAATTAGCTGTATGTCATAAGCATTTGTCCATCCAACTGCATGTCATAGATTGTATCATAGTTTTTTTCTTGGGTGGAAAGTTAAGCCAAATTTTTTTTTTATGATTCTAGAACTTCCCCCAACTTTAAACACTTATCTTCTGTCATAGAATCAATCCTGTGAATTGGTTGCCAGTTAGAATCCTGGTAAGGGCTAGGCAATGAGGGTTAAGTGACTTGCCCAGGGTCACACAGCTAGGAAGTGTCTGAGGCCAGATTTGAACCCAGGAACCTCCCACCTCTGGGCTTGACTCTCTATCCACTAAGTTGGCTAGCTTCCCTCCATTTGATCACCTTTTTAAAAATAATAATAAAATCTAAGAACTTTTCTGGGTCTTGTTATCCTCCCATCTTTCAACCATATTGAGAATCAGTCCCTGAACTCTCTTAAGATTGTATTGTCTTGGGAGCAGCTGAGTGGCTCAGTGGATTGAGAACCAGGCCCAGAGATGGGAGGTCCTGGGTTCAAATATGACCTCAGATATTTCCTAGCTGTATGACCCTGGGCAAGTCACTTAATCCCTATTGCTTAACCTTTACTGCTCTTCTGCCTTGGGTCTAATACACAGTATTGATTCCAAGACAAAAGATAAGGGTTTTAAAAAAAAGTTTGTATTGACTCCAGGAAGAGACCTCTTCTGAGGATTCATCTAGCTAGTTGTTCTTTCCATCTTTGTTAGGTCCTTCATAAAAAAATGTTTGAGTTGAAATTAACCCACATTTTCTAACTTTTAAGTCCAAGCCTCTTTCTACAACATCACATCCCCTTTCATTTTAAGTACAAAAATGAATCCAGGCCGGTCACAAATGATATGTGACTATCCAAGTTTGGATCCATTTTGCCTGAGGAATTAGTAGGAATAGGCCCCTTGAGTCAGAAAGACTTTAGATCTCCTGGCCATTTTGCCCCCTTTTAATTCAATTCAGTTTCAAATTCAATTAATTGATCTATTAAATGCTTTTGGTACATGCTATCCTAAATGAACACTAGCAGGAGACTGGCTTGGCACATTCAAGTGGAGAGTCTTGATCTAGTTGTTCCCAGATAAACTTGATAAGCTTTCAATGCAGTGACCCTTGCTTTGGGACTTTGATTGTATCTTCTTTTGGAGGATATGACTAAGGACATCTGTGTGATTATGTGTGTGTTGCACACATGCACGTAGAAAGAGAAAGAAGAGAGTGAGAAAGGAAAGAAAATGAGAGAAGACAGAGAAAGAAATGGAAAAGGGAAACACAGGGAGAAAGGAGAAAGAGGAGAGACTGAGAGAGAGAGTGAAGGGAGAGGAATAGAGAAAGAAGAGAGTGAAAGAGGAAGGAGAGAGCAAAAGGAGAGAAAGAAAAGAAAGAAAATGAGAGAAGAGGCA
>NC_058133.1:265124479-265196765 GCF_016433145.1 Gracilinanus agilis | reverse complement strand
AGGAGAGAGGAAAGAGAAACGGGGGAGAGAGAAAGATAAAGGAGAGGAGTGAGAGGGGGAGAAGAGAGGGAGAGAGAGGGAGGGAGGGAGAGAGAAAGAAAAAAGTGATGAAGGGAGAGAGGGAGAGAGAGAGAGAAAGATAAAGGAGAGAGTTATACCTCTAGAACAGAAATATTTTATGGTCAGCATATAGATATCATTCTAGCTGTATAACCTGTGCCTTCATCTCAGGTATCTCACTGTCAGAGTGAACATAGCCCTTCCACTTTCCACAAAGGTAGGCCAGACCCTAGATCCCTGTTGGTGAACCTATTGCATGTGTGCCGGAGGGGGCTGCTCCCCTTCTCCTCTCCACGTGCACCTAAGGATATTTCTCCCATCACCTGCCCCTCTGCCCAGCAGCCCAATGGAAGTGTTTCCTCCCTCCCCTATCTGGGGTAAGGGGGCAGCTCACATGTGACATCAGGGTTGCAGTTTGAGCACTTCATTTCTAAAAGGTTCGCTATCACTGCTCTAGATCATATCTATCCATGCCACCTATAAACTATTTCCATATGGTAATATATTTATACATTATGGTTTTGCACAATATACATAACACATGACAGAATATTATATATTATATATAACAGAATATAGAATACATCATACATAATAAACATTTAATATACTTTATGTATTTATATATTTATAATTACATACAATAAAATTATATATTATATATAAATATACTTATGTTTGTAAGCAGTTCACTAGGGATGGGATAGATATGACCTGGCTAGAAAATGGATAGACATGAACATATTATCTAAACTTAGATAACATGTTTATGTATATATGTAAATACATGCCAGACAGTTTGTATGTCTATATACCCAAGGGTATACACATATGTGTCACCCAAGGAGATGCTGGAGCCAAATACTAAATTTTAAATTAATTTCATCTGTTATTTTCTGAGAGCCAAGCCTGTATCTTACAAACACATACAGGAAAAGGAATTCTTGCTACAATCTATAGAACAGGTAGTTATCCAGTCTCTGTTCAATCATCTCCAAAGAGGGGGATCCCATGCCCTCTCAAGTCATTCCGTAACTTATTCAAAGACTTAGGTTAGCTGTGTGACCCTGGGCAAGTCACTTGACCCCCATTGCCCACCCTTACCACTCTTCCACCAAGGAACCAATACACAGAAGTTAAGGGTTTAAAAAAAAAAAGACTTAGGTGAACTGACAAGAAATGAAATAAAAAGAACTATAGAAACACCATACAAAATGACCATAATAATACGTAAATTAAAATATTAATAACAGCTACAAAGATGCAATAGAACACTGTAATTATTATGATACAGTTTGGCATCAGAAATAACAAAATGCACCTTCCTAAGGTCGAGAAACATGTATTTTTCAATATGGCCAATGTGTCTATTGGTTGGATAAACTGTGTTAGTTTGTTACAAAAGAAAGCTTTTTTATTTTGGAAGAGGAAGGGAGAAGAGGACGTGCAAGGGAAAAGTGGGGGGGGAAGATGATAATTGTGATACAAAAACTAAAACAAAGAAAACAGTGTCAATAAAATGGTTTTTGCTTTTGTTTTTTAAATACACAGAAGAAAATGGAAGCAAGTTCAGAAAGGGATATGTCCTATTGAGTTAAACATGATACATTTTTTAAAACCTTTACCTTCTGTTTTGTAATAACTACCAAGTACTGAGTATTGGAGTGGTAAGGGCTAGGTAGTTGGGAATAAGTGACTTGCCCAGGGTCACCCAGCTAGAAAGTGTCTGAGGTCACATTTGAACCCAGGACCTCCTGTCTCCAAGGCTGGTGCTCTATCCACTGAGCTGTTCCATGAATTACAATTTTAAAAATATGATCCAGACTACACAGTAGAAGTTCAAAGTTTCATATACAGTCCTTTTTTTCTGTTTGTTTGTGTGTGTTTGTGTGTGTGTGTGTGTGTGTGTGTGTGTGTGTGAAAATGTCTGTGTTGGTTTGTTAAATTAATAATAAAAAAGAAAATTAAAAAATTAAATTAAATGTACCTCTCTCCTTTTGTAGCAGACTAAGTTTGGAAGAGGCAGTGGACAGATCAGATCTAGAGCCAGGAAGAGCTGAATTCACATCCAGCCTTAGACACTTATTAGATGTGTTACCCTGGGTAAGTCACTTAATCCATTGTGCTCAGTTTCCTCATCTGTAAAATGAGCTGGAGAAGAAAATGGCAACCCACTTCAGTATCTTTGCCAAGAAAACTCCAAATGGGGTCATGAAGAATGGGACACAAACTGAAACAACTGAGCACCACTACACTGCCTTTTGTTTCTCTTGCCTTCTAGTCCTTCCTTGACTCATTTCATAGCTCTTTCCACTATTCCACACTTCTTGATAACCAGAGCACTTGATTTGAACCCTAAGGTCCTGGATTCCAATCCTAGTTCTGCCATTTACCCACCTTGTGACTTAGGACACAAGTCACACTGCCTCACTGGGCCTCAGTTTCCTCATCTGTAAGATAAAGGAGTTGGACTAAATGACCTCCATGTCCTTTTAGGTCTAAGGCTATAATCCAGTTTCTCTGCCTATCAGGATCGCAGCTCTCCCAGCAGGATGAGGGCTCTGCTAGCTGTATCCAGATACCATAACTGTTTTCTGTTCTATATTTTGTCTCAGTTTCTGCTTCTGCATTTCTACCCCCAAAAAACCCCAATTTAGTTTCTATTTCCTCTTGTCTCCAACCCTGCTCCCAAGAAGCCAATAGCTACGGAGCATGTAAAAAGTTGCAGATCCTCTAAGGAAGTACCCCCCTTCCCCCAAAGAGCATCAGGAAGGGCTTCTCCACCCCACCCCCTACACACGTACAATAAGGGGTTAGTTAATTCTGCCTATAAAACAGAGGGTGATCCTGGTGGATGATTCCAATTCTGACACCTTTGTGAGAGAAGACAGATTTGGCTCCTGAGTACTAGGTAATGGGGGTTCACTAAGGGCAGGGCAATACTGCAAAAGGACTGACTAGCTACTGTGCCTAAAGTGCTGAAGAGAATTGGGATAGGTCAAGGATTATAAGAGCTGTTGTGAGATCCTAGATTTAGAGTTGAGAGGAACCTTGTTGTTGTTCAGTCGAGTCCAACTCTACATGAAAAACCCACTTGAGATTTTCTTGCCAGATACTGTAGTGGTTTGCCATTTCCTTCTCCCTTCTTTTGACAAATGAGGAAACTGAGGTAAATATGGTAAAGAGACTTGCCCAGGGTCACACAACTAGGAAGTGTCTAAGTTTGGATTGGAACTCCAGGTACCATACTTAAAAAGAAAAATGTTTTTTAAACCCTCACCTTCTGTCTTAGAATCAGTACTGTTCCAAGGCAGAAGAGTGGTAAGGGCTAGGCAGTGGGAGTTAAGTGACTTGCCCAGGGTCACACAGCTAGGAATGTCTGAGGCCAGATTTGAATGCAGAACCTCCCATCTCTGGACTCTCAGTTCACTGAACCACCCAGCTACCCCAGTTTCCATACTTTATCCACTGTGCCACCAGACCTTAGAGGTTATCTAGCCCCACCCCTGCAAAAGAGATAAACTCATTAGAATTTTATTTACTATTTTCTAACTCTGCTCCTTCCTACCTGTATGACTTTAGGGAGGTCATTTAATCTTTCTAGCCTCAGTTTCCTCATTTGTAAAATAAAAGAGTTGGACTCCCTGACTGTAAGGTCTCTTCCAGCTTTAAATCTATAACCTGTGCTGGAAGCATGCAGCCTTACCTTACAGAATGTAAGGGTTTTAGGGGGAAAAGAAAAGCCTACCTCACCAGGTTGCTGTCAAAAGAGACATTTATAAAGGGCTTAGCACAGTGCCCGGCCCTTAAGAAATGCTTATTTCTTTCCTCTTTCCCTTCTCAGCCTGAACCTCAAAGAGGAATCCTCTCTACCATGTAGCTGACAGACTGCTTCCACAGTTCATGCTTGAAGACTTTGAGGGAAGGGGAGCCCACTAAGGAAACCCATTCTTCATCTGGGCAGTGTTCATTTTAGGAAGCTTGCCCCTTTATCTGACCTAAATTTGCTATCAGCAGCTTCCGTCTAGGGCTCCTATTTCTGCATTTTGGGACCAAGAAGGAAGAACCTAAGCTCCCTTCAAACACCCGAAAACCACCATCATGTTCCCGCTGAGTCCTTTCTTCTTCTCTAGGCTGAAAATGTCCATTTCCTTTCAGTGGGTCCTCAGAAGGCTTCATCTCCATCACTCCCACCAGCCTGGGGACCCTCCTCTGCACACTCTCCAGTTTGTCAATGTCCCTCCCAAAATAGGATAGCCAAGAACAAAAACAATGCTCCAGAGGTAGTCTGACAAGGGCAGAATACAGTCTATCATTCTGGATGCTTCATTTCTCCTTAAGCTTCCTAATATGGTTTTATTTTTATGGCTTACCTTCTGTCTTAGCTAAGAGTGGCAAGGGCTGGGCAACAGGAGTTAAATGACTTCCCCAAGGTCACACAGCTTCATGTCTGAGGTCAGATTTGAATGCAGGTCTTCCTGACTCTAAGCCTGGTGCTCTATCTACTCAGCCACCCAACTGACCCCCCTCCTAATATAATTTCAGTTTTCTCAATGGTCCTTTTATACCATTGACCCAAATTAAGTTTGTATGTCCATATCTTTTCACATACACACACACACACACACACACACACACACACACAAATACACACACAGTGTAGTCTAACCACAACTCCCCTGCCATGTCATTGTGAAAATAATTTTTTTTAAACCCTTACCTTCTATCTTGGAGTCAATACTGTGTATTGGCTCCAAGGCAGAAGAGTGGTGAGGGCTAGGCAATGGGGGTCAAATGACTTGCCCAGGGTCACACAGCTGGGAAGTGTCTGAGGTCAGATTTTAACTTAGGACCTCCCGTCTCTAGGTCTGGCTCTCAATCCACTGAGCTACCCAGCTGCCTGCTTGAAAATGATTTTTTGAAACCAAGTGCAAGACTTGTATTTTTGTTGAAATTCATCTCACTAATTTTGGCCTTTCAAGATCTTTTTGAATCTTCCCTCACTTCACATTTACCGTGTAGACCTTGTATAAAAGCCATTTGGATCCACGTCCTATTATCTTTCTCATTTCTCATTCTTATTCTCATTCTCATTCATGTGTGTATTCTTCCTTTCTGTATTCTTCATAGCACCTAACGTAATGCTGGTCCTATAGTAAGTACCCACCAAAATTTTTTTTGAATGAATGTTACTCATTTCTTTTTCCTCTAAAACCCTTACCTTCTGTCTTAGCTGCATGTTTCCAGCAAAGGTCATAGATTTAGAGTCAGGGAGTCCAACTCTTTTTATTTTACAAATGAGGAAACTGAGGCTAGAGGGCTAAAATATACAAATAGAATGTTAAAGCTGCTTTTCCTAAGGTGAACCTTCCTAAGCTTCCAGGACGGGTGATGGACACTGAAGCTGCTGAAAGAATTCAGAGTCCCCAAGCTAGAGAATGTGGATCCATCTGCATCGTTGCCATGGCCTCCTTACTTCTGACTCTTACCATCTGTCTTGCGCTGCCCCTCCACCTTCTCAACTTCAAGTCCTTGCCATCTGCCCTGCTGAAATACCCTAAGGAACCACCAGCCTTGCCGTCCACCTTGTTGCTGAACCTTTAGGACTAACAGACCTTTCCATCCACCCTGAGGATAAACCCTCCTTGTATATGTTGCCTCCTTTCATTAGAATGTGAGTCTTTTCTGGGAAGAGATCATCTTTCTTTTCTGCCTGTATCCCCTGACTGTATCATTAGTGCTTGGCATATTATAGGTACTTAATAAATGCCTTTTCATTGATTCATTTATTCCCACTGTCTAGCACCAGAGGTTGAAGCTGGAACCCCAATATCATCCCAAACATACGAAGCATACAATGCCCTGTCTCTAGGAGTTGCCACGTGGTGTCCCATCTTATCTGTCTACAGAGCCAATTTCTGTTCACCTCCTCTCTAAGCTGAAGAGTCAGGAATGAGAGGAGAACATCCTGGAAGAGTTTCTACAACTAGAAATGGTGCCAGCGGAGTAGGTGGGAATGTAGGGAGAAGAGAGACATTTTAGGAGCCAGGCAGTGATTTGAGAGACAGAAGAGACTAAGATTGGAGTGGTCAGAAAACAGGAAAAGGAAGCAAGAGGGGAAGAAATGAGGTTACAGTTCAATCAGGGAGAGTTGTACAATCCCATACCAACTTTCACAGACCAGACTCTGACTTAAGAAGTTTTCCAGATCCATGATCATATATGTAGTACACCAATACCTATCCCTCCCATACAGTTATATGCCATCATATACATGCAAATATCCGATAAGCACATACATATATGTTTTATATATACATATATAGATTAAACACACACACACACACACACACAGCCTCTTTCTTGCCATTTTCTCCTACATCCATTTTCCTGACCCTCCAGGGCTCTACACTGTCCCTGGACAGGATGGGACATGGTTTGTTGGAGACAGAGAGAGGCACAAGCCAGGGAGAGAAATGGGGATGAGGTCAGGAGTTAGTGGGCTTTTGGTATCTGGATGGATTTGAGATTAGTTGTAGCCTAAGGTTCCTGAAGGATGGAATTCTGAATAAAGGGGACTTGGGACTCAGGCAAAATCATACAGGGGAAAGAGTCCTAGCTCTGTAGTTAGAGGACCTGGGGTTCGAATCCTGCCTCTGACTCTGCCTTGTGGGACCTAAAGCAAAGTTACTTCCTCTCTCTGGACTTCAGCTTCCTTATCCATAAAATGAAAGTATTAGACTAGATGGTTTCTGAGCTCCTTTCTCAGTCTAAATCTACAAAATAAAGATCCTATTACATTTTTTTAAGAAATACTCTTTCTGCCTTTGTAACAACTCTAAGACAGAAGGACAAGGGTTAGGCAAAAGGGGTTAAGTTACTGGCCCAGGGTCACACAGCCAGGAAGTATCTGAGGCCAAATTTGAACCCAGGTCCTTCCAGTTCCAGATTTATCTCTCTATCCATTACGCTATCTAGCTGCCTCCCAATCTTATTCATTCTTTTTTCAAGAAACCCTTACCTTCTGTTTAGAACTGATATTAAGTGTCGATTCCAAGGCAGAAGACAGATTCCTAATATGGTTTTATTTTTATACCTCACCTCTTGTCTTAGCTAAGACAGAAGAATGGCAAGGGCTGGGCAATTGGAATTAAGTGACTTGTCCAGGGTCACACAGCTAAGAAGTCTCTGAGACCAAATTTGAACCCAAGATCCCTCCTCTCCAGGTCTACTTCTCTATCCACTTAGCCACCTAACTGCCTCCAATCCTATCAATTCTAAAGATACTAAAACTGTATCCTATCTGCTAGACTAGTGGCCCTGCCTCCATCATTGCCAGCCCCCATCTACCAGGTTCAGCCTCTTCCTAAGGTCCTAGCATCTTTCCCAGGCTCCCCAAACCATACCTGCTATCTTCAAACATAGTCACCAGGTTAAACACCTTTACCAAACTATCTCCTTCTCTCTCCATCCTGTAGGGCACCAGAGACCTCTGCCCTTCAGTCTGCCACACAGAAATGAAGGGGGCGAGTTTCCAGCCACCAAATCCAGCAATGGTCCTACTGTCCTGTCTGCAGCCTAAGATATTCAGGAAGTGAGCCCCATCCCTGCTGGGTGCACACTCTGCAGTCTTGTTCCTGCCTTCCCCAGAAATGTGGAAAGAGGAAGGATCCCCCCCCCCCCAGCAATGATGCTCAGAGTAGGAGGAGCCCAATAGGGACTGTGTATCCTCCTTGGCAGAGGAACAAAATCTCGTCCTGGGGGATCTGCCAGCCCTAGGGTCTGCTAACACTGCAAAGAGAACTGGAGAGATCAAGCAAATCCCCATTTTCCAGCTGGTTGGGTTTTTTGTTGCTGGGTTTTTTTTTTAATCCTTACCTTCCATCTTGGTTCCAAAGCAGAAGAGCAGGAAGGGATAGACAATGGGGATTAAGAGACTTGCCCAGGATCATACAGCTAGGTAGAGTGTGAGATCAAATTTGAACCCAGGACCTCCTGATGCCAGGGCTAGCACTCTATCCACTGAGCCACCCAGCTGACTCAGAAGGGACATCACCCCCTTATTTCTAGAATGGAGGTCTTTCCGAATTCAACTTAAGACCTCTTTGGCATTTTTAGCTGCCGAATCTCACTTTAAATTCACATTTAGTTTACAGTCCACTCAAAATCCCAGGACTTCTACAGACAAACTGCTGTCTAACCATGCCTACACTATCTTTTGAGTAAGAAAGAGAATGAACCTAAGCCCAAAGAAGGGGAAGTGACAACCACTTGTCAGTGCCAACTTATTGTCCAATTGGCATTTCTTCCTTTTTTGTTTTTAAACCCTAACCTTCCATCTTAGAATCAATACTGTCTATTGGTTCCAAGACAGAAGAGCAGCAAGGGCTAGGCAATGGGGATTAAGTGACTTGCCCAGGGTCATACAGCTAGGAAGTATCTGAGGTCAGATTTGAATCCAGGAGCACTCATCTCTGGCCCTGGTTCTCAATCTACTGAGCCACCTAGCTGCACCAAAAGCTTAAGACAGATTTTTTTTAAAATTATATTCATAGAATTCAATTAAAAATTTTTTTTAATCACTGATTTTTCATGTGGTGTCAAACTCAAATAGAAATGAATCCCTGTAGCTTGATAAACTTAGAAAACTAGATGGTGCAGTAGATAGAATACCAAGCCTGGAGTGAGGAAAACTATCTTTCTGAGCTCAAATTCAACCACAGACATCTACTAGCTATGTGACCCTGGGCAATTCATTTCACCTTGTTTGCCTCAGTTTCCTCATCTTTAAAATGAACTTGAGAAGGAAATGGAAAAAAAACCCAACAAACCTATCTTGGCCAAGAAAACTTCAAATGCGGTCATGAAGAGTCAGACACAACTGAAAAATAATTGAACAAATGTTGTATCTAATTTATTAAACATTTCCAAATTATATTTTAATCTAGTTCACCATGGGTGGTTGGGGGACCTTGCAGTCCCTCAATTTGGCACTTCCAATAGACTAATTGGCCACTGAAATCCTTTCTCTTTCTCAAATTTTGTGATTCTCTGATGTTGACAGTATGCCCAGAGTAAATAAATGCCATCAATTGCAAATCATCTAAAATTATTCCAAACAAAAAGTATTTTTAAAAAACAAAAAAAGGAAAAATTAAATTATCTCTAACATATTTATGTAGGTGCAAGATTGAGCAATATTCCAATGTTTTTCATTATAATTTAAAAAACTGTATTAATGATTCTCTGTTCTGATTTGATTTTATATAAATTTTAGAAAATATATAGTTTAAATGTACTTGATTAAGGAATGTGGGAAAGATATACAGCCCATGGGTAACATTTTATTTAATCCACTTAGTTTCCTTCCTACATTAGCACTTGTCACAATGGTCAGTAGGATTAAAGTTGTTGTATTCCTGTTCTAGATACAGTTAGTCATCGAAAACCATTCATTCTTCCAGTTTTGAAAGCTTTGAAAGACTGCACTGTAAATACACAAAGGCAAAAGGAAATCTAGTTATCTGACACTCTGGTTTTTTTCCTTTGCTTAAAACCGCTCCTAAATATATAGGTGTATAAATAAATATATATAATGTGTGTGTGTGTATAATTTAATTAGCAATGACAAAGTAGGATCCATGACTTATTTGGTGATTCCTTTTGTAGCTCATTCTCTTTTCTCATTGATGTCTTCATGAGGCATTACTGCTTTTGTCCCCTTTGTCTAGCCTTTGCAGGCTTTTCCCCATAGCTTTTGTTCTCTTGAAATTGGTATCTAAAGGATTCAAACTAAGGAAGTGAGAAAGATACACTACCTGGAGTGATGTCCCTAGACCATTCACTTCAAAGTCATCCTCCAATTATCCCTTCATTTTCATTAGCTGTTTCTTCATCTTATTCATATTATATTGCTCTACATTCTGGTTTTAATTATATTTCTACAACTTCTTCAACAAGTATATCATTGAATTTATTGTTAGAAGCTCATCCTTTTCCTTCTTTAAAAAATATTCCAAATTTGTTTTGCTTGCCTTCTCAGCTAGCGGGAGAGGGGGACAAGAGAGAGTGAGAATTAAGAGCTGAAAATAAAATAAAATAGAATTTAAAAATAATTATTATTCCCAAAGAGTTACAATCTATTCTCTCTAACATTTTTCTTTTCTTTTTGCAAATCACCTCTTTAGTGGTTCCTTTAAGGCCTGGAACCCATTACATTTCCATTTTTGTCTTTGCATTTATTTTATTTTCTTTGAAATAGCTGACAGAGTTGCCTGTACTTAGCAATTTGTTCTCCATTATCTTGAATTTTCTTATATCTTACAGTCCCACTATACTTACTCTAATTTCACCTTGTTGTTTTTCTTCTATCTCCATCATCAGAAGCCAAAGAAGGCTCGAAGTCATGTCAAGTGTAGTAATATATGCCTGTAATCCCTGTTACCTAGGAGGCTGGGGCTCAAGAATTATTTGAGTTTAGGAGTTCTGAGCTGCAGTAGAGCTAAAGTCTATGGGTGTCTACATGAAGCCTGGCATCAATACAGTGAGTCCTCTGGGTGTGGGAGGCCACCATGTCTAAGGAAAGGGTGATCTGGCCCAGCTAACAAACAGAGCAGGCCAAAGCTTCCATTCCAATCAGCAGGGATCAGACCAAGGCTGTGCTGGTTGTTGCTTGGTTGGCTTTTGTCCTTCATCCCTGAAAAGGACCAAAATGACTTGCACAAAGTCATCAGCCTCACTCTCTTCCAGAATCAGTGAAGTCCAGTAGCCAGGCAAAAATCAAGATGTCTAGTGATGGTTTGGGATGCAGTGATGCAAAGAACTTGGCGTCTTTGATGTCTGACCAAATTCAAAGCACTGCACAGTGCCTACTTCAGCCACCTTCGTGACTTTTGGAACAAGTTGTTTTCATCGGCCCATTCCACTGGCAAAGTCATCACATGCCTAGTGTAGACACTCTTCTAATTCACTGATAGGTTTGAGGTCTGCTGGCTCCCCTCAAATTGTTTTAACCTTCCTATGGAGACAGTTTATCTTGGTTACAGCTTCTTAGAGCTATGGGTGAGAGCTCATTGGCAGGGGATAAAGGTGGATGAGTAACCCTGAAGAGGCTTATACCAGAGGTGTAACCTTCCATGAATACCCCTTACACCCCAAAGAACCAACCTGTACTTCTGCCTGGTGTGCTGATAACTGTTTAACAATCAGCTCATAGGATTGGGTGGAACTATGTATGAAAGACACGCTTTTATTATTTTTTTTAAAGTATATTCCAATTTGCATTCAGAGTTCATCATTTCTCTCTCTGAAGGTGGAAAGTATCCTTTCATCATGAATCCTCTCGAATTGCTTTGGATCACTGTATTGATCAGAGTAGTCAAGTTCTTCATAGTTGACCATCATTACAACATTGCCATTACTGTGCACAAAGATCTCCCAATTCTTCTCACTTCACTTTGCATCAGTTCATACAGGGCTTGCTATGTTTTTTTTCAATCCCTCCCTTCTGGATGGCTAGAAGGCACAGTGGATAAAGTGCTTGGCTTGGAATCAGGAAGATCTGAGTTTGAATCCAGCCTCAGCCACTTACTAGCTATGTGATCCTGGGCAAGTCACTTAAACCTGTTTGCCTAAAAAAAAAAGTAAATCAAAGTATTAAAATCACACCTTTCCTTAATTTCTTATAGCACAATAGTACACCATCACAGTCATATATGATCACTTGTTCAGCCATTCTCCTCTATTTCCACTGATGAGCACCCCCTCTATTTACAATTTTTTGCCACCAAAAGGGTTGCTATATTTATACATATGGATATGGTTATCTCTTTTTCCCTTTTCTTTGATTTCTTTGGTGTACAGCCCTAGTAGTGGTATTACTGGGTCAAAGAGTATCCTTAGTTTTATAGCCCAAATTATATTCTAGGATGGTTGGACTAGTTCACAACTCAATCAACAGTGCAGTAGTGTACCTATTTTCCCTCAGTCCTTCCAATATCTATCATCTGTGATAGGTGTACAATAATACCTCAGAGTTGTTGTAATTTATATTCTTCTAATCGATAGCAATTTAGAAATTTTTTTCATATGACTATAGATAACTTTAATTTCCTCTTCTGAAAACTGCCAGTTCATCTACTTTGACATTTATCAGTTGGAGAAAGGCTCTAAATTTTAAAGTTGAACTCCATTCTGTATATAGTTGAGAAATGAGATCTCTATCAGAGAAATTTGCTGTAAAAACGTTTGATATTACTTCATTTTCTATGGTACCGTTGAACAAAATGCTGTTTCTCTCTGATTATCCCTTTTAATTATTAGGTCTATTTTTGCTTTTGCTATGTCTGAGATCATGATTGTTACTCCTGCCTTTTAAATTTCAGCTGAAGAATATTAGATTCTGTTCCAAACTTTTATTTTAACAGTGTGTGTAAAACACACTTTTAAGTTTAATTTATATTATTAACATTTTCTCCATCACTTTCATAAGTCTAGAAGATCAACAAAATAATAAATGAAGACCAGATTTGTTTGTTTCTTGATTTTGGAGGTATAAAAGCTCACACTAAAATTTTAACAATGGCTCTCTCTAAACCTATATGAACTGGCTTCAGCATACTGGATAGGACCTTTGAGTAACTGTTGTCTTTCCAGGCAGAATGAGATAGGGAGAACTAGTTTCATTTTTTAAAAAAATCCTTTCCTTCTGTCTTGGAATTAATAGTAAGTATTCATTCTAAGGCAGAAGAGTGGTTAGGGCTAAGCAAATGGGGTTAAGTAATTTGCCCAGGTTCACACAGCTAGGAAGCATCTGAGTTTAGACTTGAACTCAGGACTTCCTATCTGTAGTCCTGGCTCTCTATCCACTGAGTCACCTAGCTTCTCCTGCCCTAGTTTCATTTTTTAAAAGAAAAAAAGAGAAAGGAAATATATGTAAAGAAACTTGTCTTCTGTAACATTTTTTCTGACTGCTATAAGTCTTTCATGCTCAGTCTCACTCAGGTAATCTCCACAAATGATGTTCCCAGCAGCACCATGGAAAGTGGAAGGAATTCTGAATTCAGAGCTGGAAAACCTGAGTTCAAATTTTGGCTCTGCTGCCTACTGTCTTTGCGTGATAGGATAAATCACTTAACCCTTCTGAAGCTCAGTTTCCTCAAGTATAAAATGAATAGATTGGACTAAATGCCTACTAAGGTCCTACAGGAGCAAATTGAGGACTAGCATCTCTGGTGTGAGGGCTTGCCATGTCCTTTTCAGGGCTGCTCATCCACCTTTGGTGTTCTCCTAGATCTCAACTCACACTTGTGGTTTTAAGAAGTTGTAGCATGCCCAGAGGCTACACCCTGATAAAACCATCTTGGTAGATGGCTAAACCAGGCTGAGGGTAACTGATGGACCACAAAGTCATTGGTGAGTTAGGGGGTATCTATTCCAAACATTTGAAGACTTTGCAGAGAATAACTTGTTCCAATGGTGGCTGAAGCAGGTACTATGGAATGCTGAGTGTCTGGTCAGCTATGGTGAATTAGAGTATTTTTTTCATATGATTATAGATAACTCTGATTTCCTCTTCTGAAAACTGCCTGTTATCTCCTTTGACCATTTATCGGTTGAAGAATGGCTTTTATTTATATGAAATCGACTCAGTTCTCTATGTTTGGGAAATGCAGCCTTTATCAGAGAAATATCTGCTTGGGCAGACCCTGAAGATGCCAAGTCACCTACTGCATCCTGGACTACTGCTAGTCATCCTAACTTTTGGTTTGCTCCTGGACTTGATTACTCTGCAAGAGAGTGAGGCTGATGGCTTTGTACAATTCTTCCTTGCATAATAATCCAATTCATTCACAAGTTAAGACATCACCCCAGTGATGTCATTGGCCTTCTTCAAAAATGAAGAACAAACAACAACATATCACACATGAAAAATTAGGATTGTACTTCAGGATAAAGTCCCTAAACAATCTGAATGAAAAATCCATCTTGGTCTTTTTTTTTTAATGTGCATATATTTTATTGATGTTTTTTGTTTTCACAATAATTATTCCTTAATATTAACTACTGCACTCTTAGCACTGAGCCCTCTATTGTGACAAAGTGAGAAAAGTCCATTTTAATTCTGTGTCATTTGATTACTAATATTAATTTGTTACATTCCCTTCTCCGTCAAAAGGTCATCTCTTATCACAACTTCAATAGAAGTCCTTTCCTGGCCAAATTGAGGAATGTCATTGAATAGTTCTGCTCTTCAGATATCTGCTCTTTTAGTAGACTAGATTGAGCCCCACCACAACTGGAAATCTGAGTTCTGTTTACTCTATAAACCGGACCTAGACTGAGTTACATCCCTATTCAGAGGGCATGAACTTGTGTCTTTTCTCCTCTCATTGAGGTTTGGAATGACTTGGATCATAAAGGAAAAACCTATCCAGATTGAAGTGGTTTTCCTTGCCCAGATTTCTGGGGCCTGTTGAAATTTCATGACCAGGCCACATTTTTAACCCCCCCCCACACACACACACACACTCAATGGTGTAGTAATTGGGAAGTCTTGAAAACTCTTAGCCCACCTTCTTATTATGTATCCACCAGCTAGAGTTGCCTTTTTCTGGTTAGGGTAGGGCCCAATAATGTGCTGTCAGGAAGGCGGTGGGGTATTTAAGATCACCCAAGATGCTGGGTCTTGGTCTTTGGTCACCAAGAAAGATCACTGACCATCAATTTATTGATTATTGCTAGTCTAGTTAATAAATTGATCTTTCGGGTTCAGAATTTTGTTTTTTGGAATTTTATTTACCACAAAACAGTTAAGTAAAGGCAATTTATATAATGTCAATTTTCTTTTAACTATCAGTTTCCAAATAATGTCTTGCACTAAACTCTTTTAACATCCTTTTTATCCAAGATCTAAGCAGTTACTAAGAGAAAGTCTTACTCATTCCAGAAATGATTCCTCCCCCAAATGATTGGGAGTAATGACCAGAGAAAAAGAAAGAAGAAAGTCTTCATTTAATTCAGGTAATAGAAGAATTTCTTGAGTTCACTGTTTCCCTGGCTGAAAGATCCTTGAATAGAGCAGTCAAAGAGGCTTCTAATATTTTTAAGAAAATGATTCTTCAGGGTATGCCAAAATGTAAGTTCTATTTGAAGAATTAAAACTGTTAACTGAGCTTTGACCTGGCTTCTATAAATTTGTTGTATCTTACTGTGGAATTTTGTCTTGGAGAATATTATAATTTGTGAGCAAAAATAGCTTGTGTGAGAGAAAGCAATTTTTAAAGGCAGGATGGATTTCTTTCCCTTTTTGGATTTCGCTAAGCAGAGATGCTTGTAATTAGAATGAATGAATTCACAAATTGTCTTTGGCAGCCTTTCACCCAAAACAGAGTATACAATTTTTCTTCTACAGTTCCTTCCAGTTTCAATTCTGCGATTTTAAGATTCAGACCTGCAGATGGAAAATAGCTGGGTTTGTATGTTGCTATGTCTATTTCTAAGGCTATATCATTTGGCTTATAATGATATTTATTATGGTTGCCCCTTTTTACAGATAAGGAAACTAAGGCAAGATGATAGTAAGGGATTTCTTCAGAACCACACAGCTAGAAAGGACCTGAGGCCAAATTTAAACTCAGATCTTTCTAACATCAAGACCAACGTGCTCTGTGCTGCCACAGATTATGTTTCATCACCAAATGTAGTGTCATTTGGAACAAACCTTTGATCTACAAAGGAACAATTCTATTCAAATTCCAGTTCATCATTGACTTCTTAAATTTTTACTGGCTGCTTCTGGGGAATCACAATCTCCACCTGAGTCAGACTAGTTTATGACCTTGAGTTGAGAATTCCTTAACTTTTCTCTAGAGGGCCAGGCTTTGTCTACTGCATTTTCAGGAGTATCTCAAAATTTTACAGGCTTTTGAACATATTCTTCTTTCATTCTCTCATTCCAACTATGAACAATTTATTGATATAACACTACCTTTAAATCTAAATCACTGAACAGAGCTAGCAAGTCTTTTGTCTTTAATCTATTCCATTTCTTGTTGCAAACTACTTGTGGAGGGGTAATTCCATCTGCCTGAGGGGCATTTTTATTGACTTTTCTGGATACGTGAACCAGGTTGCTTTGGGAACTGCTCAGTTGTATCAACTTCAAGTCATCAAACATTTATAAGTGCTTACTGTATTCAAGTAGGGAAGCTTTGTGAGCACTGGGCTTGGAATCAAGAAGACTCACCTTCATGAGTTCAAATCCAGCACCCTATATGGCTCTAGGGAAGTCACTTGATGCTCTTTGCCTCAGTTTCCTCATCTGTAAATGAGCTGGCAAAGAAAACAGCAAACTACTCCAGTATCTTCACCAAGAAAACCCCAATGAGGTCATGAAGAGTTGGACATGACTAAAATGACCAAACAAGAAAACTGTTTTTAAGTACTACTGTGTGTGCTGAGCACTATGAATGCAAAAGATGAAAACAAAAATGTCCCTCTCTCCAAGAGCTTACAGTTCCCTGAGGGGTTGGGGTGAGGGATATATGCACATAAATTTTTTAAATGACAGGGTAGACTAGATTCAGACAAAGTACGAAAAGAATATTTGCAAAGGAAGAAAACATTTTTATCTGAGAAAGTCAGTGATGGCTTCTGAGAGGAGGTGGCAATCTGGCTGAGCTTTGGAAGAAAGAAAAGTTTCAGGCTTTTGTTTTTGTTGCTGGTTTCCCAATCTTGCCCAAGCTTCTCAATGCTGGATCCCATTACTGATTCAGAAAGGGAGATTTGACTGCTCCCTTTTCTGTCTGGACTGCTTTGTTCCTTCTTGACCAAACTAATGACTCCCTATTTCCAAGGGCTCACCATTTTGATGCCAGAAAGTATAGACTCCAATCAGACTGGCTCTACAGTGACTCAGAATAACCAAGCTCAGATGTCCCACCAGCTTCAACCTGCTCAGGAGCAGGGATTATAGGAATGAGCCACTACTATGTGCAAAACAGGATTCTTTTTTTTTTTTTAAACCCTTTCCTTCCATCTTAGAATCAATACTGTGTATTGGTTCCAAGGCAGAAGAGTGGTAAGGGCTAGGCAATGGGGGTTAAGTGACTTGCCCAGGAGCACACAGCTGGGAAGTGTCTGAGGCCAGATCTGAACCTAGGACCTCCCATCTCTAGGCCTAGCTCTCAATCCACTGAGCTACCCAGCTGCCCCCCAAAACAGGATTCTTAAAAGGCACAGAAGAGAAGAAAGTGAATTCTAGGCATGGGGAACAGCCAATGTGAATGCTGAACTATAAACTATATGAAGAATATACACTACATGAATGAGGGTAGAAAAATAGTTTCTAACTAGATTGTGAAAGGCTTTATTATTTTATCATTACCTTTTAGCTTAGACTCAATATTGAATATTGGTTCCAAGGCAAAAGAGCAGTAAGGACGAGGCAATGACGAGTAAGTGACTTGTTTAGGGTCACACCGTGTCTGCAGTCAAATTTAACCTCTGGGGATGGCTCTCAATCCATTGAGCCACTTAACTTCCTCCCAAGTTATTTTATTTTATTTATTTTTTGGTAGGCAAACAGGGTTAAGCAACTTGTTCAGGGACACACAGTTTCTGAGGTTAAAATGAAAGTGAATCTTCCTGATTCCATGACTGGTACCCTATCCACTGTGCCCCTGGCTACCCTGTGAAGGACTTTAAATGTAAGACTAAGGAGTTTGCATTTTATCCTAGAAATGATAGGGAGCCCCTGAAGAGCTTTGAATATATGAGGAGCAGAAAGATTACTTTGTCAGCAATGTGGACGATGGATGAGAAAAGGCTCAGACTAGAAACAGGGAGGCTATTACAATAGTAAAGGAACAAAGACTTGAATTAAAGTAGGGTCCCAATAAGGGGAAAGAAGGAGGTGGTTGAAGATGGTATGGAGGGAAAACCAAGATTGGTCAACCCATGGGGTCAGGGAAAGTGAGGGAGGAGGAAGAGTCAAAGATGGAAACTAGAAGGTAAACAGGTATGTGACATAGTGTATGGACTTGGACCTGGAGACAGGAAAACTGATCTTGCTGACTTCAAATCCAGCCTCAGACACTTACTAGCTGTGTGACCCTAGGCAAGTCAGTTAACCCTGTTTGCCTCAGTTTCCCTATTTGTAAAATGAGCTGGAGAAGGAAATGGCAAAACCACTCTGATATCTTTGCCAAAAAATCCTTAAATGGGATTGGAAAGAGTCAAACACACAACTGAACTACAAACTGAAAGGTGTTGCTATAAATTCAAATAGGGAATTTTGGAGAAGAGGTAGGTTTAGGGAAGATGATGGATTTCAGTTTTAGATATATTATGTCTGAGGTGCTGATGGATAGGAGGATATCCAGGTGGCAATGTCTGGGAGACAGGTGGAATCTAGCTACTGTATTTCAAAGGCAAGATTAGAGCTAAAAGTACACACTTGCCAATCATTTCCTAAGAGATCAAACCAATGAATAAAACAATAACAGTGACTCATAATGAAAAGTGCCATCCACAGCCAAAGAAGGAACTGTTGGAGTCTGATTGCAGATCAAAGCATGTCATCTTCCACTTTATTTCCTTCCTGACTTTTTTATTGCATGTGTGATATGTGTCTTCTGTCACAGCATGAGCAATATGGAGATATGTATAGCATGAAAGCACTGGTATGACCTATATCAGACTATTTACTTCTTCAAGGAGGAAGTGAAAGAGGGAGAAAATCTGAATCCTAAAATGCTGTCAAAGAATAGAACTGTCAAAAATTGTTTATAAATGAAGGAAATTTAAAAATTAAAAGACAGTGATAGCAACAGTAATAAGGTAAGTCTTCCTGCAAGCCCCAGGGCTCTAGCCATTTGGCCACCTAGTTGCCCACCTCTAAGGAACAAGCATGTTTGAGACAACTGATGGACCTAATCCTTTAATCTTCATTTATCCACCTTAGCCCTCCCCCTCCCAAATCCCAGTCTATTTTGGGATAACTCTTCCATCATACCCTCTGGAGTTTCTATTTTATCATTAATAGATTACCCTGTGTCTTGGACCTTTTCCTCTCATACATATTTTGGCACTCATGGAGACCAGACTCTCCATAGAGAATACCCTACATCTCTAACCATCCTTTTTAGTACTAGTTAAACTTTCTCATGACCCTATTGACACATTGGTCATGGAAGGCGAGTCAGAATACTTAAAAAAAAAAAAAAAACAACTCTTACTGTGTATTGGTTCCAAGGCAGAAGAGTGGTTAGGGCTAGGTTATGGGGGGTTAAGTGATTTGTCCAGGGTCACACAGCTAGGAAGTATCTGAGGCCAGATTTGAACCTAGGACCTTTCATCTCCAAGCCTGCCTCTTAGTCCACTGAGTCACCTTGTTGCCCCCTGCCTTCCCTGGAGTCAGAATACTTCTTGTTCCCCATTGCTACTTTCAGATCATCTCTCTGCTGCCATCATATAGCAATTTCTTCTCCTCCAAGGTTCACTTTATTCATACACATCACCCAATACAGGTACTCATGGCAGTTATCTACTAGCCCACAGGTCAACTCCCACCTCTGAATAGGAGAATTCCACATGCATATTGATGTTTCTTCAAATCTCCTGACTATCCTGTAACTCAATCTCCTCAACTCACAGGACCTGCTCCTTCTAATCCACCTCAGTCATCCATAGGGATGGTCATGTTCTTAATCTCTCCATTACTCACAAGTATTTCACTTCAGTGATTAAGAACTATGAAATTCCTTTATCTAGACATTCCAGGAAGACTTCCCCTCTATCTCCACCTACAGGCTTCCTTGGTTTCCTTTAAGTCCTTTTGTGAAAGAGAACTCAAACAAACAAAAGAAAGGAGAAGAAATAAAGTGAAATATAGTGTCTCTGTCTGCACTAAGATTCCATCAGTTTTTTCTCTGAAGGCAGATGGCATTTTTCCTCATGAGTCCTAGAGGATTTTCTTGGATCATTGTATTGCTAGGAATAGCAAAGTCATTCATAAATGCTCATCACATAATATTGCAATCTTGTACACCCTTCTAGTTCTGCTCACTTCACTTTGCATCAGTTCATGTAGGTCTTTCCAGGTCTTTCTTAAATCATTCTTCACATCATTTCTTATAGTATAATAGTATTCTATTACAAACATATACCACAACTTGTTCAACCATTTCCCAATTGATGGACATTCTCTCAGTTTCCAATTCTTTGCCACTACAAAAAGAGCTGCTATAAATATTTTTGTACAAGCTAGTCTTTTCCCCTTTTTAAAAATCTCTTTGGGATACAGACCTTGTAGTGGTCTTGCTGGATCAAAGGGTATGCATAGTTTTAAAGCCCTTTGGGCATAGTTCCAAATCACTCTCCAAAATAGTTGGATCAGTTCACAACTCCACCAGCAGTGCATTAGTGTCACAATTTTTCTACATCCCCTCCAGCATTTATTATTTTCCTTTTCCATCACATTAACCAACCTGATAGGGGTGAGTTTTTTAATTTGTTAAATTAAGTTGTTTAATGTGCATTTCTCTAATCAAGAGCAATTTAGAACATTTTTTCATGTGATTATATATAGCCTTGGTTTCTTTATCTAAAAACTGCCTACCCATATCCTTTGACTATTTATCAATTGGGGAAATGATTTACATTTGTATAAATTTGACCCAGTTTCCTCTTTTCTTTTAAAAAAACTTTTATTTATCTTTTGTCTTTATAGCTTTATATTTCTCTATTCCTTCTATATTGAAAACTCTCTTTGACAAATAAAACAATTAAGTAATTAAGTAAAAACATCTGATACATGCTTGTCTGACAATATATATGTAGCAACAGCAGTAATTATACGCTGAGTTCATGAGTAGGTTGACAGATGTCTTTCACTCTTACATCTTCCTTCACTACCATTTCCTGAGGGCTAGGCGACTCCTTCTCTTGAAGACATGGCTTTGTCCCTAGTTATTCTTTTGGCACTGCTCCTCTGGGCAAAAGGTTTTCCTTTCAATTAGACTTCAGGAATGGCAGATTTTTTAACTCAATGCCAGTCCAGCCAGTTGTAATCTCATCTTCACACAGTCAACTGCCTAGGCACTTTTTCTCATTTGTTTAGAGAAACTCCAGCAAATATACTCTATTTGTCCTGAAAAGTTAAAAAATAAATCACTAACTACTCATTCCCAAAACTAATCAAAAGCCTCAGTTTGGCAAAAAATATTGCCATTTTATATAACTCTCTCTCTTCAGGGAAGTTTCCAATCATAATATCATAAATATAGAACTGCAAAGAACCTTAGAGGTCATCTAGTCCAACCCCATAATTTTAAAATAAAGAAACCAGACAAAGAAATGTTAAGTTAACTTGCCCAGTGGCACATAGCAAATCTGATCCCAGATTTGAACTCAGGTTTTCCTAACACCAAGTTGAGATCCTTATTCTTAACTGTTGCTCCTTGATATTGCCTTGAAGCAAAAGTTTAGCAATATAATAGTAGCTGTTTAAGATAATAAAGAAAACTTTTAAAACATAAAGATTTATGCCTCCTACTTGTGTAATAGGATGGACAGAAATGCAATTGAAGGAAAACATGAAGTCACTGGCCTTGGTCTGCAACCGAAATGTATTTCAGCAGGTACAAGATCTACCCCCTGTTTGAGTCATGCATAATTTGTCCACATTGCCTAAGCTTTGGTGCTGGCAACCTCCTATATGCCCCCCCCCATTATGACTGTACCTCTTTGCCTTCTGTCTACCTGGCTCCTATACCTTTTCACCTATTTCCAGTAAGTCCCAAGGTGAGAAGGTAGGACTTTAAGTCAATATTATTCTACTCCTCCCAGCCTCATTAGTCCAAAGGTCAGGACTAAACTTGTGGAAGTGTGTTGTTTGAGGAAAAGAACTGTCATTTCTACTCAAACCAGCAAGTATCTATGTCCAGTGTTCTGTTCTCCTAGTAGGAGGTATGACCAAGATAGAATTTTATATATATACATGTATATATATATATATACATATACATGTATATATATATAGCATGACTAATATATTATATAAAATATATTACAAATATAGAATAAATATAACATATAATATATAATTCTTTGTCATGAGGAAAAAGGCATGATTTTAAAAATACATACTTTCTCCAAAACCTTCATTGTTTTCTTTTTTATTGTTTATCAAAATTCCAACTTCCTTTTCATGATTTTTAAAATTAACTTTAATGTAATTTAAAATTTAACAATTCATAGTCATCATGTATATTTTTCTTGGTTCTGCTTATTTTGCTCTACCTTTATTCATACAGATTTCCTTACATTTCTCTAATTGACTCATGTGCTCGATCCTTCCCTCCCATTCTTGACCCTATAGCTAACAAATTCAACACGATACTGTCTTTTACTCTTTAATCCTGTATTCCCTTGGCCTGTCATTGTCCAGGCTTTGCCAAAACCTAAGAATCATTTTTGATCAGTCTTCCTTGTCCTTCTCATTCTTTGATGGATTATTATTTTATCCTGGCCCCTGTCTATGGGTGTACCCCAAGGCTTTCTCCTGGAACCTCTTCTCCCTCACTCCTCCCCCTCTCCTTTCCTAGTGGCCTCACTAGCTCACAAAGGCTCAGTTATCAACTCTACACACATCACTACCAAATCTACTCATTCATTAGTCTCTATATATTGTAAGGATGGGGGATGGGACAAAAAGAGCCAGAAGAAGGCTGTTGGTGACACTTACTGACAGTTGGGACCAGAGAGGATTCTGAGAGGCTCCGGAGGAAGAAGGAGGAGAGGAGGAAGACTGAGAAAGGGAGGAGGAGAACATCCCAGCTCGAATCCAGTCCTGAAGGCTTCCTGAGGATCTTTCTTTGGACATTGATACCCCGATTCCCTGGTCAAAGGCATCCCATCGCATCTCACCCAGCAAGGCTTCAATAATCGAGTCAGCTAAGTTTGGGGACTCCATTTTGGGAGCAATCTCTTAGGCTCCTTCCCCCATTACCCAACCTTGCTGAGAGACCCTTTCTAGTCTAAGTTAAAATTATGGAAAAGGATAGACATAGAAACAGAAGGAGAAGGGACAAGGGGAGAGACACTTAGGAGTGGGAACCCCAAAGGTTCCCACCCAAGTGATGGACCCCATAGAAATAGAGAAGAGAGCATCCCAAAATCCCTATATTGATATTAATAAAAGCCATTCATTAGTCAGATAGTGTTTCAGGGTACCTGAGAGACGAGGGGAGGGGAATCACAGCTTGGTCTGGCTGCCTCCATCTTGAAGCCAGACCACCTGTTGTGAAGTTGACTGACCTCAGAGGAGGCTTGTGTGAACCCCAACCTCATTCAAAATCAGATTGGGGTCCCCCATACCTCCTCTTATAGGGAAGCCTTGCCCCCAACTCCTGTAGGACAGCACAACCATCCAGGTCACCCAGTTTAGGGGTGATGCCCCCTCAAAGTCTCAGCAGTGTATATTTGGCAAGAGGGGAGAACTAGAAGAGAGTCTCACCCTCATAGATTTTCTCTCCCTTCTATTATAACATTTGGTTACTGGCTCTGTTTATTCTTAAAATATATATACAAATAATCTCCTTCCTAAATTCCAATCTCAAATTACTTGCTGGACATCTTCACCTGGATATCCCTTAGTCATCTAAAACAGAATTCATTAGATTCCCACCAAAAACCTACTTTTTTTCTGAATTTCCCTATTTCTGTCAAGGGCACTACCAACTGCTTTGCTGCCTTCTCTCCTCACCCCCTCAAGTTCTACAGCCATGAACCATGATCAAATCAGCTCTGTCATTTTTCTGGATGGAGCAAATCAATACACTCCCCCTCACCATCTTAGCTAGACAGCTGTGTCCCAAAAGTTTTAAGGCAGTTTTAAGCTTTGAAGCTTTAGGTTTAAAACCTTGTATTTATATTCCCAGCACTTAGTGTAACACTTGGCACATAATAACTGCTTAATAATGTTGTGGGTTTTTTTTCATTTCTTCATACTTATAGTCACCTAGGTTCATATTCTAAAGTCATTCTTGACTCTTCATTCTTCTTTGCCCACATTATCCAGTCAATTACCATATGTTGTCACATCTATCCCCTCCAAAATCTCTTGTATCTGTCCCATACTCTCCAATCACAAGGCCACACTATTTCAAGACCTCTTCATCAAACACAGGATTATTTCAAGAACCTCCTAATTTGTTTTCCTGACACATCTTTCCCTTCTTTTCCCCATCCTCCCTCTACCCAGCTGCCAATTCTGTTTTTTTTTTAAACTCTTACCTTTTGTCTTAGAATTGATAAGTATTTATTGGCTCCAAGGCAAAAGAACATTAAGGGCTAGACCAAAGTGGGTGCTACCGCCCCCTGGTGGGTGCTGCAGTGATCCAGGAAAGAGGTGATGGTCACAGGTGCATTTATCTTTCCTATTAATTGCTATTAAAATTTTAAAAATTAATTTCCAGGGGGCTAAGCAATATTTTTTCTGGAAAGGGGGTGGTAGGCCAAAAAAGTTTGGGAACCACTGGGCTAGACAAAGGGGGTTAAGTGATTTACCCAGGACCACACAGTTAGGGAGTGTCTGAGGCCAGATTTGAACCTGGATCTCTCATCTCTAGTGTAAAGGATCCTGATAATAGAAGATCAATAAGCACTTGAATGAGCTTGATGATAGAAAGGAGAATTTTTAACTGATACCTTTCCCCTAAGAATCTTCAGCACAGATCAGGCCAGTACAGGCTTCTCTCTTTTTAACTTGTTTAATGAAAGTAAGCAAAGTTAGGGAAAGGATGGGTTGAAATACAGAGGAAAGAGAGATTAGGAATGAATCCTAGAACCTTGCTTAACTAACTAAACCTATAACAAATCTTCTGGAGTTTTCAGGTGAAGCTGACTCACTGAACCTGCCAGGCAAATTGTTTTAGTCAGGCCTAAGGCCTGACTTTAGTTTCTTGATGTTCAAGCTCAGTTCAAGTTGGTTTGAGTTAACAGAATTGATCTTCAATAAATATTGAATCTAAATAATATATTTATTATATATTATATATTTATATAATATATAAAATAATATAAATAATAAATAATAAATAATTGAATATAAATAAATAAATATCTTCTTTTTGGTGTTTAAAAAGTTGCATATTATTAATGATGTATAGGAATGGATGCTGATAGCATTGGATGAGCAGTGAGCCTAGGTAACTAATCCTTTAAGATATAAGTTAAGTTTAGCTAAGAGACAATTTTGAAATGCCTACCTTCCCGTTGTTCTCAAGACTGATACCCTGAGGACAGAAATCAGTCTCAATTTATAGGGTGCTCTCAACAGACTTTTTGGTCTCATGCCAGCTCATGCCACTCTGCATTCTGCATTCCAACCTCAGTAACTGGTTACTATCCTGGCCCAATATGGCTTCTTGCAAAAGTATTTATAACAGGTCTGGCTCTCTATCCACTGAGTCATCTAGCTGCTCCAAAGTAATATTCTTAAAATCCAGGTGTAACCATACAACTATCAATAAAACTCAATAAATTCTAGTTATTTTTCCAGGACCAAATACAAACTCCTCTATTTTGTATTTAAAGTCACAACCAGGCTCCAACCTACCTTTCTGGGTTTATTATATTCTATGCTCTTTCACACACTCTACAAGCTAGACAATCTGGTCTTGTTACTGGTCTTCATATGTGACATTATATCTCTCAACTTTGTGCTTTAGCACAGGCTGATCCCCTTCCTATAATGCATGTCCTCACCTTCATCTCTTAGAATTCTTTAATTCCTTTGAATCTCTACTCAAGTGATACTCTCTATATGAAGCCTAGTTTGATTTCCCCTTCCCCCTGCTGCAGCCACCCTTCCTTATCCATTACTTACCTTGTATTGATTTTGTTTATTCTTTAGTGCAGGTTGATATAAGCTATGCTCCTTGAAGGAACTGTCTCAGTTTTGTCTTTGCAGCCCCACTCCTAATCACAGTGCCTGACACATAGAAGATGCTTAATGACTGCTTGTTAATTGGTTGACTGAAGAATCCTTTCCTGATTCCTTAGATTTGCTCGTTGCTTTTCTCTCCATATTACTTTCTATTTATTTTGTATAGGATGAGAAGGAGAGTGTGTAAACCCTGAACGAATTGAGGATGAGTGCCTCAATCAACCTGTTCAAATTATAGGCATGAGCTATTGTTAGTTCCAGATTAAACCAGAGCCTACAGATCAAATGGATTGGACACATGAAATACCTAGTGATTATATGACTTAAAGAATCAGCCACACATCTTCCTTGCCTATTATTTTTCTTTATCTTTTTTTAACTTTTAAAATTTTTTGCAATTATTTTCTGACATTTCACTATTCAAATTCTTTCCCTCCAACCCTTCTCTCCCTGCTTCCTGTGGTGGTAAATAGTTTGATATAGATTATACCAGGGCTATCATGCAATACATATTTCTATATTTCTCATGCTGTGAAAGAAGACATATATCACACACAAGAAAAAATCCATGAAGGAAATAAAGTGAAAACAGAATGCTTTAATCTGCAATCAGACTCCAACAGTTTCTTCTTTGGCTGTGGATAACATTTTTCATCATAAATCCCTTGGGCTTATCTTGGAAACTTGCACTGCTAATAATAGGTTCATCTTTCACAGTTGATCACTGTCCAATATTTCTGTTACTATATATGGTGTTCTCTTGGTTCTGCTCACTTCATTTTTCATCAGTTATATAAGTCTTTCTAGGTTTTTCTGGACTCATCCTTTTCATCATTTCTTATGACCCAATGGCATTCCATTACAACCATATACCACAACTTGTTCATCATTCCCCTATAGTTAGGACATCCCCCCTCAGTTTCCAATTCCTTGCAACTACAAAAAGAGCTGCTATAAATATTTTTGTACAAGTATTTCCTGGCCTATTCAAATACACTGATTATACTTTTGAAGATTAGCTCTTAAAAACAACTGCTTGAACACATGGGTTGATGTGGACATGATTGGGGATATAGACTTGAAACGAACACCTTAGTACAACTATCAATAATATGGAAATAGGCCTTGATCGATGACACATGTTAAAACCAGTGAAAATACACGTCGGCTATGGGGGGGGGTCATTGGGAGGGTGAAGGGGAAAGTATGAACTTGAATCATGTAACCATGGAAAATTTTTCTAAACAAATAAAATTAATTTTTAAAAAAGATTAGCTTTTAGCTTTTTCCCTTGCACCTTCTTCCAAAGTACAGCACAACTGCTTCCAACTGAAAAGAAGCAGAAGCCTGGGTCATAGCTCTAGACCAAGAATTCTTAATCATTTTTGTATCATGGACTACTATGGCGATCTGAGGAAGCCTATGGACCCCTTTACCATTCACCCAGGCTGGAAACCTAGGTGTCATCAACTCCTTGCTTTCTCATCTTCTATGTCCATCTCATGCCAAGTCCTAGCTATTTACCGTCGCATTTGCTCTTGAATAAGCTCCCTTTTCTTTTCTGACACTGCCACCACCCTGGTGCAGGTCCTCATTATCTCACTCTTGGACTATTTTAATTGCCTGCACCAAATTAAGAACTCTTTCATAAGAAAGGGCCTGGTGGCAGCTAGGTGGGTTCAAGGGATTGAGAGTCAGGCCAAAGACAGAAGATCCTCCATTCAAATCTGACCTGTGTTAAAGAAAATGTGGGTAGAGATGGATATATATGTATAATGATAGTGATGTGTATCTGTTTATGATCTCCTCAACTGCAGTTGGTGGGGAGGAACACCTAGTCCTCTCACCCTGGCTGCTGCTGTAAATTATTCCCTTCTCCCCGACAGGTTTGGTTGATAACAGCTGCCCAAGTAAGGACCCTTGAGAGGTTAGATGGATGGTTAACCTCTCCAGGCCCAACCTGGGGTTAGATAGATTGGTAATGGGCTATTGATTAGCTTTGGATAATTATCAGGATCTGACTGCTTATTTGAACTCCCTTCCCAAGGGCCATGATAGAAAGACCACTCAGGAAGGCACTTGTTATTAAACACTGTTTTATCTATAGGTAGGGAAAGGATAACAAGGTCAAGGATTGGGGGTTGGAAACCCTATTGCTCTATTATCTATTAAACTAATTAACAAACAGAACTGGAGCCTATTGGTCTTCACCCTCTCTCTATCTCTGGCCAGACCTATTGCTGCAGATAAATAATGATCTTTTATTCTCTCAGCTCTCTCACCAGTAGTGTTGTTGGTTCACTAGCTCTCAAAGTCTAGCAAGGAAATAGATTCAGGCTTTTCCTACCCTCTTCTTCTTCAACTACCCTTCACCCTTCAACCACCCTTCAGCCACCCTCTGCCCAGAATGATTCACAAAGGCTTGCTCAAGTCTCAGCTCAGAGATCTGTGATCTCCAGTTCCAAGCCTCTGAGTCCAGAGACCTCCTCCACTGTAGCTGTCAGGGGGTATACATAGGGTGAGGCTAACCAACGTTTGCCCTGGCTCACAGCACCTGGGAACATTCCAAACTCTCAACTGCCATCCCTGAAAGTCAAGGTGACATCCATCTCATCCCAGATTAATAATTATAACACCTGTCATTTCGTGTGTCTAAGTACAAGTCACTTAACCACCATTGCCCAGCCTTTACTACTCTTCTGCTTTGGAACCAACATCCAGTATTGATTCCAAGAAGGAAGATAAGAGTTTTTTAAAAAGGGAGGGGGAACCTCAGAGGTCATTTAAGTCCACTTGACATAAAGAGAAACAGACTTAAAGAGGTTAAGAGACTTAATTTGCCCCAATCAAAGTCACACAGGTAGTAAGCCTCAGAAGCTGAACCCAAGTCCTTTCATATGTTCATAGATTTCGAGCTGAAAGAGACCATGTAGTCCAATTACCTCATTAAAGAAACTGAGGCCCGGAGACGTTAAATAATTTGCTGGAGTTCTGACAGAGCTCGAAATCGAACTGGTGGCGCAAGCTGCCTCCTACTACGTAAGCAAGGAGCTCTCCAGAGTCCTGCAGAGTTAATGCTTTTATGTGTTACCGAACTCCTCCTACTCTACCATATGGAGCTGCCCATGCTTCCAAATCGCTGGCAAGTGCCAACCTCTGATGCTGCAGGAGAAACCTTGCGGGCATCTCGAGCGAACAATCACCAAATCGCCACCAAACCCGGGCATCCAAGCTCGTAGAGCCCTCCTCCTCTTCCCCACGGCCATCTTCTTGTCCTCCCCAGCCCCAGGCCAGCGTGGCCAGCCTGTGCCAACAGCTTCTCCTCCCCCTGCCCCCCCCTTTTCTATCCCGAATGGTACAGCCCAGCCCCGGCTCCGCTCTCCCTTTCCGAACCAGAATGACCGAAGATCGCGAAGGGGAGGGTGGAGGGGGGAAAGCGCCGTTCCCCCGTCACGTGACAGGGAGTGACCTCGCTCCTGGACCCCATGGGGGCTTCTGACCCGGAAGTTGTGCTTTGGACTTGCTGCGGCGCTGGGGGGATGGTGGGAGCGGGCTTGGGAACTGCAGGAGACGAACCTGCTGCCCCGCCAGGGGCTAGGGGTTGGGGGTCGCAGCCCCCACGGCCGCCCCAGCCCCCGTCCCGGGGCGTGGAGGCCGCGGCCGCGGCTGCCCTGGGGACCGGGGATAGTTCTGTGACTACCGAGGCCCTGTTCCTGGCGTTGGGAGCCGGCGTGACTGCGCTGAGCCACCCGCTCTTCTACGTGAAGCTGCTCATCCAGGTGCGCCCGGAGGACTGGGGGGCAGGAATCCGGGGGAATGGGGGAGGATTAAGGAGAGGAGAGGGAAGGCGAGGGGAGTCAGAGGAAGAGGGGAAACTTGAGGGCAGGGGAGAGAGATGAGAGAGAAGACTGGGGAGTCTTAAGGAGGGAAAGGTAAAGTTTGAGGGGAGCCCTTAGTGCAGGCAGATGGGGGGAGGTGAAGAAGGGGAGCAGAGGATTGAGGGTGACTGAAAGGGGAAGAGGAGGTACAGTAGCTAAGGGGGAGACTACTGAAGAATGGTGGGGAGAGGTATAGGAGTTTGGAGGTATGGGGAAGACCAGTGAGAGGTGAATTAGGGTTAAGATAGTAGATTAGAACTATGGGGGGGGGTGGAGGAGAGATCCAATTTGGGGGGAAAGAACCCATGAGAAAAAGAATGTGATGATGGAGGAGGAGGTTAGTGATGGATACTGGAGAGAGAAGCCATTGGAGGGAGATGCATGTGTAAGATTTGGAGAATAATGGAATGACACTGGGATTCTTGGGTGACAAGGTAGAAGGAGCTAGGAGCTGGAGAAATTCAGATCTGAGTCTTTAATTTTAGAGCCAGGAGGGATCTATTACAGCCCCCCTCACTTTAAGTTAAATTCTGTTATTTTCTGTTAGCAAGCATTTTGTTTTTTTACCACCTTCCTGACTTAAGAAAGACAAAACTCCTATAAACAAATAGACACAATCATGCAAAACCGGTTCCCATATTTGGCCATGCCCAAAAATTTCAGTCTCATTCTACACTTTAAGTCCAATCACCTCTTTTTCTGGAAGTGAGTAATATTCATTATGGAATCACTGGAATTATGGGCCTCCTCATTTTATAGCCTGGGAAGCCGAGATTCAGAGACGTTAGTGACCAGCCCAAGGTCACGCAACAGCAAATTATTCTTGAACTCCTGAGTCTCTGTAACTCCAGATATTCCATCAGTTGGCACATCTTGTGATTTCTACCCTCACAATATCTCTTAATTCCTATCCTTTCTCTCCACTCACACAGCTACCAACTTAGTTCAAGCCCTTTTATTTCTGGCCTGGGTTTTGTTTGTTGTTTTTTTAATCAGCCTCTTAATAAGTCTACTGCTTCAGGTGACCCCTCCAGTCTATCCTATATTTGGTAGCAAAAAAATTTTCTTTAAATACAGATCTAACTATGTGACTCAATCAATTTTGGTAGCTTCCTCTTATCTTCTAGGATAAAATATGAACACCTTAGTTTAGCTTTTAATGCCCTTCACAATCTGGCTACAACCTATCTTTCCAGCTTCATTGGAAAATTACTCCTCCGCCTTGGACTCTTCTGATCTAAACAAAGTGGCATTCCCTCTGTTTTTCACATTCTGTACTGTACGCCTCACAGAATCCCTCTCTTGAAGAGGCAGCTTAAACACCATTGTTGAGCCTTTTCTAATCATTCCAACTGCTAGTGCCCTTCCTTCCTAACTAATTACTAGTTACTACTAGTAGTATCTCACTACTTTTTATATATTTATATTTAACTTTATACTTATGCTGTATATGCTTTTATATGGCCTTGTCATATATTATACCATTGTTTGAATGTAGGTACTTTGCAAGTAGGGATTTTTTTTTTCATTCTTTGTGCTTATATCCCTAGTGCCTAAACCTAGTGCTTAGCACAGAGTTGGACCTTAACAAAAACTTGTTGATTGGTTAACTCCAAATCCAGAGTTCTTCATAACTGGGAACAGAACTAGGAACAATTAAGATTCAAGGATGTGTGGAATGGATGTTAGCAAAAATTTGAGGTGACAGTTTGGAAATATCATGGAATGAAGTACAAAGGTATAGGAGATGCGCACTAGAGGTGATTTAGATTTTAAGATGATGCTATTTGGGGAATTGAAATCAAATTTGCATGTGCAGTTACATGTGATCAGTGTAGGGGAATATTTAGGATGTGAATGGAAGGGTGGGGGAATAAATATTCCTGGATTACTGAGAACTGGAGAAGCTTGAATTTGAGGTCATTGGCTAGTGCAGTGAGACATTTAGGTTTGAGATTGAAGAATTGTGAAATGGATGTGACATCTAGGTATGAGTAAGATTTTGAGTTACTGAGATTTGGGGAGATTTAAAATGAGTGTGATGCTCGAGTTTAAATTTTGAGGTGACAGTTTTGGGGGAATTTCAAAATGAAAGAGAGCTCTGTGTTTGGGTATAATGGGGTACCTCAGTTTTTTGGTTTGTTTTTTTTTTTTTTAGCCCTTGTACTTTGGTGTATTGTCTCATAGGTGGAAGATTGGTAAGGGTGGGCAGTGGGGGTCAAGTGACTTGCCCAGGGTCACACAGCTGGGAAGTGGCTGAGGCCGGGTTTGAACCTAGGACCTCCTGTCTCTAGGCCTGACTCTCACTCCACTGAGCTACCCAGCTGCCCCCGGGTACCTCAGTTTTGAGGGTGAATAAAGTTGGGGTAGACAAATAGTGCCTGAGAATGGGAGTGATTTACATTTGGGAATGGTATATGTATGGAGGGTGGGGCACAAGCTAGATTTAACAACTTTGAAAGTAAATTTAGAATTGAACATGACATGGAAATTGGAATAATTGATATTTGGGGGTAATTAGAAATAAGTGTGTCAGAAGAGGAACTGGGGATTGGAGAGTAGTTGGTTGTCTTTACAAGTCCTACTAAGGAAATGAGGAGTCTTGCTTTACAATGGACACAAAAGGGAAAGATAGAGCCTAGGACTGGGCTACCTCGGAAAAGGACAAAGGGAAACTAAGGGGACAAAAAGGGTACTTTTTTTTGTACACCTGATTGAATTAGCTAGCTCCACCTAAACTGCTTTAAGGTTTATTGTTAATCTGAGGCATGTGACAAGGTCAAGTGTGAGGTCTTGATGCTACAAACTTGAAGTTCTCAAGATCTTAAGAAATTGGGGTTTCTAGATTCCAAGTTGACAACCAGCATGACTCAATTAAGAAGAGGCCTTTCAAAGCTCATATTATTAATTTTTCTTGACTGAGTAACTAGTCATCTAGTAACCCAGATCAGGAAAATGCTGTACCTGGATTTTAGTGAAACAAAGACAAAGGCTTATGCTATTTTGGGGGGAGAAGGCGTATAATGGAAAATTGTGGGCCACAAAGCTTGTTGGAATGAGGACTGGCTGAATAGCTAGACACAAAAACTCATAATTGATGGTTTTATAGTAGCTTGAAAGGTTTCCAATTAGAGTACCCCAAGTATTTGTGCTTTGGTTCTGTGCTATTTTACCTTTTAAATCAGTGACTTCAGTAAAGGCATGCTTAACAAATTTGCTGATGGCACAGAAGCTAGAATTGGTAGAACATTATGGTAGCTAGAATAAGTTGAAAATTAATAAGGAGAAGGGTAGCTAAGTTAGTGGGTAGAGCATTAAACCTAGAGATGGGAGGTCCTGGATTCAATTTTGACCTTAGGTACTTCCTAGCTCACTGAACCCCCATTACCTAGCCCTTGCCTTTCTGTTCTAGAATTGTCACAGAACAGAAGAAGGTAAGGGTTTTAAAAAAACAAAACAAAACCCCTAGCAGCTCTGTGGATTGAGAGTCAGGCCCAGAGACAGGTCTTGGCTTCAGGTACTTCCTAGCTTTAAACTGTGTTTTAAAAATCTGTACCCTGGCAACTTCATTTCCCAGCATTCTTTTCTTGCATCCCAGTGTTGCACCCTGATGTGGTTTTGTTTATAAATTTGCTGAAACCCATGCTGAAGGAACTTTCTGGGGGACTTTGGCTTTAGAATGGTAGGCTGCTGGGTCTCTGGCTCTTTGCTCTGCACACTCGGCTGAAGGAACCCCTTTTTGCTCTCATTTTGTGTTACTAAAATCCTATAAATTTAAATACTTGGAGTATTTATTCATTTTTAGTCTTACATTACCCTGGGCAAATCTCTTAACCCCAGTTGCCTTGCCCTTGTTCTTTTGTCCTAGAGTTATCCCAGGTACAGAAGGTAAGGTTTAAAAAAACCTTTTGGAATGGGCCATGTTGGGAGGTAGTATATTCCCCTTTGTTGGAAATCATCAAGTATAGGCTGAATATGTTGACTTTGTTAAAGAGGGAATTCTTATTGGGGTTAGACTAGATTACTTTGCAGGTGAAAGGTTATGATTTGGGAACTTGGATTTGAAGATGGCCCAGCTCATAGAGTATTAAAACTTGAAGGAATCTCCTTAGAAATCAAGTCCAACCCATCATTTTATGTAGGAAAAAGTAAGTTTAGAGAAGGAAGGTGATTTGTCCAAGGTCTCAGAGCTAGGATTTTAATCATGTAGGAGAAGACGTGAGTGGAATTTGTTTATGATTGATGGTAGGCATGACTGGAATTTAGGGGATGTTTGGGAATAGAAATACACTTATTGGGAATGAAGAAACTGGCATTTGGTGTATTTGTCTATTTGGTTTCTAGGGGGCTAACTGAGAGACTTAAGGATGATGACCATCTTGGATCTCAGTAGGGAAAATGATATTGGGGGGGGGGGGACTAGGCATATGGAAGGAATGAGGGAGAAGGGTACAGGGCAGAGGGACAGAGCAAAGAGATTTGTAGGGTCTTTGCCATGAGTAGAGCTTAGAAGGGGAAAGAGATACCAGGAGACAGTGACTGGGATAAAGATGGTTGAGCATAAACAATAGTCTGAGCTTGTTTTCTTTATCTGAAGGTTGGGCATGAACCACTGCCTCCCACTGTAGGGACCAATGTGCTGGGGAGGAAGGTCTTCTACTTGCCCAATTTCTTCACCTATGGTGAGTGTTCTCTACATC
The DNA here is from genome assembly GCF_016433145.1 of Gracilinanus agilis. Lineage (NCBI taxonomy): Eukaryota > Metazoa > Chordata > Mammalia > Didelphimorphia > Didelphidae > Gracilinanus > Gracilinanus agilis. The sequence goes on along the minus strand of NC_058133.1, from coordinate 265,162,176 downwards.
CATCATGGGAAAATGCTTGGGGAAAGAGGTATCAGATCTGAACTATACTCAACTGAGCTGGAAGAGAAGAAATCAAACTGCTGGCTGAATTGAGTGGGTCAGGCAAACAGTACAGTCATTCAGTTTGGCTTGAGCCAGGGGTGGAAAAGGGAATTTGGAGAATGTAACTAAAGACCAAGAAACTGATATTTTATAGTGCCTGGTCAGCCAAAGGTAGAAAATGCAGCTTTGAATCTAGCTCTTCATAGGAAGAATTCTATACACATACCAGTACTTGTCCCTGTTTGGTTTATGAGGATCAAACAGGTACAGAAGGGAGACACCTACAATTGGAAGCTTCTGAGTCCTCATTCTCCTATACATTGTTGACCACTAATGTTGTAATGAGCAAAAGATGAAATGACTAAGGAAACAAAGGTTTGATCATCTGAGCATATCAATTTGTTAAGCAATGCACAACAGTTTCCTAACAAATTTGAACCAAGTCTGGTCCTCAGTTTAGGGCTAGACCCCACATACAGGGAGAGACAGGATTCTATCCATTTAAAAGAATCAAATAAATCCATTTCATTAAAAGGAAGCAATATAACATTAGATAATCTGATTTCTAATTGGATGAAAGATTAGGGACTTTCCAAGTTGGAAGGAGGAAGGTGAACAGGTGGATTCCCTAAATTCAGGAAAAGAGATGCCCCACTTCTCCCCGAGTGTCTGAAAACAATCAAAGGGACATGAAAACAATAACTGATTGATCATTAAGGGGCCAGCTTTCACATCAAACATGAGTTGCTTGAGATGAACAATTATGAGAAAACTCCTTACATAAATGTTAGGATCCTTTGTTTCTTGTCAGCATAACCCTAAGTCCTTGGTTAAGGGTCTTTAAACAACAGGTACAGATGGTCCTTTTTCCCAGCTGTGCAAAGCTAAACAATGTAATAAAATTTTCTCCCTATAACCACAATTGAATAAAGTTTTCTCATAGGACAGAATTTGGACTAGGCCCATAATTGAATAGAAAGGGAAGTGAACTAGCTCCAGAACTGAGTCACAAGACAGAGTCAGTGTGATTCACTCAGTTCCACAATTAACCATCTGCTGTCCTAATCCCCTCAGTTTCTCTCAATACTAACTATGCTTCAGTGCTCATACTCAATTATCATAGAATCTTTTGAACTTCATTATAGAGAAGTTAGTGCCTTTTGCCTTAGAAGCAGTTCATCCCACCCTCTCAGAGATACACTCTATTGACTTGAGTTATGAAGAATGTGTTTTACACCCACTCAGTAGCATCTCCTTATTAGTGATTTCAGAACCTGATGGTGCAGAAAGTACACCGAACTATAAATAGACTACTAAATCTTAGACTAGCACTATGACCTCAAGCCAGTTCCTTAATATCTTTTGAGTCCAGTTTCCTCATCTTTAAAAGGAAAATATTTATATTACCCACCTCTTGGGTCACTAGGTAGCTTAAATGAAATGACATATATAATGCTTTGTTACTCTAAAACACTATCTACATAGACCAATTACAGACTAATGGGAGGTTAAAGTGACTCTTCAAGGTAACCTAAGGAGACCTTTTTGGTGGCAGTACTATTCACCTGTAAAATGGGTCTGATACCAAAAGCGATTCCTTCCTTCCTTCCTTCCTTCCTTCCTTCCTTCCTTCCTTCCTTCCTTCCTTCCTTCCTTCCTTCCTTCCTTCCCTCCTTCCTGCCTTCCTTCCTTTTCTACTCTGATGAAAATTCTCATTATTTTTCTCCTCATTCTTTCTTTCTGGTCAGTCATCTTTATTTCCCAGCATTCAAAGAATATCAGGAGATGTGGGTGCAACTTGTCCAAAAATGGTTCCTTTTCTCTAATTTCTTAGTCAAATTTAAATCCAGCCTGCCATCATCTGTTCTTTTCATGAAACTCTCTACCTTTCACCCTTTGGGTTAGTTTAGAATGGCTTTGGGGAAAGCTTCATTACAACAACCACCAAAAAAAAACCTTGGACCATCTGTCTCTTCTTGCCCTAGATCTCTTGACCTCCATCTGTCACCTCTTTTCATTTCATACATTAACTGCTAGGGAAATAAAACAGATCAATTTTCTCCCTACCCTTTCTCCCCTCACTATTGGGAGCAGAGACCAGAGCCTGGCAGAAATAGTATTCCTTTGGGGAAGTTACTTCATTGTTTTTATTTATTTAAAGGGGCCAGCCTGCCTACCCTTAAATGAAGATTGAAAGAGGATAAGAGACCTTTTTTAATTCAGACATTGCTGAGAAAATGTAAAATGACATCAGAGATATTGGAGAGGTCATCAATAGGAAAGAAATCAACATCTTAAAGCAGAAAATCTTGTGTTTTGATGGTTTTTCTCTATGTGTGATCACATGGGGGTCTGGGATAATTAAATTCTTTTTCATATTACTGTTAGCTATTGATAGCTCTGAAAAGAGACTAAGGAGTACCCTTTAAGACACCTTTGCCCATTTCCCCTGCCTCTCTTCCAGATGGAAACAGTGTCCTAAGGGGCTCTATATTTGACTTGAATAGGTATTAGGAGTAGAGATTTAAAATTTCTGTCATCATAGTTTTCATTTTAATGACAATCTAGGTCCTAGAGAGTTCTTTGGACAATCTGGAGAGTTCCTAGATAATAATGTAAAGAATAGTAAAAATAGTTCAGTCTCTTAAGTTTTACAAAGCACTTTCATTGTGGTAACCTTGTGAAGTAGAGAATGAGAGTGTTTTTATCTCTATTTTAAAATTGGAGAAATGAAAGCTTAAAATTAAAGCTTACCTTAAATGGAAACTGGTAAATGTCTGAACTGAGATTTAAATTCAGATTTCTAGCTCCAAGTCTAGCACTCTTTGTCCAACCTCCTGTGGTTCTAAATAACGGAAAGAATGCCTTGAGAAATGTTACAAGCAGCCACATTAAAATCATTACCAGGAACAATTCTTAAAATAATAGATAGAGGGGAAGCTAGGTGGAGACAGGAGGTCTTAAGTTCAAATCCGGCCTCAGATATTTCAAAGCTCTGTGACCCTGAGCAGCTCAACTAACCTCAATTGCTTAGCCCTTAGTGCTCTTCTGTCTTGGAACTGATACTTAATATTGATTCTAAGACAGAACGTAAGAGTTTTAGGAGGAAAAAATCATAATGTTAGAGATGGGGGGTGCTCTTAAAGATTGTGCATTTCATCCCCTTTGTATTAAAGGAAAAAACTGAGGCCTGGAGAAATTGAATGACTCAGCTTAGGTTGTAGCAGAGCTAGATTCAGCCTTTTGTATCTGTAGCATAGACACTCAAGTCACTGTTTATGGAAAACCAGTACTAGATGGCTTTGCATGAACTAACTACTGCCAATTTCAATAATAACTCTCTAACGCATAGGCGTGTACACAAACATAGCTTTGGTTTCTCTTGCATAATCCTAGTCCCAGTATATTTTGGTGCCTCCATTTCTTTACTCCATTCCCATATTCCCTTCTAACCCTCTTTTTCTCTCCTCCCCCCTGGACTCTTGTGCATCCAGCCTTTCCAAAGTCCCCTCATTACTATCTTCTGCCCCACCCCACTTTCCCCTTTCCCATTGAAGAAACTTCTAGGGGCCAGAAAGGTGCCAATAGGAGTTGGCTCCTGAGTATCCATTCGTGTTGGTTGTTAAACCAGAGGGTGATCAGACTCCTAACACAGCAGCTTATCAGATCAAGAAAGGCTATTAGCATGCTCTGAATTGGGCAAGAACATTGTCTAATATTTGCTTATTTGAAGAATTTGTCCTTTATGGGGTTAACGCCCTTTCTTCAGAGACCAGTGTAGAGAATGAGAAGCATCATCAGTTTTGGGCTTACTTGCCCCGTGCCAGTTTTGAGGTATCTTTGAGGAGCTCCAGCCATAATAGTCCAACAGATACTCCCTTGGATTTCTGCTCTTTTTTCCTTCAGATAATAAGCTGTCACCTCTGATCATGTGCCCTCATCCCAGCTCTTTGAGATGGGGAGAAATAAGGTTTCTTATCCCTTTTTTCATAGAAATTTTTCATAGAAAGGGAATTGGGTGGTTTCCCCAGGGTTACCCAGTGAGTTTTTATGATGGCTAGCTGTCTTTACTTTGCCAAAATGTATGTTCCTAAGGCATAGGTGTCAGACTTGAAGCTCCCTGGCTGAAGGCTGCTCCTGAACCAGATTAAAATATAATGGGATGAAGCTACATGGTTCAGTGGATTGAGAATCAGGTGTAAGGGATTGGAGGTCTGGGGTTCAAATTTGACCTCAGATACTTCCTAGCTGTGTGACCCTGGACAAGCCACTTAAACTCCATTGCCCAGCCCTTTCTGCTCTTCTGCCTTGGAACCGATACACAGTATTAATTCTAAGACAGAAGGTAAGAGTTTAAAAAAAAAGGTAATGGCAAAAAGCTTAACCAAAAAAAATGTGTTTAACAACAGAGATAATATTTAGTTTGTGGTTTTCTGAGTCAATATATGACCCATTAGAAACAGTTTTTATTTGTTTGATACCACTGTTCTGAGGAACACTTGGAGCTAGTAAAAATCTACTGCATTACAGGGTTTTTATTGCATTTTTGTTTTTTGTTGCTGGTTTTTTAGGCTCGTTGACATTTTTTGTTCTTTACACCTGTCATTCCTGGATATACAACTGACTGCCTCCCTAAATACCCTTGTCCTCCTGAAATACTCTCTTGTAACAAATGAAGAAGGTTAAACTTTAAACTTTAAGATTTAAATAATCTAGATTCAGATTACCTTCCATGGTTTATGGCTAGAAATAATTAGAACATTTATTAAGCATTTACTCTGTTCAGGATACTAGCACAAGAGATACAGATAAAAGCAAGCAGATAGTCCTCCTCCCACATGGAAGGTTTACAAAGCACTTCTACATGGGAAATAGGTAAATTGAGGACTATCCCCATTTTACAGATAAAGAATCTAAGATTCAGAGAAGAAGCATTGTTTTGAGTTAAGATTTGAACCCAGGTTTCTAGATTCTAAGCCCAGGGCTGTATCACAGCACTATAGCTTTATTTTTTTATTTTGTTTTATTTTTAAGGGGTAGGCAATGGGGATTAACTGACTTGCCCAGGGTCACACAGCTAGGAAGTGTTTGAGGCCAGATTTAAACCTAGGACCTCCTGTCTCTAGGCCTGGCTCTCAATCCACTGAGCTACCCAACTGTCCCCACAGCACTGTAATTTTAGCCATTTCCTGATGCTGTTTCCTCCTATCCTTATATCTTTTCCCCCTTTGTCTTAATTTCTAAATATCAAAAGTATCCACCTGAAACAAACATACTGGTCATTTTTACAGAGAGAGTCTCCAGGGGTAGCTAGGTGGCTTAGTGGATAGAGCACCAGGCCTAAAATCAGGAGAATGGGGATTCAGATATCTGACCTTACAGAGTATAAACAGAGAGGATCCAGTAAGAAGTGAGTGAATTAGGGCTGCAATTGGGGAGAGGTCTCTGTACTCAAACTTGGGGAGGACTCTCTGAAACTCGAGCCCACACTAGACTTATACTTCTTGTGGTCATGGCTATTTGTAAAGTTTGCAGGCTGGATGGGTGGGTGGGGCCGTGATTTATCTTTTTGGGATAATCCTAACCTCAGATGGTGACAGAGCTGGAGCCTACCAGGGATTTTGCAAACCATCTCAATTGCAGCAGGGTCTGATGGCCTGGTCAGGAGTGACAGGGCTAGGGGACCAGTGTGGGGGTAGAGCAATGAGTCTATAGATAATAGGGGGCTTGGGGATGCAAAGCCTTCAGAAGAAGGACCTCATTTGTAGGGGAAGGGAGTGGGGAGAGGGCACACATCTTTGGAAAATAAAAGGATTTGTATTAGACGCCAAAAAAAACCCCAAAATATCTGGCCTCATTCACCTCCTAGCTGTGTGACCCTGGGCAAAGTCACTTAAGCCCATTTGCCTACCCCTTGCCCTTCTGTCTTAGAGTTGTTACTAGGACAGAAAGTAAAGGTTAAAAAAGAAAAAAAAAAGTATCCAGTCTTTCCCTAAGTGGGTCAAATTGGGGTGGGAAAGTTCTACATTTTCTTCTTTCATTCTTGCAATGTATGTTCATAGCCACCAGATGTCTGTAGAGAACTGAGCATCTAGACACAGGGGAAATAGGTGCTAGACTGAAAGTAAGAGGATTTTTAGATTTTCAGTAGACTTTAGTGGTATTAAAATGACAGAAGATTTGATCCAGCAAAATAGTGATGATTTAGAAAGACCTTTCTGGAGCAACTAGACAACCAAAGAACCTACCTCTTCTATACTGATAGGTTTTTGAAAACAGGCCATTTGCTAGCATTCAGAGACTGGGCCCTCTCTCCTCTAAAGCCCTGATTGTAAGCCAATGCAGGAGCCAGTTAGATATCTCCCAGGCCACTTGGCAGGTCCCAGTTACTACCCAGAATGCCTTTTGAAAAAATTGAGTTTTCTTCTTAAGGTTTTGCATAGTAGAATGGGTTTCTTATTTACATTGTTGGAATTACCCAATTGAAACACTACAGTTGAAACTTGTAGTGATTTGCTTTAAAGTTGTCTAAGGAAAATGTTTAAACTTTTTTTAAAAATCTTACCTTCTGTCTTAGAATTAATACAGTATATTGGTTCTAGGGCAGAAGAGCAGTAAGGGCTAGGCATTGGGGGTTAAGTGACTTGCCCAGGGTCACACAGCTGGGAAGTATCTGAGGCCACATTTGAACCCAGGACTTCTTGCCTCTAGGCCTGGCTCTCCATCCACCAAGCCACCTAGCTGCCTCCGTGATGCCTTTTTTTAAGTAAGGAAAAGGGCCCAGAAATAATAATTCATATGTAGTGCTTTTTTGTACTTACAAATATACATTTTATCTCAACAGTCCTGTGAGGTACACAGTGCAACTATTATCCTCATTTTACAGATGAGTCTCAGAGAGGGAATGTGACTTGCTTAGGGCCATCTACCTAGCAGTTGTCAGAGGCAAAACATGGACCTCAAGTCTTTCTGACACTAGAAACAGTGCTCTTTCTACTATACTAAAAGAAAAGCTGATTTTAAAAAAGTTGGTGCCTAGTCTCTTTTAAATCATATTTGAAGTACACATGACTGTTAGACCAAGGGGATAGTAATTTGATCAAATTTAAGTTGTGGTGGCTAGAGATGGAAATTAATTGTCAAATGGGATGGGAATGAAATCTATCTTCTCTGCTTTTGTGTAGCCAGACACATTGTGCAAGTGGATGGAAAGAGGGGACTGTTCCGAGGCCTGAGTCCAAGGCTTATGTCTAGTGCTCTCTCCACTCTGTCCCGGGGCAGCGTGAAAAAGGTGAGATCATGTCCACATATCTTGGCACACAGCTAATCTGTGTGGGCCTGGATTGATAACTTCATTTTAGAAACAGAATGTGCCCTGCTCTATTCTAAAGTGTTGTACTCTGTTCTGTACATTTGGTTAAAACCATTTGACCATCACTTCCTGATTTTGGAAGACTTTGTCCTGGTACAGATTCTTTTCTCCAGTTATAGACCCTTCTGAAAAAAATTATAATTTGTTTCTTCATTTCTCTCAGTTGAGTAACTGAGACACAGAGTGACCATTCCCTAGAATAATAGATTTAGAAGTAGTAGAGATGTTGGAGGCCTTCTCTCCCAACCCTCTTATTGTGTAAATAAGGAAGGCAGAGCCTAAAAAGGTTCAATAACTTGCCTAAAAGATCTCACCTAAGGGGCAGGTGGGTGACTCAGTGGTCTGAGAGCCAGGCCTAGAGACGGGAGGTCCTGGGTTCAAATTTGATCTCAGATACTTCCTAGCTGTATGACCCTGGGCAAGTCACTTAACCCCCATTGCCTAGCCCTTACCGTTCTTCTGCCTTGGAACCAATATACAGTTTTGATTTTAAGATGGAAGGTAAGGGCTTAAACAAAAATAAAAGGTCTTGCCTATATTTAGTAAATTACAAAGCCTGAATTTGAACCTACTGATTCCAGATGCAGCAATTTTTCCATTACACTGTCCTGCCTGCTTAGATCAGTGTAGGACATAATTCATAATATTTGGGTTTTTCCTAGTCCACCACAAACAATTACTATAGACCCATGAAAGCAAAGTGAGCATTTTGTTTGTCCTGATAACTTTAAGAGTAGGCCACTTCTGAGAGAGTCACCTTAAACTCATCTGATGGGTACTGTAGAAGAAAAATTGAGCAAGGGGTAGAGTCTGCTGAAGAGCTCCCCAGGGCCTTTTTCATCTGGGCTACTTTTCTATGACTATCTAACAGTTACACTTAGGCGCAATGCCGGCTTACATTTAGGAGATCCTTTCCTCCTTTTTCATTCTGTATCTCAGGCCTTCCCTTTGGAGGAGATAGAACATGTGTCCAACAAGGATGATATGAAGACATCACTGAGGAAAGTAGTGAAAGAGGTAAGTATTTGTACTTCATTTGGAGAGGCAGGTAGGTGGCTTAATGGATAGAAATCTCGGCTCAGAAATAGGAGGTCCTGGGTTCAAATATGACCTCAGACACTTTCTAGTTGTGTGACCTTGGGCAAATCACTCTATTGTCTAACCTTTACTTCTCTTTTGCCTTACACGGTATTGATTCTAAGACAAAAGGTAAAGATTTAAAAAAAAAATAAATTGGGCCAGGGGAGAGTTGGCACTCACAGCTTTGAGCTGGAGTTAATCATCATCTGGTGGGAGTTTAGGGGGGGCGGGGCAGGGGTGTGGAGAAGAGAAGGAAGGGTGAGTAGTAGTGAACAGTGGTCACTCCCATGTCCTGCCTGAGTAAAATATTAGCTTGAGGCTGTCCAGAAGGGATGAGAAAAAACTTATTTGGTGGCTTCTCAATTTATCTTGGTTTATTGGTGGTTTGTTTTTTGTGAGGTTTTTTTGGTAGACAAATGGGTTTAAGTGACTTGCCCAGGGTCACACAGCTAGCAAGTGTTTGAGGCTGGATTTGAACTCATAAAGATGAGACTTCCTGAGTCCAGACCCAGTGTTCTATCTATGGTGCCACTTTGCTGCTGCTCTCCCTCAGTTTTTTTTCGAGAGCTAGAGATCTTTTTAACTAGTGACGTTATAAAATTATATTTATCTACACATATAATGTTCTACTCCACTGTGTGTGTGCATTGGATACATTCCCTGTATGTTGGAAACTGAGCATCTAAGAATGTCCGTTCAGGGATGGATTTAATGAGTCAGAAACATTAGTAATGAACTAAAGAGCTGGGATATATTATGGAAAGGTGAAAGAAAAGCAAACTGATGAGCTCCAAATATTACTTGAATAAGATGAGATAGAGTAATTTAAGGTCTTGTCTTTCAGTTAGAGAAGGTTTCCTGGGGATGGTAAGATTTCATAGGAAGTGCCAGGGGTCATAAGTGGTATAAGCTTTCATGATTTAGGAGAGCACTTACAGGAAGAAGTAGGCTGAATGGAACAGGAATTGAGCAAATGTCCATTGGAGAAGTTGGAGATGAAGAAGGAAATGAGGGTAGCTCAGTGGATAGAGACAAGCCTGGAAACAAAAGGTCCTGAGTTCAAATGTGACCTCATATTTCCTAACTATGTGACCTAGGGCAAGTCACTTAACCCCAATTGCCTAGCCCTTATTGCTCTTCTGCCTTAGAACTGATACTTAATATTGATTCTAAGACCCGAAGGTAAAGAGGGGTGTGTGTGTGCGCGTGTGTGTTTAAAGAAAAAGAAACATTTAGATGTTTACCTCCCTTTAGCAAATGGTTCAGAATACCAGGAATGGTGAAGTTAATGAAGTTACAAGGAGAGAACAAAAGCCAATCAGGACCTAGCTCAGATCCTTCCTTCTCCTGAGTCTGAAGCCTTTCCCAGTTACTCCAGCTCAAAGTGCTGTCTCCATCTTCTAAACTATAGGACTTACTGTCTCAGAGACCACACTGTTCATTTAAAAATCTCCCACAGGATATTATTGGGGATGTAGACACTAAACAATAACTCTAGCCCAACTATCAATAATATGGAATTAGGTCTTGTAAAACCCAGTGGAATTGTGCATTGGTTAAGGGGGGTTGAGGGGCTTGGGGGAGAGGAAAAGAACATGAAATATGTAACTATGGGAAAATATTCAAAATGAAAAAAAAAGAATCATACAAATAAAAAAATAAAATAAAAATCTCACACAATGCCTAGCACAGTTTAGATGCTGAATATTTGTTTGTTGATTTAAGTGATAAGTAAATGATTCTGAGACTCACCTCTTTTCTTTTAATTTTTGAATTCTCTCAGCTGAGAATTCTTTCTCAAACCAGTGTTGCAAATCCCAGCATCCTGGATTGCAGAAATCTGGGGTGTTACAGAGTAAGGGTTCATCTTATAAGGTATCTTTCTGATCTGGTCTGTCACACTGTGAACTGTTAGATCTTGGTTATTTTCTACATAAAGGCTAAATAGAGTTCCAAGATTTGCTCCTAACTCCCTACTTTTTTCCCCAGACTTCCCATGAAATGGTGATGCAGTGTGTGTCCAGGGTGCTCTCTCATCCCCTACATGGTGAGTTTGGGGGAAAGTACAGTTAAAATCAAATCTAGGGGGCAGCTAAGTGGCTTAGTGGATTGAGAGCCAGGCTTAGAGATGGGAGGTCCTGGGTTCAAATCTAGCCTCAGACACTTCCTAGCTATGTGACCCTGGGCAAGTCACTTAACTCCCATTGCTAGTCCTTACCTCACTTCTGCCTTGGAACCAATATACAGTTTTGATTCTAAGATGGAAGGTAAGGGTTTAAAAAAAAAAAAAGAAAATCTAAAATTGTTCCCATTTGGTCCAAGTCCTACAAATAAGTAGGAATCACAAGTAAGGACTCTCCTTTGGTCTGTCAACTAGAGGTAGTGGAAGATTCAAAAGCTTATGTTCCCAGGTGATTAATTAGCTGAAACTTCCTGGTGTGTAAAGCCCTTGACACTGCATTGTTAGAACAAAAAGCAAAGCATCTATCATAGGGTAATTATAATTTTTCGTGCTCAGAGAGAATAAAGTGTCCAAGAATCTATCTCTGTTATTTCTGTTTTTCGGATCATATGATTTAGAGGTGTAGAGGGACCTTAGATATCAACTAATCCAACCTCCTCCTTTCAGAGGACAAATTTGAGTCCTAGTGAGATGAAGGAATTTACCCATCTCACACAATAAGTAAAATGAGGGTATGAATTTGAGTCCTCTTGTTAGTCTGATTGGAATGAACACACTGACAAAAGAATTTGGATGGGGGTGAGGGGGGCCACACAGCATGTGACATGACAACAATAACACATGGGATATTCCAGGCAAAGGAAAAGCGTAAACTAAAGTACATAAATGGGAAAACTGGAGTATGTTCAGAACTGAAAAAAGACCAGTCTGAGGAGAGAATGGGTTTTGTGTGAAGAGACATTTCCTCACATAAGTCCATTCCCTTTCAGAAGTCATCATAATATTATTATTTTTTCTTCTTGACAATAAATTCTCTTAATGCAACCATCAGCATGTCATTAATAAATTACTACTGGAGAAAGAGAAATGCCAAGTAACGAAAACATAAAAACTCCCTTAGCATTTTAACACATCTCTAACTCCTTTCTTTATCTCCTCTCTCTTGTCAATTTTTTCTATAGTATAAGCTAAAAAATGTTTGATTTCCCAGTCTGTCCAATACTTTCTCCAGTGGCTTATGATAACCAGTTGGTTGTCACCCTTTGATCACCCTTTGATATTGTTTAAATTCTACTTTTAAGGCAGGATTGAGGTTATTCCTGTGTATCTTTTTTGCCTGATTCGTACTAGATTGAACTAGAAAAGCTTCTGAGAGCCCCCCCCAGATAGTCTATCCCAACTCACAGAGATCTTGGCCTGTGATGTAAGGAGTTTCACCTTTATTATTATTTTTTAATATAAAATATTAATATAATATAAAAATTACTGAGTGAGTTTCACCTGTGATGTAAGGAGAGATCACCTACTCTGCTCCCAAATGAGTTGCCCAGTGCTACACAGGGATAAGTAAGTAGCAAAGCTAGGATTTGAATTAGAATCTTCTGTTCGTCTGATCTGACAAACTAACACACTGACTGACATCAGAGTTTAAGCCTGTAGAGACTGAAATGGAAAGGATCAAGGATGACATGCCTTGCAAAAGAACAGCACAAGTGGAAGTTTGCAGAGGTGGGAAGGCATGTGCCATGTTCAGAAAAAGCAGTAACTACAAGTCCAGTTTAATTAGAAGATAGGGTGTGTGTTGGGAATTCCCACATAGGAAACACAGAACTGAGAGTGAGAAGTAGTCTTTGAGATCCACTAAAACCATCATATCATTTTTTAGAGAAGGAAACTAAGACCCAGAGAAAGGACTTTACCAAATTATCCAGCTAGCAAGTGCAGGTACAGGCTTCAAATCCACATTGTCTGCTCCTGGTCTTGATACTGTATCACAGATATCTTCTCCATTCTTCCTTCTGTGTGATGCATACCAGTTTTCAAATTAGGTACCCTGAGTCCAAAGACATTGGTGAGTATGGGCATTGGTATACCTGACTACTTGTATTTAGTTCTGTTTTCCTCCTTTAGTCATCTCGATGCGCTGTATGGTCCAGTTCGTGGGGCGGGAGGTCAAATACAGGTGGGTGATTCTGAGTATCCTTTGATGCAAACTTTTGTTTGCTGTTTAGCTCTTCAGTGGGAATGTCTAGGTCTAGCTTCTTTACCATCTCACCTAAGGTCTCCCAAGATCTCCATCCATTGCCCAGATAAGCTAGTCTGTAAGAACTCAGCCTGCTTCTTGTTCCAACCTGAAAGCTATACTGCTCTTGTAACCTAGAGCTTTTCTAGTCATATGAGAACTCAGGTGTCTATAGGCTGCTCATGTACTTATCTGGGGCTTTTCCAATCTCCCAGTCAGGGCTGCTTGAAGTTTAGACCTGGGGATATAGCCTTTCCAGGACTGTTAAGATCTGGAGAGGATAAGTAGCCTTCTTACATCTTTGGATCCTAATATTCTGTTCTAGTATGAGGTCCATTTGGTCTGTAATTCCCTGAGCTCAAGAGCGAACCCAACTTCCCAAGATAGCATAAGATCCAGTGTGACCCTATGGTCAATCTTGGCTATATCCCCTCAAGTTCACTCATACTTTTTCCCAGCTGTCTTAAAGTTTTCTGGCAACACTTAGTAACTTGGCTTCCCTGTCAGCCTATAGTATCATGATTACTGTGTTCTCTGGGTTCATTTGTTCATTCATTAATTTATTCAGTAGACATTTACTGAATATATACTATGGTCAGGGCACTATGATATGAGACATAGTTCCTGCCCTCTTTGTTTAGTAGTGATTATGCATCCCCTGTTCTTCTCTGAAACTCTGCATGTACAAAAGAGACTGGCTCTGGAGAAACTCTTTATACTGATGCAGAAAACTTCTCCAGGACTCTTTGTCCTCAATACTTACCTTTTTCCCTAAATCATACATGCTGGACTCGGGCTGCTTTTTTCAGGACAGCATGATGTTTAAGCATGCCATGACATGGTCTTGGGCTAGCCACCAGGAACCTGGACCCAGTGTCCTTGACCAATAAGGGGAAGTGATGGGAGAGGCCAGGAAGAAATGATCTGGCCAATATTTTCAACATACCTTGTCAAATTCCTGTTTGGAAAGGGTAGGGAGGCCTGCTGGATGGGAGGGTATCCTGTAGAGGAAAGAAGGGGAGGTACACCTAATGGCACAGTGTTTCAAGGGATTTGACTCCCGCTGTCTTTCTCTTTCCTAGGTTGCCCAGTCCCAGCTAGGCTTTGAATATGCTCCACTCAGGTCAGGACAGTTGATAGTTTATAGCTTTAGGTCTCAGAAGTTGCTGTTGTGTCTCCTTTGCCTTTTATGCCTGTGATGCTGTCACAGCCACCACCCTGCTCCATGTCAGAAACAAGCCTGTTGTGAAGGCTGGGCGTCAGAAGCCCAAGTCCTCTCCTCCCTGCTGTGGTCTGCTGCTCTTCCTAGAGACCACAGCTGCTTCTCCCACTTAGAAGGACCTGCTTGTGCTTTGAGGCCTTAGAGGCAGCAGGAGGCTTGGCCAACCTCTAGCCTCTCTCCACAGTCTTCCAGACCAAGATTTTGTGTGTACTTTCCCACTGCTATTGCCCAACTCTCATTGTGTGGTTTCTGAGTCTCCTGGGAAGGTCCTTTCCATGCAAATAGGATAATAGGATTTAGCAATTCCCTTCATTTTAACCCCTTCATTTTACAAATAAAACCAGTGAGGTTAAATGGCTTTCCCAAAGTCACAGAGGTATATAATAATAATAATAAAAATAAAACAGTTGGGATTCAAAGCCTGGACCTCTGACTTCAGAGCCAGTGCCCTTCCTACTCTATCCCCCAATTGGCCTTTGTCCCTTCCAGTGCCACTGTTTGACCCTGCTGTCTCCTCCACTGAAAGTTTGTTTAGCTATAGAAAAACACTAAGATAAAGTAGAGGGGGCAGAGGCCCATTTCCTAGTGGCTGCCAGAGCTGGGAGAAAAGTCTTTGAAATTCAGGCCCCACAAACTTGTGGCAATGACCTTTTTCCCCATTTCCTGAGCGATTTTCATCATACCCTGCCCCTAGTTACTTTGAACATTGAGAGTTTTCCCAAATAAAGAAGCTAAGTCTGTATTGTTCTCTCCTTGGAGGGCTTACTGGTAACTGAGAATAGTCCTCTGCCCACCTCACAAATGGGTCAATGGCTGTGGGCATGTGGTGTCGCAAACAAGAGGGTACATGTCTCTCTCTTATGTATAATTTTGTCTTCCCTGCAGTGGTGTATTGAGCTCCATTGGGAAGATTTTCAAAGAAGAAGGACTGCTGGGCTTCTTTGTGTACGTGAGTTTAATTCTCCCTTTCCCTTCTGTCTTATTGATTGACCTTTGAGGCCATGGACAGTTGAACTTCAACTAAAATGGGGCTTTCGGGACTTTGTGTCCCAACCTGAGCTCTAGCATTAATCCTTTCCCCAAAAGCAGATGATCAGAATTAGAAGTGTCCCCTTTATTTCATAGATGGGTTTCAGAAGGGGCCAAGTGATTGATCCATGATCACCCTGATGGAGCCTGGGCTGTGCCTCAGAACCTGGGTTCTCTTCTTCCATCCCGGGGCTATTTGTGATATACTCTGTGTCCTTTGTCTCCACATCTGCACAAGTGCTTCATTTGGTTATTTCATCTTGGAAATATCATTGTGTTATTGAATGCTTAGATGCCATAAATTCTGAATAGGGCCCCAAAGCAGGATTGGGCTTTATTTCATAACATGCAAGGAGGTCAGCAGTGGGTGTGTCCAGGCTACCAGGTATAAGGGCTACCTAAAGCCCTCTGGATTTTTCCTATACCTGTATTTGGTGTGCTGCTTATTTTGTAACACTTCATGCAAATGCCTCTCTAGTATCTGTCACGCCTTAAGAGTCCCGTGCCTGGGGGCCAGGTACAGATAGGTTTCCCACACAGAAATTGTTTGCTCCGTGAGTTCATCTAGAAGAGCATTAGTTAAAATTCAACCCTCCTTGTGGGGCGTTTTTGAGATTTGTACGATATGAAGGGTGGAACATCCTGGAGGAGGGGGTGGAGAGAGGTTTGTGGAATGTGTTTTATGTGATTCAAAAAAACATACATTTCATATGACATAAATATTTTGGTTAAATTGCCAATAAGAGACTTCTCGTTCAGGTCAGTACAGTCTTAGGAATGTGAAAAATCTCAATTTTGAGAAAATCACATCCTGAGTGATTTAAAGGAAACTGATGATGTGTGCTAATTTGTAACCTTGGGACAGGAATGAGCATTCTTCTACAAATAGGAAAACAGTGGACATAGCAGATATAGTATGTGGCTTGGCCCCTTGTTCCTGTTCCCAAGTACTTTATGGAGCAGGGCCTTATTTCCTCTGAAGCCTGATATATTGAAGCTCCAGAAAAGGCTTTTCCCTTACCTTTCACTGAAGATCATAAAATGAGAGTCTCTAGAATTGGAAGGGACCTTGGAGATCTAGACCAACCCCTTTGTTTTAAAGATAAGGAAACTGAGTCCCAGAGAGGGTTTCCCCTCAAAAGTAACCTTTAGCTTGCTTGCCCAAAGTCACACAGCTAATCAGAAAATCCAGAGCTTTTGTTCTCTTTCACTGCATCCCGCTGCTGGAACCCAGGTATTCTCTCACCTTTCCTGCCCCCTGGGACTTACTTGTCATATACTTATTAACATGCTTCCACATTCCATGTTGGGGCTCCCAACTTGAACCAAGAATGTAACTGTTTTTGTACTTTGTTTTCAGAGGCTTGATCCCTCACCTCCTGGGAGATGTGGTCTTCTTATGGGGCTGTAACCTTTTGGCTCACTTCATTAATGTCTACCTGGTGGATGACAGTGTGAGTCACTCTGCTGGGGTTTGAGGGATGGCTGGAATTCAGGTTCCCATAGAAGTAGCACAAGGACTCATCTATCTTCATGTATAAAGAAAACATTTCAGAAATAGAGACCTATCTCTTATTGGATCAAAGATTTCAGACAGAGCTTCCATGAGTCTGGGTTTTATAAATAAATGTAAGGCTTGGGAGAAGCTTTTTAGCTTAAGCCAAGAATATATACTTTGTTTGCTTTTTCATTTAGGTTTCTCTTAACTTCTTGAAAACAAATCCTGAAACATCTATTTTTACAAAAAGGATGAACTCTTCTGCATCTAGGCTGCCATTAGAGAATACCTTGTCTTAAGAAAGAAGCCTGGTTCAGAGGGCCTTTTAAGATAACTTCCCAGCTCTGAGATTTAATGATTCTGTGATTGTTATAGTTTTTTAAAAGTTTTCCATGATTAATTCAAAGGCTAATGTTTATAAAGAGCATGTAGACTTCTTGTCCTTTCCTTAAATTGATGTGATTTTCCATGTCTAAATGTCTTTCAGAAAAATCTGTTTAGAACTTGGCATGCCTAATGTTGTTTGACAGATTGCCACACTTATCTTGGCCCTTTATTCCTTTACCCTGCCTCCATAAGTCCTAGCAGGTTTAACCTAATATCCATTTAAGAATTTTATTATGCCAAATTTATTCAGCACTTCTCTCTTTATACCTTACCTTGGTCCTAACATAAGATAAAGAAAACCAATTAAAAAACAAACAAACCTTTACCTTCTGTCTTAGTATCAATTCTAAGGCAGAGGAGTGGTAAGGGCTAGGCAAAACTGGTTAAGTGACTTGCCCAACGTCACACAGCTAGGAAGTGTTTGAGGCCAGGTTTGAATCTAGGACCTCTCAACTGCAGGGCTGGCTCTCTATCCACTGAGTCACCTAGCTGCCCAAAGGAGGCCAATTTTTAAGGCCATGGGAAGGAGTCTGCTGAAAAAGGAAATTTGACACTTATGGGGTATTAATGAGGACTAGCTAGAACTGCTTCTGGGGAATTTCCTGAAAGGGAGGAGTGCCACAGTTTAAGTGGGACATGGTCAGGACAGATAGACACCAAAGACCTCTAGTAAATCTGACTTTCTCCTCTTTTCTTTCCCTTCAGTTCAGCCAAGCACTGGCAGTTCGGAGTTACACCAAGTTTGTAATGGGGGTATGTATGCAGCCAGTTGTTGTCCAGAATATTGTTGGCCTCAGGTAGGGCTTGGCATCCCATTCTTTATGGGGATTGGGATGTGGTGGATGGTGAGACTTGGAGTTGTCAGTACAGTTTATATCAGTATCGGCTTCTCTGGGTTTCAGATTGCAGTCAGCATGCTGACCTACCCTTTCCTCTTGGTTGGTGACCTCATGGCTGTGAACAACTGTGGGTATGTGTGTGTGAAGGGTTCTGATTCACATTTCCTTGGATCTGGGTTTTGAGAGCCAACTTGGGAGATCCTGGTAGAGAGAACTTGGGAAGTTCTCCTTCTCTGACTTCTAAAAACCCTTATGTTTCATCTTAGAATCAACACTGTATACTTGCTGCAAGACAGAAGAGCAGCAGGGCTAGGCAGTGGGGGTTAAGGGACTTGTCCAGGGTCCCCCAGCCAGGAAGTGTCCGAGGCCAGATTTAAACCAGGACCTCCCATCTCTGAGATTGATTCTCAGTCTACTGAATTACCTAGCTTCCCCCTCCTTTTCTGACTTTCTATGCTAAAAGGCCACATCCATCCCTGTCACCTTGTTAAAGCCAGCTCTGATGGCTTTCCTACTTTGTCCCTTCCCACCCTCACCGAAGATAAGGATCCTGCCTAACTGATCCCCACCCAGGCTAGGAAGCTGGTGGAAATATTCTTGGATCACTAATACCCTGTTTGATTGACTTGTTGAGATTCATGACATATAGAACTCCTCTCTCAAGTCCTCCTCATTGATTTATCCTTTATTCAGACCATGCCAATCCTCCTCCTTTTACCTTCTGTTGGTTCTAATCTTACTGTTCTTTGATCTTACTCCTGGGCAGGTTGCTGGCAGGCCTTCCTCCCTATTCCCCTGTGTTCAAGTCCTGGATTCACTGTTGGAGATATCTGAGCATGCAGGTAAATGGAGGTGGTTGGAGAGAATGACCTCCCTGGTTCTCTCTTATTATTTTTATTTATTTATTTATTTATTTTAGACCTTGCCTTCCATCTTAGAATCAATGCTGTGTATTGATTGGTTCCAAGGTAGAAGAGTGGGAAGGACTAGGCAATGGAAATATGGAGGTTAAGTGACTTGCCCAGGGTCACACAGTTAGGAAGTATCTTAGACCAGATTTGAACCCAAGACAACCCCCCCCCAGGAGGAAGGGGGGGCTGGCTCCCAATCCACTGAGCCACCCAGCTGCCCTCTTTTTATTTTTATTGATTTATTTTTAAATCCTTACTTTCTGTCTTAGTAATAGCTCTAAAATAGCAAAAGTTAGTAGGTAAACAAGATTAAGTGACTTTCCAAGGGTTTCATAGTTAAGAGTTGTCTGAAGCCAGATTTGAACTAGGTTCTCTCGACTCTGGGCCCAGTGCTCTATCTGCTGTGCTACCTAGCTGTACCAGTTCTCTTTTTAAATGTTTTATTGATATCTTTTGTTATTACCAAGTTCTTAAAGTTAAAGACTTCAATCTAGAAAAACTAACTTGTTTGTGAAATGAGTTTAATTCAGTGTTTTAGAAATGGATACCCAAAGAAAATAATAATAATAATAATAATAATAATAATTAATAATGATTAATAATAATAATAGGCAATTAAAAAAACCAAGGCCTATACGTTTGTAAATGATAGAAATAAGGTGAACCTGATGGATTATTGGGGGAAATGATAGATAATAAGGGCTCAGGTTTTTTTTTTGTTTTTTTTTTTAATAGTATTTTATTGATATCTTTGAGTTTCATAGTGTTCCACACTTATGGATCCCTGTGTCCACAAAGGAATTGTGTGAAAAAGATATCTACTACCCATCCCCCCCCCCACCTCCCTTCTCTTTTGTTGGGAACCTCATCCTTCCCTAGGCCTCTCTAGGTCCTAGATGAACTATTTAATTAGGGGCTGTTTTGATTCTAAGGCTTATCTGGTGCCATTACTTGTGTTAAGGAAAGAAATATCTTCCAGGCCCCTTTTCTGTAATAAGGGCTCATTCTTAATATTTCATGGTAATCTCAAATAGTCCATTCATGTTGTCGTTCAGTCATCCTGTAGTGCCTGTCTCACCATATCTTATTGATCTGGATTAAGCCTTCATCTAATTTATTTGGACATTCTTTTGTTTTTATGTCCTCTGCCTCGTCTACCTACTTACAGGCTAGAGACTTCTTGTCCCTGTGTGGCCTAATACATTGCTGAGCCTACAAGACTAGGATCTGTTCTTGGATCTGTTCTGACTCTGGTCCTGGAATAGTGCTTTACGATAAAAGAGGAGCAGTGCTAATAACTTGGGGATCAGTCAGTAAGTCTATCCTAAGGGTAGGTTATTTCAGGGAAAGACTGCAACGGCAGTTCTACAGGCAAATCAGGAGGATACTAATTTTCTCTGGTGATGCTGGTCATTTCTGAAACAAATTCCCTTGAACATGGTTCCAAATCACCAGACTATTGAGACCAAAAAAGATTCTTTTCCTTTTGGGATCCTTGTCTCAGGAGCCTGTTACAAAGCCTTGTGGCACTATGTTAACATCATCAAATAAGATTTAAAAAAAATTTTTTTTAAGATAAACAAGGCTTAAGTGACTTGCCCAGTCACACAATTGGTACATGTCCAAGGCCAGATTTGAACTCAACTCTTCCTAACTCTGGGCCCAGTCCTCTATCTACTGCACCACCTAGCTGCTTCAACATAAAATTCTTTAAAAATACATAAGTTGATAACTGCATACTCCCTGGGTTCTGAATGTCCTTTACCAGATCCATATAGGATTTGGCTAAGGAGAAAGTGCTATATGGTGGAAAAAACCCTGGACCTGGGCTCAGGACCTTGAGGAAATCACTTCTTTCTGTGCCTTAGGTTTTCCTATCTCATGATAAGGTTGGACTGGATGGTGTTGGAGGTTCCTCCTAGCATTAAAACTCTGGTCCTTTGATAGGTTGTGTCTGTTCTGTTTTTTAAATCCCGGGCCCAAAGCTGAAGCTGGGATTCACTTGAGAGAGAAAGGAAGGCTTCATCCCACTATTCTTTCTTTGCAGGGTCAGCTTTTCCGGGGATCCAGTCTGCTTTTCCGACGAATCTCAACAGCATCGAGCTTCTCCATTGATTAAATCAGAATAATTTGACTACAATAATAAGCACGCCATCTCCGCCCAGCCCTAAGTGAGGGCCTAATCATTGGCTTACCTTGTAAGATAATTATGTAACACAGGGGGGTCGGGATGTTTGCCTTTCTGGTGGTTATTAGTTATCCCTCAGTTGTGTAGACAAGAGGGGGTGTCAGGGAAGGGAGAATGGGCTTTTGGTTCATTCTAAAAAAGGCCTTACTTCTGTCCTGATTCTGAATTAAGAAGAGCTAAGACTGCTTGGCAGAGTGGGACAAGAGCCATTGGGAGTGGTTTCTGGGAAACAACCCAGAGGCATTGCAAAAGAAGTAAAAAGTATTATTAGGAAGGGCACAGAGGCTCACTCCATCACACCAGAGCCACGGTGGCAGCCGAGTCCCCCTGTTGGCCAAAAATCAGGCAGAGAATAGATGAGCAAAACTCTACTCTGCTTGGTTTTGCAAACATCATAAATAATAATAATGATAGCAATAGTTTGCATTTATATAGCCTTTAAAAATTTATGGGACATTTTCCCATTTTAAAAGTCTTCTATCACTTAGCTCTGTTGATTAATAAAGCTTGTGTCATGGGTTCTGGTTACCAGAACACTTTACATATGTTATTTTGTTTGACTCAATAGCCCTAAGGTGGGCAGTTTTTTATTCTGATTTTCATAGTCAAGAAACTGAGGCTCAGCAAAGTTGTCTTGTCTAAGATCACATGCTAGAAAGTGACAGATCTGAGACTTGAACCCAAAAGTTCTCTTGGGTGAGGGCTCTTTCCATTCTATGTTCAGGCTTTCCTAATGTGGTCACAGTAAATGTTTTTGAAAAAGAAATTTTATTTAATGTGATGATTTTGTCTTGTCCATTTTTGTGCTCAGTCTGCTTAATAAATGATGTCCATTGAGGTAAGAAATATATTACAAGGGCAGCTTGGTGGCCTAGTGGTTGGAGAGCCAGACCTGGAGATGAAAGGTCCTGGGGTCAAATGTGACTTCAGACATTTCCTAGCTGTGTGACTCTAGACAAGTCACTTAACCCCCATTGTTTTACCCTTACCACTCTTCTACCTTGGAACCAAAACTTAGTATGTATTCCAGGTCAGAAGGTAAGGGTGAGAGAAAAAAGGAATGTATTATATAGGACTGATATTTGATACTCCCAATTAAATGTAGTCTTTCTAAATATACTAGAATAGCAAAGAAGGAGTCTAGGCATCTTTGTGAGAGTGTTTTTCTAATAATGGGTTTCCTGGCCAAGTAGCATCAGAGTTGTCTAAGTAAGGGCCAAACAGTGAGGGGTTAAATGACTTGCCCAGGGTCACACAGCAAGGTAGGAAGTGTCTGAGGTCAGATTTGAACCCAGGATTTTCCATCTCTAGTCTTGGCTCTCTATCCACTAAGCCACCTAGCTGCCCCCAGCATAGGGTTTTTTGGAGTGGTTTGCCATTTCCTTCTCCAGGATGTCTCCCTTTTACAGATGAGAAACTGAGACAAGTAGGGTTTAAGTGACTTGTCTAGGGTCACACAAGCTAGTAAGTGTCTGAAATTGGATTCATACTTAGATCTTCCTGACTCCAGGCCCGGCACTTCCATCCACTATGCCACCTAGCTGCCTCAACCAGAGTTTGTAGGGGACTGCAAAATGAAAGCAGCCAGACCATGTGAGCATAGAGGCAGATAGGATGCAAGAAAGCATGGAGAAATTACTTTCTGAAGTAGCTTTGACTTGTCCAGTAGGCTGTGTAAGAGGGAGATTTTATAGATATATATTTAAAGTGTGGCCACCAGGAATCAACAATTCAGATTGATTCCATAATTAAAATAGACCCAAGTCAGGATTGGGTTTAAGGTAGTTTATTTACAATTAGGAAGGTAAAAGGTAAGGAAATAAAGAGAGGGAGAGGCTAGTCCAGGCCTGCAGAGGCCTGGATGGAGAGAGAAGGATAAAAGGCTAAATAAATTAGGCTACAAGCCACAAGGCCTAGCAATCAGATAGGCTAGAGCCTACTTAAGGTAGAGTTTGGAAACGCCAAGGTAGGCCAAGGAAGTCAGCCTAACTTACCCACGTGACAATTCAGAGCGGAAGCTGCCTGAGGTCTCCCTCAAGATCCTTCAGCACCAAGTTCAAAGCAGGAACTCCTTTAGCAGGAAGTAACCAACATACTTGAAGAGATGTGTCTTTCGTCACTTCCTGTGGGTCCACCTCTAATTCAAGTGGACAAAGGGCAGGCCCTTGTTCTTGATTTGTTACTTATTGTCACGTGTGGGTAACTCCATCCCCCTCCCCACTAAGGGAGGTGGGAGTGACATCATCTCGGGTAGGTAGAGTTTTGACTATGAGTGTTCTAGAGCTAATTCCATTAACACAGCTGGCACACTAAGCAGCACCCCACATCATTCTTGGGAAGCGAGGGACAGCCGATGTTGCCGTCAAACATTAGCAAATGTCATATTTAGGGACACTAGAAAGAGTGACCACAGAGGGGATAAACAGAGGCACATGCTGCCTGCAGCAGGCAGTTCCTCTGCAGGCCCCTCACCCCTAGGGCGTCTGCCAGTGCACGGTCCTGTGGGAACACAGAACAAGCCAACAAAGCAGTGCTATTTGCCTCGTCACTGCCTTTAGTGGCTTCCTTACTCTAGCATCCAGGATCCTTGTTACTCGTCAGAGAGGCTTCTGGGTAACTGGGCTTGATATTCCAAAGCAGGGGTGGAGAATTGGTGAGACAGGACAGCTGGGGCCGCAGTACTCCCTCCAGCCAGGAGCCAGGATGCTGCCCAACACTGTTGTTCTTACTCATAAGGAGACTTCCCTAGCGGGAACCTGGGGGCTAACTAATTGAGCCTGTACAGGAATGCATGCTGAACAGGGCCTTCTGGGGCTCTGATAACTGCACCTATAATGGGGGTCTCGGTGCTCCCTTAGCACAGTATGACCACTAACTCCCTTCCCTAGGAGCATAACTAAAACTTTTTTTTTTTTAAACCTTTACCCTCTTGGAATCAATACTGTGCATTGGTTCCAAAGCAAACCAAAAGGTCCCAAGATAAGGGCTAAGCAATGGGGCTCAAGTGACTTCTCCAGGGTCACACAGAAGTATCTAAGGCCAGATTTGAACCCAGAACTTCCTGTCTCCAGGGCTGGCTCTGTCCACTAAGCAACCCAGTTGCCCCCACAGTTAAACATTCTAACTTGCTAGAGATCTGTTTATTGAGGGGTAAGGACAGTGAGGTAATGGAAGAAGAAGGGAAATTGCCCTTGTCAGCTGTCTGGGTGCAAATCCTGCCTCTGCCACCTTGACTCTTTGGGTGATGTTGGGCAGATCATTTCTCTGGCCTCAGTTTCTATATCTGGAAAATAAGGAGGATTCTCTGGAGTAGCCTTCCAGGGTCCTCCTTGGTTCTAACTGCAGTCCTGGGTCAGAAGAGCTACCCTGATGAAGCCCCAGGGAAGTAAATAGGGCGCCCTCATTCCTATTTGGATGCCTTCTCAGCACTGTACCCATTAATAGCAGATCCAAGGAACAGTCCTGGAGTCGGCATTGAACTAGACCACGCTACAGAGGCTGTGGCTGCGAGGCCCATCTCTGGAGTGGGGTGTTGCACCTTCCTGTCTTAAAACCAATACTTAGTGTGTCGGCTGCAAGGCAGAAGAGTGGTCAGGGCTACGCAGCAGGGGTTAAGTGACTTGCCCAGGATCACACAAGTAGGAAATATCTTGAGGCCAAATTTGAACCCAGGACCTCCCTACTCCAGGCCTGGCTCTATTCACTGAGCCACCTAGCGGCCCTGTGTGGCAGTCTTCTAACAGGCAGGATGTCTGAGCTAAGTAGAGCAGGGATGCCCAGCTGTCTCATGGAACTGGATGTTCATTTTAGGCCAGTTGTCTGCAGACCTGGACCTTTGCCGAATGCTGACATTCCCTTAGGGAGGAGCACATCTGGCAGATACTCTCATTCTTCCTTCCTGGGCCATATCTTCCCCTTTCCTTCCCCACTCTCAGGCCCTTTAGTGCATCACCCTTTATTATTACTATTTATTTTTTTAATTAAAAATCTTTTACCTCCTATCTTAGAATCTACACTGTGTAATTCCAAGGCAGAAAGAAGTTAGGGCTAGGGAGTGGGGGTAAAGGGACTTGCCCAGGGTCCCACAGGTAAGCAGTATCTGAGGCCAAATTTGAACCCAGGACCTCTGGTCTCCAGACTTGGCTCTTCATCCACCGAGCCACCCAGCCGCATCCCAGCATCGGCTTTTGGTACGAGCTTTTAGCAAGCTTAATAGGGTATTGGAGTCTTTGCCAGTGCCAGGGACACATTAGGCACTGTCTGCTTGTTGAATGAAGTCTGCTCAAAAGACATGTGAGAATTGTGCCTCATTTCTCCACTCATACCTACCCTAGCAGAGCCTTTGTCCCAGAAAAAAATGGATCTTTTCAGGGCCCGGCCACCCTGGGAGTAGAATATGCTGGAAAGGCATCAGCGCCCAGGGTGGAGAGTGAATTGGATTTGTGGGCAGGCTTGTGGGGGCTCGGGGGAGATTCTGCTTAATGAAAGGTGTTCTACCTAACTGTCCTTCCAGCTGCCTAGAATTATTTCTCAGGAAGTGGCTGTGAAAGGAGAATACCAGGCAGGGGTCTGAGTAGTTGACTCTAAAACATCAGCTAAATATCCAAACCATCTAAAACAACTAAAATATGGCATCCTCTGTTGTCGAGTCAGGGAAGAGGGCAGGTCCAGCATCCTTCCCTGTTCCTGAATTCTCCATCCCTGGCCGGCTGACTACTTGTTGGCACTGGTCATGGGCTCAAGCGCAGGGCTCCTTCATACAAGATTCCTGCCCAAGGAAGATGAGGCAGGCCCAGGCCTTATGGAGGAGATGAGGAGGGCTGTATTACAGGCCTGTAAGGGAGTGCTTTTATCCTCATTTTTACAGTCAAAGAAACCAAGTTTAAGCGGCTTGTCCAGGAGGGGTCTGAGGCCCAGCTCTCTGGTCTACCTCGCTGTCCCTGGCAGAATGAATAAATCCTCTGGAGAGGAAGGCTCACGCTGGGCAGGCGCCCATAAGAAGTGTTTCAGGGCAAGTCTGAAGGCAGGATGGCAGCCCATGGAGTCAATAGGGAAGAGAGGGAGGGCCCAGTGGCATGGCCCACCCTCGGATACGAAGGGGACCCAAGGCCTGTTTCTCCCTGGCAGGGCAGGGGACGCCCAGGGGTCCACACACCTGCCCTGCTGACCGCCTGGCATGGGCCTGCCTGCCAGGGCCCTGGGACACACGGTGGGGGAATGAGTTTGGGCAGGTCCCTCCGATTTGCGCCAGTAGTTGCTGTTTGAAATGAAGGGGCCAGGCTCAGGTCGCCTTGATTCCACATCTTCCTCCCCATGGAAATAAACACTTACATCTGCGCTGTTTCTTCAGTTCTCCTCTCGCATGAAAGGTTTCTGCAGTCGTGCTCCTTGGATGCTCTACACACCTTTGCTACGAGGCCACCAGGGGATGGGGAGAGGGTGCTGAGCTTGGAGTCGAGAAGACCTGAGCTCTAATCCTACCTCAGACACTAGCTGAGGGACCTGGGCAAGGCACAACCTCTCTGGGCCTGGTCATGATGACCCATGAGGTCCCCTAATCCCAAACTCTTGGGTGTTTATATGTTTTCAGTAAATTGGCCAAATTTGGGTAATTATTGTTTTTGTTGATTAAGATTTGATCTGAAAATTCAGAAAGTTAATACATGTAGAGAGGGCAGCTAGGTAGCTCAGTGGATTGAGGGCCAGGCCTAGAGATGGGAGGTCCCAAGTTCAAATCTGGCCTCAGACACTTCCCAGGCCATGTGACCTGGACATGTCACTTAATCCCCATTTCCCAGCCCTTTCCACTCTTCTGCTTTGGAACCAAAATACGGTATTGATTCTAAGACAGAAGGTAAGGGTTTAAAAAAAAAATACATGTAGAGAGTCTGTCTTTTCCTAAAACTTGATTTTGAAATGCTTTTTTTTTTTTAACCCTTTTTAATTCTCAGAGAAACTCTAGGAGATGGTATTATCCTCATTTTACAATTGAGAAAGCAGAAGCAAACAGGTTAAGTGACTTGCCCAGGGTCACGCAGCTTGTGAGTGTCTGAGGGCATTTTTAAACTTGGGTCTTGCTAATTCCAGGTTCAGAGTTCTATCTATGGTGCCACTTAGCCACAAAAAAGAATTTGCAGGGAGGTTGCAAGGGAAATAAAGGTCAATAGGGAGGGAATAGAGGGGAATATCTGAAGAAAGGAATGGTGAGGGATCTACAAGGAGAACATAGCCTAAGATGAGTGTAGGGAAGGGATCTGTGTATGGAGGGGGAGGGGGAAGATATGCTGTTTTAATTTTGTTTGGGACTAGACAGATAGAAGAATTATGACTCTTTTTTTAATGCCCTAATCCTCCATTTCCATTCCAAGAAAGGCATGGCTCCCCAACCCTCTCTTCTCAACCCCTACCACTCATTCAGGAGAAAGTTCAGGCCCCAAGGCCAGATGGATTCACAAGTAAATTCTACCAACCACTCAAAGAACAGTGTAATACTACATAAACTATTTGGAAAAATTGGGGAGAAAGAAATCCTTCCAAATTCCTTTTATGAAACAAAAATGGGACTGATCGCTAAAACGGAGAAAGAAAATTATAAACCAATTTCCCTAATGAACATTGGTGCAAAAATTTTAAATAAAATATAAGCAAGGAGATTACAGTATTATATCACAAGGATCACATAACATGATCTGGTGGGCTTCATACCAGGAATGCAGGAACGGCTCAATATTAGGAAACTATCAGCATAATTGACAGTAACAAAATCAACAGAAACCATGATTATCTCAGTTTCAGAAAAAGTCTTTAACAAAATATAGCACCTACTCCTTTTAAAAACATTAGAAAACAATGCAATGATCTAGAACAGTGCTGAAGGACTTATGAGAAAGAATACTATCCACATTCAGAGAAAGAACTGTGGGAGTAGAAACAGAAGAAAAATAACTGCTTGAACACATGTGCTGATGGGGATATTATTGGGGATGTAGACACTAAACCACCACCCTAGTGCAACCATCAACAATATGGAAATAGGTCTTGATCAATGATACATATAAAACCCAGTGGAATTGTGCATCAGCTTTGGGGGAGAGGGAAAGAACATAAATCGTGTAACCATGGGAAAATATTCTAAATAAAAAAATATTAAAACAAAAAACATTAGAAAATATTGAAATTAAAGGAGCTTTCCTTAAAGTTACAAATGACAATTATTTAAAACCATCTGCAAGCATTTTCTGCAATAGAGCCAAATTAGAACCCTTCTCATTAAGATTAGGGGTGAAACAAGGATGCTCATCATCACCACTGCTATTTAATACTATAGTAGAAATGCTAGCAATAGCAATAAGAACAGAAAAATTAAATTGAAGGAATTAGAATAGGCAAGAAGGAAACAAAACTATTACTCTTTGCAAATGATATACATAGAGAACCCCAGAGAATCAATCAGAAAACTAATAGAAATAATGTTAGCAAAGTTGCAGGATGCAAAATAAACTCACATAAATCATTAACATTTCTATTTACCACCAACAAAGTTCAATGGCAAGAGATAGAAAACTTAAGATAACTGTAAACAATATAAGTACCTATGAGTATAGTTACTAAAACATCCAGCACCTATATGAACACAATTACAAAACACACAAATAAACTTAGACCTAAACAATTGGGAAAATGTTAATTGCTCATGGTTAGGTTGGGCTAATATAATAAAAATGACAATCCTACCAAATTAATTTACTTCATTAGTGCCATACTAAACTACTCAAGAATTATTTCCAGAACTAAAAAAAACCAACAAAATTCATATGGAAGAACAAGAGGTCAAGAATATCAAGGGAATTAATAAAAAAAATGCGAAGGAAGGAGGTCTAGCCATACCAGATTTCAAACTGTACTCTAAAGTGGTAATCATCAAAAGAATCTGGTACTGGCTAAGGAACAGAGTAATTGATCAGTGGAACAGGGAGTGATGACAAACAAATTAGGGGAACATGGAAAAGTTTTACCTATCAGACTTGTGGATAAAGGAAGAATTTATGACTAAACAAGACTGAATATGATAGAAAATAAAATAGATAATTTTGATTACATCAAATTAAAAAGGTTTTGTACAAATAAAACCAATGCCACCAAGATAGAATTGAAACAACAAACTGAAAAAGAATTTTTATAGCAAGGGTCTGACAAAGGCCTTATTTCTCAAATATATAGAGAACTGAGTCAAATTTGTAAGAATACAATACACTTCCTAATTGATAAATGGTCCAAGAACATGAACTGGCAGTTCTCAGATAAAGAAATTAAAACTATCGTCATATGAAAAAATGCTCCAAAACACTATTAAATATAATTTAAAATAACTCTGAGGTACCACCTCACACCTATCAGATTGGCTAACCTGAGTAAAAAGGAAAATAATAAATGTTAGGGAGGATGTGGGAAAATTGGGACTCTAGTATACTGTTGGAGGAACTGTGAATGGATACAATCATTCTGGAGAGCAATCTGGAAGTATGTCCAAAGGGTCATCAACCTATGCATACCTTTTGACCCAGCAATACCACTACAGGGTCTGTATCCCAAAGAGATAAAAGATAAGGGAAAAGGTCCTACTTGTACAAAAATATTTTTAGTAGCCCTCTTTGTAGTGGCAAAGAACTGGAAACTAAGGAGCTATCCATCAACTGAAGAAGGGCTAAGCGAGTTGTGGTATACAGTTGTAATGGAATACTATTGTGCCATGAGAACTGACAAGTGTTCAGAAAAACCTGGAAAGACATATGAACTGATACAAAGTGAAATAAGCAGAACCAGAAGAATGTATACAAAACAAAGCTAGATGATTGATCAGCTATAAAGGTCTAAACTCTTTTCAACAAAACAAGTTCCCAATGTGACCCCAAGGGACTCATGATTAAAAAAAGAACAACCAAAAAACCCACTATCCAAAGCCAAAGAAAGAACTGTTGGAATTTTGTTGCAGAACAAACTATACCATCTTTCATTTCATTTCCTTCATGAGTTGTTTTTTTTTTTTTTTATTGTACACATGACATGTCTTCTGTTACAGCATGGGGAACACGGAAATATGTATTGCATGAAAGCACTGGTATAACCCATAATAAACCATCTACTGAGGGAGAAGTGGGGAGGGAAAGAATCTGAATCACAAAAGGTCAGAAGACAAATGTCCAAAATTGTTTCTACATGTAATTGGGGGGAAAAAAATAAAAGAAAGTTAAAAAAAGAAAAGAAAGCAAATTAGTTCAGACCAAACTTTATTCAGGACTTTGAGATTGCTTTCTCCTGTCTCTGGCTCAGGGAGAAGCTTGTCCTTCATCTTAGCATAATCCCTACCTCAAAAGATGAGTGAGAAATCTCACTGCACCACCACCCACGGGATATATATCTGGGCAGAATCAGGCCTAGGGGCTTTCACCATGATTTACATTTATGTTTAGCCAGGACTCCAAACCTTAATGGATCCAAATACCCACCATTCCCTCCTTAAGCCACCCCCACTCCCCCAGCTCTCTGCCCTGGAGCTCTCCATTCCTCTGGGGTTTTGCACAGACTCCTCCATGGGCATGAGAGAGACCGTCCACCAGATGGATAGTTTTCGTTTTGGGGAAGCAAAAGGCACCTCCTTTGAAGGGTGAAAAGGGCATAGCGGGAAGGAGGCAAAGGACCTGAGCAAACCGGTGCTCAGACTTTGTTCCCCCTCATTATGAGGCTCGAAGGGCAGGAAGAGCCACAGACGTGCTGGCAACCGTAGAGATCTCTGTGACACGGGACTTCTGAAGGACGTGCCCTAAGACTTGGGGATGCCCATGGAGAAGGGCTGACATCTTGAGGTCATTTCCATTAAGAGGATTCACTAGTTTGGGGATCCTGTACTGATCTCAGGGTCTACACTCCCCGGGATCAGCCTCCTGAAGGGGTATGAGTGCAAGGAAGGGGCATACATGAGAGAGGGGCAGTGTGAGCACGGAGGTGGGCCTCTTGAACTAGAACCCTAATTCCTTGGTGGTAGATCCAGGGTATGTCCAGGCCCACAGCTGGGCACGCATCCATCCGTCCATCCGTCTATCCATCCATCTGCTCTCCTGCCAGGGGAAGACAAGGCCTTTTGGCTTCACGGCATACACATGTGGGCATGAGGCGTGCAAAGGTGGCACCTTCAGAAGAAGTAGCTCAGGAGGAGACAACTGAGTAGCCCAAAGAGAGAAAATTCCAAACGGCTGGAGGCCCTCCCCCAAATGATCACGTTTTCTGTGTCTAGAGAAGAAAGAGAGCCGAGTCAGCCCCAGCTGCTGTGGCCCCTTCCCCAGCTCATGCATCCTCTACCAAACATACTTTGCACCCCATGAATGTGCACTGGAGACCCCCAGAGGCCAACGGCAGAGGAAGCGGGATGCTCTGAGTGCCTGTGCGGCATGCTGGTGACGTTCCATGCGGTTACACATGCCGGGGTAGAGGAGGTCAGGAATGCCCCACCAGCATTCCCCGGCACCAGGCCTGGGGGTGTAGGACAAGGGACAGTCGGAGAGCCGTGCAGCTTGGAGAGCCGGTCAGGCAGGACTGAAGCGGTGGGCCTTACCTTCCAAAGAGGAATTCAGAGCCAGGGTGCGCCCACGCATGGCATTAGCCTCACCAGCTTGGGGGAGGTCAGGGGGGCCACTGGTGGAGGTGCCTGGGACCTCTTCCAACTTATTATTAGCCAAGGAAGTGGTAGCCTGAGTCTCAGAGGAGGAGGAAGAGGAGGAGGAGGGCAATTCTTGAGGTCCATCCTGGGTGGGCTCAACTCTGTCTGGCTTTGTCTTGCTGGCCTCTGTCTCTAATGATTTCAGGCTGGTTTCAATACTTAGCCTAGGGGAGGGGGGGATCCCCTCATTCAGGGAGGTCGAGGTTTTGGTTGCCAGGGAGAGAGGGGCCTCAGTCGCCAAGTTGGGTGAGGTCTCAGTTGCCATAGAGGTGGGGGCTGCAGTTGCTAAGGAGGGCGAGACCCCAGCCTCTTCTGGGCCTATGATTGGTTCTGACAAGAAATAAAGAGGGCTGGACATTAGTGCCACACTATGGGTCCTCAGTCCTCTTTCTTCTCCAGCTAAAATGTAATGCACCACATATTTGGATTCTTGGGAGGGTTAATTGAAGGAACCAGGCATGTTTGGCCCAGAGAAGACTCAAGGGCTAGGAGATGAGTGTCTCCCAAGTCTTTGTGGGGGGAGGGGGTGGGGGGGGAAGGGATTAGATGTCATGTCCTGCTTGAAAACCAAGGAACAGTGGGTAGAAGTTGCAAAGAGACCGATTGAAGATTGATGTCAGGAAGAATTTCCTCAAAAGCTTGTCACCAAGATCAACATTTATATATTTATCTAGAACTCCAAACTTTAATGGATCCAAATACCCCCAACACCACCCCTGTTCTCCCAGTTTCCCCCCTGTAGCTCTCCATTCCTCTGGGTTTTTGCACAGACACATATGTCTTGCCTCAATGGATATGAGAGAGACTGTACACCAGGTGGATACTATCTTCATTCTGGAAAAGCAAAAGGCACCCCCTTTGAGGAGGGTGAAAAGGGCATAGCAGGAAGAGGGGTGAAGGACCTGAGCAAACCTGTGCTCAGACTTTCTTCCCCTCACTATGGGGCTCAAAGGGCAGGAAGAGTCATAGACGTGCCAGCAACAGTAGAGATCTCTGTGACACGGGACTTCTGTAGGACGTGCCCTAAGACTTGGGTATGTCCGAGGGAGAAGGGATGATATCTTGAAGTCACTATCAGGGACCTCCTTCCTAGAGGCTCCTGAAAGGGATCCCTCTGCTTAGAGGTCTTCAAGAGGAAGTTTGAGTGGATTATGATAGGGTCTTCTTTTGTGGATGGATTGGATTAGTTGCTACTGAGTTTCCTTCCAACTTTGATTCTCTGACATGTCTCACTGGACCTCATTGCACTCCAGGGATGTACAATTGTGCACCCACAGCCTCCCCCTTCTCGGTGATGTGCTACCACCACCTTTCTTCTTCCCTCTCTACTCATATTTCCATCTTTCTAACTTCCCCTTTAATTAAACCCAGAACCAGCCACACTCTCAAGCTCAGTTTCCCCGCTATGGCTGTCTTCACCACTTCTATTTCCCACTCTGCCCATTCCCTTCTCACCCCATTGCAAGCTCTCAGACCAAGGGCACAGGATCCATCAGGTCTTCTTCTTTTTCCTAAACCTTACCTCCTATCTTAGAATCAATATTAAGTATTGCTCATAAGGCAGAAGAGTGGTAAGAGTGGTGAGAGTGTCTAGCCAGACAATGGGGGTTAGGTGACCTAGCTAGGAAATAATTCTGAGGTCCCATCTCCAGTTTGACTCTAATCACTGACTCACCTAGCTGCCTTCGGTCTATATTTTTATCTAGGGTATCTCCTTGGAGGGGAGCAGGAAGGAGCTCCACTTGTTAGCCTACAGAATCTCCAACTGGGGCCATGCTTAGCAGGCAGGATCCAGAAGAACTCTCTAAATGCTCCATGGCCAATTGACATCTCCAGGCCTTCTCTCTCCCCACCAGCCCCTCCACTACTTACCACAGAGCTGGTTCTTGCACTCGTAGCCCTCCAGGCATTGTGAACACTGTGGTCCCTCTTTATAGGGTTTCTGGCCCTTCACATTCCCCCTGGGAGAGGAGGAAGAGGAGGAGATGGAAAAGGGAAGCCTAATTCTCCCCAACCTCCTTCCCACCCACCTCCCAACCATTCCAGGGGGCAGCCTGGGAAAGTGGGAGAAACTCTGTCCTGAAAGTTGGGCTAGGTGGCTTTTAGTCTTGTCTCTGGCATCCATGAAGCTGTGGTGATGGTGGCCAAGTTCCCTTCCAACTCCAAACTCATCACATTGGGTGGCCACTCTCTCCCTCCCTTCTGTCCTTTCATTGCATCCCTCTCCCAGGTTCTGACGGGCACTCACGGGGGTTCATAGTTGCAGACCAGCACATGAACATTAGTCTCCATCACTCCCTCAAGTTTCTCACAGAAATGAGAACCACAGCCGATCCTCTCCGATTTTGCCCAGACCACCTGAAAGAAGCCGGAATAAAAGGCCTTTCTTTCTGGCCAGAGTAAGCAGGAGCCCTACAAAGCCAAAGCTCGAGGACTTCATCAGCCAACTGCCTCGAGACCTCCCACCTCATAGCCCACAAATATGGGTGATCCCCATGGGAGGTCAAGGACATTCAGTCACATCTGACTCTTGGTGACCCCATGGACCATACTGTCTGGCCAAGGTACTGAAGGGTTGGCCATTTCTTTTTCCACTGGATTAAGGCAAACGGAGAGGGTCACACAGCTAGACTGTG
Organism: Gracilinanus agilis; assembly: GCF_016433145.1. NCBI lineage: Eukaryota > Metazoa > Chordata > Mammalia > Didelphimorphia > Didelphidae > Gracilinanus > Gracilinanus agilis. Next base: position 265,128,053 of record NC_058133.1, on the reverse strand, counting down.
TCTGAGGCTAGATTTGATCTCAGGCCTTCCTGACTCCAAAACCCAGCACTCTTTCCACTGACCTTGGTACCTTCTCAGTGAGTTGTCTCTAGCATTTTCTCCTTCCCTCTCCTTGACAAAGCAAGGTCTCTCCACCCCCGCCCCCCAGTTCACGGCTAAGTCCTAGCTGATAGCAATGATTCACAGATAAGTGTTCATGATGCTTTATCAGGGTGACTTAGGAAGGAGGAGGGCAGGAGAGGAGAGGAGGGTGGGGGTGAAGATTTTCATCTTAAAGGAATAAAGATTCTTGGTCAAAGAGCTGAATTTGTAACTGGAGATTCAGGGAGGTGGAAGGGGAGGAGGAAGAGGTGTCAATATCCCAACCCCAAACCATTCCCTTTTTCCCCCCTTCTCCATTCTGAAAAGTTTCCAGTGTCAGACTGGAGATCATCTGAAATATTTAGATCCATCATTCCAGGAGTTTTACAAGGACTCCTCTGGGCTATTTGCCTTCACTGAAAAGGATCTCTAATGTTAGACTTGTAGGCTAGTGGTTGGGAGGGGAGATATTTCAGGGAGTGCTGACCATTATGGTGTCCAGGGGTCCTACTGAGACTGAGGCAACCCCTGGTGGTAATGAGAATCTAATGCAGAATGGCCTTACAGTCTAGAGGAGTTTATTGTTTGTTTTTAAACCCTTACCTTCTGTCTTAAAATTAATACTAAATATTGGTTCCAAGGCAGAAGAGCGGTAAAGGCTGGCAATGAGCATGTAAGTGACTTGCCCAGGGTCACAGAGCTAGGAAGTGTCTGAGGCCAGATTTGAACCCAGGACCTCCCATCTCCAGGTTTGAGTTTCTCTCCCCTGAGCCATAGAGGAAGAAGAAAGAAAGGCTTCCAAACGCCAGACCATAGATCTGAACACGGGAATTGATGGTCATATACTCGGACCCCTCTCTCTATCTAGGAGACTGGCAGGGCCCCATCTAGGCATTTCGATGTGAACAAGAAGTAACAGCTGATGTCTAGAGGACCTTCTTTAAGGACTTGGTCCTGCTCCCCCCACCCCCTACCTGGGTGTAGTGGCCACACATCTGTCCTTCTGCACAAGTGGCGTTGCCGAGGTTGTAATGCTCATGCTCATTGTACCACTGCTCCACGGCCAACTGCAGGTCCATCTCCCCTTCCGTGATGGCAAAGAGGTTCTCTCCTCGCCGGCCCCGATCCTTGTTGTGCCCCCACACACACTTGCTGGCATAGGTTTTGGCAAAGGCAGCCAGATCCTCATCCCATTTCTGAAAAAGTGGGTAGCATTAGGGAAAAGCAGGGAGAAACACAAGATCTAGTGTTGGGGGTATAGGGAACCACTCTGGGTGTAGAAGAAAGGGCACCTGGCCCCAGGCACTAGGTCTCTCCGGGTCTCAGTCTTCTTGTCTATAAAATGGGGACAATAATATCCGCCCTGCCTACCTTTCAGAGTATTCTAAGAATTGAATGAAAGAAATGGCGCACTTAGTAAAGCTGTATGGCACTAGGCAGAAGGCAGATACTGCTATAACCAATGCTTCTCTTTTAGTAGGGAGGGATCATTCCTTTCACTCACAGATTACTAATGCTGTGGTCCAGAAAAGGGTACTTGAGTTGGCTGGGTTTGGGTCTTGTCCCTCTAGTAGACAATCTCTCTTCCACTGCCTAGCACAGTGCTCTTTGTACACATAGTTGACACTTAATAAATGTCCGTTGAATTAGTTAATTAATAGATACCAGCTGATTTGGGTCTATTATGTAGTATTGGTCCAAACATGAGCCATACTATCCCCTTCCAAAATCAATCTCACATAAAATCAGTGTGACCCATGAACTGCTGTTTATTTTCATGTATATATGAAATTCATATATATAGTATATATATTTTATATTTATATATAAATTATATGTTTATATTTCTATATATTTTATAGCTAAACATATATTTCTAGCTATAAATTATATATTTTATATTTACACATACATTTATGTATTTTATATGCATACACATATTTTATATATTTCTATATGTAACTTATATATACTTTATATTTACACACATATTTATGTATAAATTATATATTTTGTGTTTCTATATTTTATATCTATGCACAAATTTCTAGGTATAAATTATATATTTTATATTTGGGCATATTTCTATTTATACATATACTTCTATATATAAATTATATATTTTTATGTTTGCACATATATTTTAAATATAAATCATATATATTATTTATACATATATTTCTCTATATAAATTTTATGTTTAAACATATTTCTATATATATGTTTTTCATATATAAAAATGTATATTTAAAGCTTTTCCTTCTGCCTTAGAATCAATACTAAGTATCACTTTCAAGGCAGAAGAGTGGTAAGGGCTAGGCAATTAGGGGTAAGTGACTTGCCCAAGGTCATATAACTAGGAAGTATCTGAGGTCAGATTTGAACCAGGACCTCCTGTCTCAAGGCCTGAGCTGCCCCATGATACCTATATGTTTTTTTTTTCTTTCAAAGACTTCATTTTAGGAATTCAACCTATATATAGTCTATGGATAGATAACCCTAACCCTAAATATAGTATATCTCGACCCTAAGTCTAAAACCAAAGAGGCTACATGTAAGGCTCAATAAATTTAGATTTCTATTGACCTTGTTATAAAATGTCTCTCTCTCCCTCACCCTCCACCTACTCTCATACTTTAAAGTTCCTTCAGCATAAGGAGGCATGTTTTAGTAACCAATTTGAGTTCAGGGCTGTGATCATGTGTTGTGTAGTACATTTTATAGATATGTTTAGTTCTGGTCTCTGTGCTATCAATATTTCCATAATTTAACATAAAATCATGAAAAGAACACAACTTCTAGGAGGAAAGAACTAAATATTATCTCATTTTTTTCCTCCCAACAACACTGGGAGATAGGTGTTGTTATTATTGCCATTTTATAGATAAAGAAATTGAGGCAAGCAGAGGTTAAATGACTTGCCCAGGGTCACAGAGTCAGTAAATATCAGAGGCAGGATTTCAATTCGGGTCTTCCCAAATCCAGGTCCAACACTCTAACCATAGCATAACACAAAAATTTTGTGGGAATCACATAACCAATATTTGTTGGAGACAGATATTTTTGTTGTATAGAAAGCTGGAAAGGAGACATCAGTCTAATCTGGTTCTTATGGGAAGGATGGGGATATCGAGGGTTTGGCTGTTGGCCTGGGCAGAGTCTGTCCAGCTTTCCCCTATTGCCTGAGGCCAACTTGGCTACAGTACTGCTAAAAGCTGTGGGAAAGCTGTTCTTTCTTTCACAAATAAAGAAATGAAAGCCAAGGTGAGGGGAACCTCTCCAAGTCTGTTGCCACCTTCAAATGAGAATGTCACAAGGAACATGAGGATGAGTGTGAAAAGTCCTATGTTGACAGCAAATCAGGTGATGAAAAACTCCCAGAATTCTTCCTTCTTTCTTTCTTTCCTTCCGTCTCTCTCCCTTCCTTCCTTCCTTTCCTTTTCTTTCTTTCTTTTCTTTCTTTCTTTCCTCCTTTCTCTCTTTCTTTCTCTCT
>NC_058133.1:265075848-265101179 GCF_016433145.1 Gracilinanus agilis | reverse complement strand
AGGGAGGGGTAGCCTTTCTTCCATCTCTGACATGCCTGCAGGCCCCAAGGCCCAGTATGGGCCCCACACCCGAGCAGCACCAGGACTTCTTGGCCTCCAGCCGGAGCTGGTGCTAGGGCTGCTCCTCCCACTCCGAGCCCAGGGAGCCTAGTCATCCCCGCCAACAGGCTCGGTCTGCGGAAGGTCTGGGGAAAGTGACCCCACCAGGGCGAGTTCCAGGAGTCTCAGAAAAAGGGTTTCTTTTCATTAACTAGTAACTCTAGCCTAGCCTGAATTTTCTTCTCTCTTCATCTGTCTCTATAACAAAGCAGCAGAGGGGACAAGGGTGATGGCATTCAGACCCATCTGTATTCAACTTTCTCTTTTGTTAATCCTCAAAATCCAAACCACCCAGTAGAGATCTTTTTGTTGTTCGGTCATATCTGACTCTTTGTGACCTCATTTGGGGTTTTCTTGGAAGATCCTGTTGTTGTTGGCCATTTCCTTCTCCGGCTCATTTGACGGATGTGGACGCTGAGGCTGGCAGGGTGAAGTGACTTGCCCAGGGTCACACAACTGACATCTGAGATTTGAACCCTGAAAAATGAGTTTTCGTGATTACAGACCCAGCACTCTATCCACTGGGCCAAGCTCCTTACTGACTCCAAATGAGTCCCTTGTCTCCACCTGTGGGGCTTTGCTCTGGCCTCTCCCTGTCTGAAATGCAAACTTTCCTACTCTCTGACTCTGCATCATCCTAGCTTATCCTTTGGGGTATCCTTAGAACCCTTTTCCTGCAGGAAGCGACCCCTTACTACTCTAGACCTTCGTCATCCCTCTTTTCAACCCTCCCAGAACTCCTTTTGCCTCGGTGACGCTCAGGTATCCTCTGCAGTTTCTGGGTGTTTCCCATGCATGTGTCTTGACTCCTCCTGGGACTCGGGAGGCCTGGGTTCTGCTTCTGACTACAACTCATCCTGTGACTTTGAGGCCCCACTCTGGGCCTCAGTTCTCCCCGGCAGTCTGGGAGTCGACGAGGTCTTCTGCTTTTGCTATTCTAGGCCCAAAGTACCAATGCTGTAACTGGGAATTCTCACACCTGGAGATTGGCATGGGGTGCGTGGCGGCCGTGGTAGGCATGAAGGACGACCCTGGGTGTCATCAGGCCAAAAGAGAGGGTTAGTTTTCTTCACTCTAGTCTTTCCTAAGCCTCTTTAAGAGGCTAAAGGGGAGCCAGCCCTTGGGAGAAGGGTGCCATCAAGGTTGTGCTGCCAAATAAATTTAACAACTGGGTGTTGCCCCAAGAAAAGTATGCCCGACATGCTTTCAGTTTGATCAGCCCTGATTTTGCAGCTTTTGCCACCGATTTCCAGGCGCTAAGCATTTTCAATGAAAATTGAGTCATTGGCTTGGGCGCCAGGTTATGGCACTGTGGGGGTGACAGGGCACCTGCACCAGGCCAGTGGCAAAGGCCTAGTGGATGGCAAAGTGCTTCATAGTGTGGAATGGCTCATGTGGCCAGGGGTATTTTACCTGACCTTAGTGACTTGGGTAACTCCCAAAGACTATAAGTCAGTGGGGAGTTGACGCTGCTTTGATGGAGTTTCCACAAAACTTCAAGTTCCCTATATAGTGATGGAAGTCAAGACTGGGGAAAAAAAGGAGAGGACAGGGGAGATCATAAAACTTGTATCATTTACCCTCCTAAGGGCTGTTGTGAAAAAAGATGTGTAACTTTTTTTCTTTATTTTTTTAAACCCTTAACTTCTGTGTATTGGCTCCTTGGTGGAAAAGTGGTAAGAATGGGCAGTGGGGGTAGAGTGACTTGCCCAGGGTCACACAGCTGGGAAGTGTCTGAGGCCGGATTTGAACCTAGGACCTCCCGTCTCTAGGCCTGGCTCTCAGTCCGAGCTACCCAGCTGCCGCCAAGATGTGTAACTTTTTAAAAAACTTCTTCTGTCCTAGTAACCACTCTTAAAGATAGGACAAGGGCTAGGCAATTGGGATTAAGTGACTCGCCTAAAGTCACACATGTAGGAAGTATCTGAGGTCACATCTGAACCCAGGTCCTCCTGACTCCAGGCCTGGCTCTCTATCCACTGAGCCACCTAGCTGCCTCTTTTGTTTTTTATTTTTAATAAACCATACTTTGTGTCCTAGTAACCACTCTAAAGCAGAGAGATAGGGGCTAGGCAAACAGGGTTAAGCAACATGCCCAGGGTCACACGGGAAGGTCCTAGCACTTTACTGTGCCGTTCAGCCAACTCTATAGTTTATAAATCTGAAGGCATCATTTATGGGCAATGAGGTGTCTCAGTGGATAAGAGTGCCAGGCCTGGAGTCAGGAGGACTTGTTTTCAAATCTGGCTTCAGATACTTCGTTGCTGTGTGAGCTCGGGCGAGACACAACTCCAATTGCTTAGTCCTTGCAGCACCTTTCTGTCTTAGAATTGATACTAAGACATAAAGAGTTAAGAAAAAAACAATTTCAGGGGGGAACTAGAACTTTTCAGAATACTTATGTACCAACAGATTGAAAGTCATGATGTAGACAGATGGCTGCTTGTGACAAAAGGGGAGGTTGTGAGCTAAGGGAATCAGGTGAGTGTATTTAGAGGAAAATGAATAGTGACAGATGATTGACTGTCATAGCCCTGACTTGCCACATGGTTTGAACTGAGTGAGGCAGCTGAGATGCCATAGTTAAGGAAAAATGATAAAATGGACATAGAGTCATGTATCGCAGGAGATGTTAAAATAGAAATTAAAGAGTCAAGTGCACCACTGAAAACATTGACCACATATGCATTTTTAATCACAAAAAGTAAAAACAAACTTTACATAAAATTTAATTTATATACATTCTTTACAGAACAAAAGTATTTACAAGTTCACGATATATTAAGTTACTGTAAATAAAATTTTGTGTATTTGATTAACAGCCACAAATATTCATAGCATATGGAGTTCCAACACTTATGTCACTATGCACAAATTATTACCACCTTCCTAGGTCAGTCTCAGCTTTCACAATACACTCAGCCTCTCCAAACAAAACAGAGTACTGAAAATGAACTGCAGCTGCTTCCACGCTCCAAAGCAAAGGAACAGCCCTGACCTTCTAGAAACAGAGAAGAAATCAGTTCTGAAACTATTCTCCCTGGCAGGTACCACATTCACTGCTGATAATTCAATCTGGGCTTCTCAATTCTCCTTCGTTCTGCATGCCACATTAGGGCCACTGGCATCAAAGGGCAGGGGAAAGGAGGTGGGCAAATCACACCACTTTTGCCACATGTTCAAAACTGATCAGGTAGCTTTGGAAGGCAAAGGCTGAAGCCTTGTTTGAAAAGAAACGGGATTATCTGTGGCTTCCTGGAAGGGAGCCGAGGATGGTGATGGGAAAAAAGCCACCAGCTGGAGGTGGGCAGAAGTGTCTCAATGGCTGCTTTTTCTACCATCACCTTTCATGAGCTCGTTTCCTCTTTCTGTTCAGCCTTTGTAGCACTGAGTCGATAAATATCTGCTGACTGACACACACTAAGAGGCGGAGAAGTGGCAATTATATAAGCAGAGTCACACCACCACATGTATCTACTTACCAAAATTATTTAATAGGCCTCACCAAAAAAGTATGGAAGTTTCGAGGTCTCAAGAGAGAGGAATGGCAGATAACTCTTAAATGTGAATCACACAGTGATAGGGCCAGATGTCCACAAGTGCTGGGTGGATGATTTCTGAGCATGACCCCGCACTTAAGCCTTCACTGCTTACAGGGTGTGGTGTACTTGGATGTGGTGCAAAAGAGACAACACCTGTTAGTCTTCCAAAACTCACTCTCCTCCCCCAGAATATTCTTAGTTTCAGGATCTCAGTGGGGAAGAGGTTTACCAGATCCTAGGACACCCGATATGTGCCTCTCATTTCCACATATTTTCCTTACCCGACTCTCACACTTGGCATTGTAGCTGGAGTCCTGGCTGGCTGGCTGAACCACTCTGGCATCCTACTTTAAAGATTTAATGTGGCCTTGCAGAAGTGGAACCACAGGGATAACTGGAGGCTTTTTTTGATGAGCCGGTCAGTTTTGCTGAACTATGTGTTTTTTCACTTTTAAAAATTGTTATATAAAGGATAGTTGTCTGGGAAGGGATGGGAAGGCTACAATGGGAAAAGCAGGTGAGGTTAAAACAAAAGATGTTAATAACCATTTCTGGTTATAAAACCCCAGGGTGGCCGACTCAGCTGAGAATAAGACTTGAACCCCTGAGATCAAAGGGGTGCTGTGATCGCCTGACGAATGGGCACCATCTAAAATTTCTCCATCTTCCCAGAGAGGTAGGTCAAGGCCTTCATTCTCTTAACCCACAAGTGTCTGAAATAAGGTTAGGGAAAAGGAGGGCGTGCAACAGTTTACAAGCTTCCATTAAACAGCCTAATCTCTTAGATTCAGGGGCATGGAAAGACCAACAGCTTGTGGGTCTGGAGGCAGGTAGAGAAATGAACATTGATGGCAGTGGGTAAGAGCATATTTTTAGTACCATAATCCTCTCATTTAACATCCACTCTCATATTTTCCTTCCTGACACGAGTGTTTAATGAATAAACTACTAGGGGATCAGACATGAGAATTGTTAATTTAAATAAAAATTTCCAAAGCAATTTAGGAGTAGGACCCTGTTAAGCTATAGAATCACCACTGGGAGGGCCAAAGGGGATGACTGAACTTGGGAACTGAGGGGATCTCTTCTTTTTTTAAACAGAAGCTCTAAAGGAGAAACAAGCCCTGTTGCCCAACTCCTGTTTGACTTGACACTAAGCTTTCTACATCTGATTTCACTGTCATACTACTTCTCCTCCCCCTTCAAGTTTGGCCTTTTCCAGTTTTCAAAGAGAAGAAATGAGAAAGAGAAGAAACGAGACTAGCCCCCATGCTTTGGGGCCTTTACATGCTCAGTATAAAAATTATTAAAGTTCCACCTGTTAACATTTATTAAAGGAATCCCACTCCCACCCCCCAGCTATGAATTCATTCCAGCATTGACTTCCTAGTGCCATCTTACAGTGATACTTGGTTTTGAAATGACCACTCCAGCCTCAGGTCCTGAAGAGATCCCTGGTCATGGAGGGTTCCCCTCTTTTTGGGAAAGGAATATGGTTGAGCACTGAAAAACAAACTCTCAGGGGACTCCAACTAAAACTGGGCCATATCCTTGTCTGATGATGTATCTGGAAACACCTGGCCTGGGAATTCTCTTGGACAAGCTCATCTTCTAACTGCCATGTTGTGACAAAATTTAAAAACTGATCATCATAAAAGACATATATAGCTGACATCATCTGTTTTTTTTAATTCCTTTTTAGAAGATTCTCACAAAGACATTTTTTAACTCCACCCCCCCACCCTCATCTCCCAAACTTTTCAGCATCTTCCTTTTGTGGGTTGTCTTCACCCATTAGCTTGTAAGGTCTTTGAGGGCAGGCACTGTTTTGTTTTCTTTTTTTAACCCTTACTTTCCATCTTAGAATCAATACTGTGTATTAGTTCCAAGGCAGAAGAGCAATAAGGGCTAGGCAATGGAGGTTAAGGGACTTGCCCAGGGTCACACAGCTAGGAAGTGTCTGAGGCCACATTTGAACCCAAGACACCTCCCATCTCTCAGCTTGACTTGGACTATTTGTTTTTATTTGTACTTGTATTCCCAGTTCTTAGCCCAGTGCCTGGCACATAATACATACTTAACTGGCTAATAAATTCTAAAGCCTTTCCAGCCTCCACACCTTTTCCCCCCCAAGATGGCCTAATCCAAAATAGGTCTACAAAAAATTTAAGATCAGCTCATTTCTGACAATCACCTATTATGTGCTATGCTATTCCATGCCTAGATTAAGTGGCTATTGCAGAAGACTGCAATCCTGCTGGTAGGTGTGGTCCTTTCTACTAACAAATACTGACTTTGAGAATCAGTATTTTTCTCTCACTACTATGGTTCTTCTGTCCACCAAAGCAGATCACGGTGCCTTCACCCTATGTCTTGGCAGATAGTTTTTCTGGGCTATTAAAGTCAAAAAGGAAAATCATCACTTGGTGGCCAGTCCTCTGGTGATAAGGTCTCTGAACTTGGCTTAGGCTGGCACTCAGATCAGAGTCCCTCCTTTATGAACTTCTACCTGAAGCCTTCCTTTGTGTTCCCTTGGGGGATAGGGTAACTCGGGATCACCTCCAGTCCACCATGAGACACTGGAAGAGGATGGGAATAAGTAGAAGAAGATACAGGCCAATGGTCTCCCGAGAGTCTTTCATGAGACCAGACTCTCTCTACCAAGGAGCAAGCTTTGGAAACCAGCATTTTTGATCTCTACATGCTCTCCTTGCCATGAACCCAACTTTTATCTCAATATAGCTATTTAATCTAGTAAAAGGGACCGACCAAAGCCGAGATTCACTGGATTCTATGCCAAAGCAGCCCCAACTCCAAAGGCACTCCGAGAGAAGGCAGTTCTAGTGATGAGATTCTCTGCTCTGGGAATAAAAACCTGAGCTTATTCTTGATAACTGCTTCCACAAGCCAGGAATATCCAACTCAGTCTGGCTCTGTCAAAATTTCAGATTCAGGCTGATTCATTAAGACAAAAAACTGATTTTTGAAATTTAGCTTATTTGTATTTAAATTCTCCATCTTGTTATTGGGTGTTTGAGATTATTTTTGTAAATTTTTGCTTCTATACAATGAGGCTTTTTTGGTCAAAAGTTCTTTCTCCTACTTCTCATTCTTGTTTTCCTTTCTAATCCTCCTGGGTTTCTAGTCGATATATACTGTACGTGGCCCTTCAAAGGGACTTCTACAGTAGTTTTCATCTTCAGGCTTCAGAATGGTAGCTGGCTATATAGACTAGATCTTGGGAAGGAGAGCTAGGTGAATGTAAAAGGGAGCCCATATGGAGAACATGAATAAACTCTAATATACATATGTATACAAATGCCTAGGTAGAATTTCTCAGCTCCCACAAAGACCTGCATGAATTCTGAATTTCAAACAAGTCTTAAGTAGATGCCTTACCACGGCATGGACTTTGCCACCCCAGGCAAATTCAAAAGCCTAGCCAAGTGAATGCAAACTATGGCAGTTCTCTCAGGCTTTGAGGATGGCCCTAGGTTTGTATCAGGCAGAAACATACTTTCTGAGGACCAGCCGAGTAATGGAAAGGCAGCAGCCATAGACTGGCCACCTGGTGACAAAACTTCTTTGGCCACAGCAACAGGTAAAATTTAAAATGGCCCTTCAGACCCATCCCTAAGATTCAGAGCATTTAGACCATCAACAAAACCTAACTTCAAAACAAGGGGTCAATTTGGAGATGTACATCCTAATAACTTGTTGCAAAGGTTCTTTGTGGAATTGGCAAAACCACAGCTATTGGAACATCCTGGTGGGTCCCCTTTTGATGGTGGCTATGCGAAGACTTCCGCTGCTTAATCCCTTCAAGGTCACTGTTTTATGTAACTGTGGCATTTCCCAGAACCTTTAAGCTCTGTCTTGGAGCACATGGTGAAGGAAAGAGAGCTCCTGGGTTCAACTTGTGGCCTCCGCTAAGACTATGTAGGTGACTTTGGACAAGGCATCTGCTCTCTGGGCCCCTCCATTTGATTTGTAATCTTTAAAAAGAGGGACAGACAAAAGGATCTCTAAGGTCCCTTCCAGTTCTGAATAGAATCTAAAAGCCTATGAGGTTGCCACGCTCTAATCAGTTCCTCCAAGGACAAGCCCAGGAAGTGTCTCAGCCCCCAGAACAGTTGTGGAGCAGCCCTTCAAAGGCAGGGAGAGGATGGGAGTATACCTGACTAGAGCCACCAGAAACTTCTGGGTCAACAGATTACCTTCCCCCCCCCCCTTCATACTCCACATGAAAAAAAGCTACAAGGAACTCTATGAGCTTGCCTAAGTTCACATTAACCATTTCTTCTGAATTCCAAAGCAATCCCAAGTCATGATTCTAAGAGGCCTGTATTTTCTACAAGTAGACTTTGGTTTGGGTTTTCACATAAGTGGCTGCTTCTTTTAACTAATGGCTCCATCCAAAACCACCATTGTTCTATTCTAGGACAGTTTATCATCTACAATCTAGGATGGTTCAAAATGACTTACTCACACAGCTGCTATAGATAGAATGCTCTAAATTCTCACATGCCCTTTATAAAACAATAGGTAGGACTATAACTCAGGAAATCAAATTTAGTAGAAGGGGTCACATGACTCATAAGGCTGACAGAAAAATCCACTGGGACTTTGCGCTTTGTGGGATTTCTCCTGCAGGTAGCTCCTGGTAGACATCAGGATGAACTGCTCTCAACACCAGTTCTTAAGTCAATTAACATCAGTCTCTAGCAAAAAGATCTATTCTAGCTGCTGGCTTTCTATAGTTCCAAATGCAGTCACAGACCGGATGGTTAGTTTTGTGTGTTTTTCTGAGCAATGGTCTGGCCTGCCCACTGAGTAGTAGATGTCTCTGCCTTAACATTTTTGAGAAGGCAAGAGAACAAGAAATGATCCCTGCCATTTATACCATATTGTCGGTGCTGTATGACAGCATTTCAGAAAAATTTTTACTAGACTCAAATGCCCAATGAAAACAAAACAGCTTTACAAAACTGAAAAAAAAAACCAACCCACCTTATTTCTCAGTAAAACAGCAGCCTCACACCCCACCGTTAGTCAGCCAACAATGCATGTCCCGAGTTCCTCCCCTAACCACACTCTGACATCAGCTTGACACATCTGTAAAACATCTTTCACAGAAGAAATTCAAATCCTAAAGATCAAGGCCAGGGAGGAAACTGCTTCCCAAGCTGGCCTACTTCAGCACTACTCCCCTCTAAAAGACATTCTGGTAAGGCAAAACACAATCCCTTGACATGGGTGGGATCATGAGATGTGTTACTGGGAAAACAAATCAGATATGGAAGGGAGAGAAAGAGTTGAAAAAAAAATGGCGAATCAGAACAATTTGGGAGAGGAACTGCCTAATCAAATTACTATCAGTCTCTAGTCAAAGTCTGACATCCCTAAGGTCCTTAGGAAGGATACTGGCAAAGAAGTACACTTGCTAAGAGTTCTATCTGAGGACATACTAGTTGCTCAGGGACCAGTTTTACCTTGCTAATAATAATATGGGCCATTCTATAGTCAATACTATTGAGAGAAACAATGAAACCAATCTTGAAGAAGCCTCCGCTATAGATCTGTAAACTATGAATGTCTACACAGAATTAGGTCAGGACAGAAAGGGGCTGGTCACTCAAGAGGATGGTTTTACAGCCCCAAGGCTGGAAAGCTGGGAGTTAGCAGGAAGGGCAGAATTTAATGTCCTCTGTGCAGAGCCCCTTCAATGGGCCAGTGGTGAATCTTAGCTGCAAAATGTCAGCTCAGGCAGGTGCCATCTTTTTGAGTTTTCCCCCTTCTTGAGAATTCTTCAAGCAGTTAGATAGTATTTGAAATCACCAGGAACCCAGGCTTTAGCATAACCAGCCTATGGGGAGTGAATTCTTCACAGTCTATCTGGAGAATATGTGAGCATGACTATATCATAACACAGGGAAGGTTACACTGAGCACATATACTACCTGAATCACAGAATCACACATGCAAAGGGGAAACAACTAAGTAACCAACCCCTGAAAAGAAATTTTGTTGTTTCGGTCTTTTTTTATTTCCCGCCCCACCCACCCAATCAACCTGATCTTCTCTTTTGCTCTACCAGGTTCTCTTGGGACAGAATCCTGGTCCTCTACATTTCTGAGTTGGTAGTTCCGTCGCAAATCACCAAGGGCTCTGTTCCTCTTGGGCCAACGCTTATCTTCCAATGATCCACACTGGCATAGCCTTTGAGAACAAACAACAACAAGGGATCATATATAAATATATTTCTAATTGTTAGTGCAGAGACAGATACATCAACAACAAAATGAAAAGTCCATTAGTCAACTCTGAATGATACTTAGGTACATTACAAGATCTTGTTTTCTAAGGTCTGAGTCTATTTTGACTTAAATAAGCAGAGAATGTGAAGAAATTATTTGCTATCCCTACTTATTACCTCCTACAGTTGCTGTGCAGTGGTATCATGCAGTGTCCTGGAATTCCTGTCTGTTAGAAGACCTCAAGCAGCTAAGTGGCTTAGTGGATAAAATGCCAGGCCTGGAGTCCAGAGGACCTGAGTTCAAATCTGCCCTTGGACACTTTTCAAGCTATGTGACTTTGGACAAGCCAGTTAAACTCCAATGCCTAGCTTTTGCCACTGTTTTGTCTTAGAACTGATACTAAGGCAGAAGGTAAGGGGAAAAAAAAAAAGAGAGAAGAGAACTGTGCAAAGTAGATTGGGGTGGTACAGGAAGTATAAGTAGCTTTTTCATCAAAGGAGGTCTTCAAGTCAAATTTGGGTAAGCTCCTATGAAATACAATTCTATGGAAAGGAAGCCTATTCAGCTAAGTTAGACTGGGTCACCTCTAAATCCCTCCCAGCTCTGAGATTCTGTATAATTCTAATTCTGGATCAGAAGACTTGCATCCAAATTTCATCTATGACAATGATGAGTTTTATGACTCTAGAGATGGTGATTTAACTTCTCTGGGCCTCTATGAATGGGTGTTAAAATCTCTGCCCTCCCTACCTCTGAAGGTTGTGATCAAATGAATTAAGAAATAAGTACAGTTTAAAATGGTAAATCACTAATGTATAGTTGGAAAATCTTGAACCCCTGGAACTGCATTGCCCAAAATTCCTTTCTGTATTACCCACAATTCCTTTTCCTTTCTGTTTACCTGCGTCTTTTGCATGATTGCATTTAAGTTTTGGGTAATGCCCCTCTAGCGCTCTCTTCCACGTGAATTGAGTGGTGACCGAGTCTTTGTTTCCCTAGCTCTTTCTTCCACACGAGGTGAGTGGGGAACGTTTCCTGTGTTCTCTAGCTCTCTAGTTAAATATTAATAAATCTCTATAAATATATTTTGGAGATACTGAATATTAATTTTAAAATCCACACTATGTAAATTTTAGTATTATTAAATGTTTTCAAGTTCAACAAAAGAGCCTTTTTAAACTAAAACATTTAATCACAATGAATACTGTTAGGTTGTCAAGTACAAATACAACAATTTGAGAAAGAGGACTGGCTTAGAGCAATCATGGATTTATAATTTATAATCTTTGGACTTAGAAGAATGTTTGAGATTATCTGCTTCAACCCCCTCATTTTATGGGTGAGAAAACTGAGATCTGGAGAGTTTAAAGTCCATTCCTTTCTCTTTGGGGGGGGGGTACTTTTGTGGATGCTTCTGGGTTTGGGAAACATTCTCTATATGAGGTATTAAAAATATCTTTTGTCTGAAGTGGCATGAATTCATATTCTAAGACAAGATTCTATCCAAATGTATTTATGTAAAAAATTAATCTTCTAAATCCAAATATACCATTGCTATCATCACCCAAAGACCATTTTCACTGTAGAGAAACCAAGTCTAAAACTTGAAATCAGAATCCTATATTTCAGTCCTTATTACAGTAATCCCTGCTGTTTTTATCATAGCAATGCCATTTTTCCCCAGTTAAAGTTTCCTATCCCAGTGTCACTGGCAAACATCAGTTCAATCAATGTTTATACTGTGTGTAGTCATTGTTATGGTTTAATTTTAAAATCTGAAATAAAATTTAGAATTTGATTAAAGATTATATACATTTTAAATTTTCCCTGAATTGGTGTAGCCTACATATATGAAGGATAAATTTCTCCTCAATTCCATCCTTCCAAGGGAATCACAGTATCTCAGTTAAAAGTTAAAATAAAACTCAAGAGGGATACCTAAACAGATACAATCCATGTTGCCAAGTGATCACCCAGTTTCCTACTAAAGACTTCAAGTGAAGAGGAGTAAAACAAAAAGAGAATAATGGGATAAGTCAGCAGGGTGACTCAGAATCCTTTTATGTAACCAGGCAACTGGGTTGCATTTATTTCTTTTATTTAAAAATTTTTTTTTAAATTCTTACTTTTCATCTTAGAATACTATGTAGTGAGCTAGGAAATGGGGGTTTAAGTAATTTACCCAGGGTCACACAGGTAGTTAGTGCCTTAGGTCCGATTTGAACCCAGGACCCTCCTCTCCCTGGTCCCTAGGCCTGGTTCTTGACCCACTGAGCCTACCTAGCCGCCCCAGTTGCATTCCTTTTTATTTTATTTATTTATTTATTTTTAGGGTGGCTGCCCTGATAAAAAAAGTTGCACCTCCTTCCTCTTACTTTTCCCCAACCAAGTTGGTAAATGTGGCATTAAAAGGATCTTCATCTCTTCCCGGTTATACATGTGCCCTAACTTAATTCCATTACTGTGTCACTAATCCAGGTATGACTGAGCACAAGACCAATTTCTAAGCATGCTGATCTTTTAAAAAAATTGATTTGGGAGCCTCACAACCTGCAAATTAGCAAAAAAGACAATTGATGAGAACAGTCAATGTTGAGAGGCATTGTGTTTGGAAATTATGCAGATGCTGCTGGTGTATCATGTTAGTGGAGATGTGAATGGGTACAGCCATTCTGGAAAGCAATTTGAAATTATGCAAATAAAGTGACTAAAATGTTCATACTAGTTGACCCAAAGATTCTATTACCATTCTTATATCCCAAGAAGGCCAGTGATAAGATGAATATGCACTAAAATATTACAGTGACACTTTTTGTGATAGCAAAGAATTAGAAGCAAAGTGGAGGTCTATCAAATGTGAGGGATGGCTAAACTGTGGTACATGGGTGTAATGGAATCCTGTGCCAGAAGAAATAACAAATGTGATATGATGAATACAGAGAAAACTAGAAAGAAATGCATAAACTAATACAGACTGAAGTAAGCAGAAATCAAGAAACCAATATACACAGTGAGTGAATGACTACAACGATGTAAAGAGAAAATTGATAGCCCCCTTCATCCCCCCATGTTAATATTACACAATTATGAGGAACAAGCCTGGCTCAAAAAAAAAAAAAAGAAATAAGAGATCTACAAGGGTTTTACATTATACATATTTTATCAACATATTGATTAGTTATGTTGATTTTTTCCTTTTGTCTTAAAAAAATTATTTGTTACACATAAGGGTTTTCTGAAAGGGGAAAGCCATGGGATTACTGCAGAAAATTATGATGATGTAAAAAATGGAAGACATCAATAAAAACTGATTTGGGGGCAGGAAAAACAATGGATTTTTCCCAAATATACACATATCTCCACTCCTCCAGCACAAAGTGTGTTCCCTTTCCAAAGGAGTTCAAGCAGAACTGCCTCCAGGAATAAGACTCAACAACCTTACCACCCAGCTCCATACGTACCAACGTCCCCTGGCTCCAGCTGCATCACCACAGTATTGCAATGTTTTCGGCACTCAGTAGGAGGCGTGAGGTACATGATGCCCTCGCCACTGCCGATGACAAATAGGTCGTGCACTGCACGCATCTGCAGGAGGAGAGTACAGAACAAGGGAAGCAGAGACGGATCAGGCCCAGTGCCAATGTGAATGCCTATAGGAACTGTTACCCACTTAGGAGCCTGGCCCTGAACACCAAAGATGTCATTTTTCTGCCCATGAGGACTTTATAATCTGGGTGAAGAGACAGAGGCAGCTCTGTATAGTGGGAAAAACACTGCACTTGGGAGCTGGGAGAGACTGAAGTTTGAATTCTGGCCTCCACTTCATAGCTTTGTAATCATGGGCAAGTCTTCTCACCTCTCTGGGCTTTGGCCTCCTCATGGGAACTGAGAATAAAAATCTTTGCTCTCCTTAGTTCACTGGGTTATTATATTGCAGAAATGTGAGTGACATAATCAAGACTAACTGAATAACATGGGCCTCAGCCTCTTAATCTGTCAAACAAAGGATAGAAATAGATACTACCGTGGAAAGAGCACTGATTTTGGTGTCACGAGATCTGGATTCAAATCTTACTTCTGCTATTCACTGCTCTGTGTGACCTTGGGTAAGCCACTGAACCACTATGGACCTCAGTTTCCCTACCTATACAATAAGGGGAGGGTGGGGGGACTGGACAAAATGACCCGAGTTCCCATACAACTCTAGATCTATAAGCCATTAATGTACAAGTGCTGTAGAAATATGACATTACGGGATAAAACTTAAGAACAAATATACTAGAACCTCACCTATTTGGCTTCTACTCCTCTGGATATCTGGAACAACAGGACAAGAGCCCTTGCCTTGTAGCTCCTACCCATCACACCCCTACAGCCACTGGCCTCAGCTTCTGCCCTGTTTACTACCACCATTGATACTGAGACCACTGCTACAAGTCAGACCAGAAAAATCCCATTCTTACTGCTGTTGCCAGGGCAACATTAGGAACAATGGGCGAAGCCATAGCAGCAGAACTGAGGCGGACAATGATCAAGGACAGGGAGTAGTCTGGGAGCAAGGTTGGCTGGCACCAGGGGCCCAGGGGAGTAGGGAACAAGGAAAAGGAGAAGTGGACTGGGACAAGCACTGGAAAAAGGGGCTTAAGGTAGGATCAGGGACAGAAGAATTATCTGCCTTGTAGGGAGCCAGACTATATTTAGAATTTCTGCCTGTTGGGTCACTCCTCTTAGACTACTTTATTTAGTAATTTAATAGCAAGGTTTTGTGATAACTAAATGGAATGTGATGAAGGTACTCTGTTATCTACAAAGATCCTTTAGTCAGTTCCCTCCATAACCTTATGAGGCAGATTGATGTGATTAGCCCCAATTATCAACTCAGAAAAATGAGGTAAAAAGAAGTCACATAGAAAATGCACAGTAATTACAGAGATGAATTTATGCTTAGAGCCCTAAATTCTAGCCTGTGATAACATGGTGAAATCTTTTTAAAGCCCAGGCAAGAGCTCAGTATCACCATCTACTCTACTACCAGAAAAAAAGAGGTATCCTACTCCTAGGCAATAAACTTTTCATGAGTTTTAAAATTCCTCCCGTGCTGAGGAAGGTAGGCACCTTATCCATAATGATTTCTCTCAATAATGGCTAGAGGAGATGAGCTGGAAGGAGGGCTTGCTGGTTTAGGGGCACTGCTATTTCTAAGACCCTTGTGCTCAAGATCCTAGGCTAACTCCTTTCGGGGTGAGGATTAAGGGAAAATGGTGTTCAAGATAGAGGTGGTGGTGGTGGTACATTTGTTTGGTACATGCTGGCAAAAATATAATCCCCAGAAAAAAATGCTATTAGAATCTACATCAATAACACTCAATTAATGGCAAAAAACCATCCCCACTGGTTCAATATCTAAAAGAGCCTTTCGTACCTCTCAAACTCCTTACTTCTGCTTAGAATTGCTAGTTTCTTTCAAGACTCAGCTCAAGTATAGCCTTCTGTATACATGAGGCTTCTCCCATTTCCCAGCCGATGGTATCTTTCTTTGCCAAAAAATATGATTTTAAGTTTGCTTTCTCTAATAGAAGATAGGCTTGTTAGGGGAAAGGATCATTTTGTATTTTTTTTTTCTTTTAGGTTCTCTGGCACATAGTGGGCCCTTTATAAATGCTTGTTGATAGACTGATTTCTCACCTTACTCCCCAGTACAGGTGGTTGATGGGCAACAAAGCAGCTTTTCAAGGAGACATCTTTAGGAAATGGCAAGGTATCGAACACAGGGAAAAGCTGATGTAGAATGTTTGATCTATTCAGAGGTCTGCTCCTATAAAACAGCAGACAGAAAAACACAGGTCACACTGGGCAAGAGGAACTGTTACCATGCTATAGAGAACAAAATAAGGACGGAATAATGTGGGGCGGGGTGTGTAGAAAAATAACAGGGCTTAGCATTGACATCCATTCCATTAAAAATAGCCATTATAAATTATTTAATAAACATAACACAAAGACACTCTAGAATCACAATTTGAATAAGTGGGTGGGATGTTGACAAAGTCCAACTAAAATAGCATGAAGAAAGTAGCAAAAAACAACTTATTCATCTTATCTTGGAAATTAGAAGTGGTCAGAAGGGGGATAAAGGAAGAAAGAATGGTTGTGGGGGTAGTAAAGGGTTAAGGAAGGGAAGAAGGAGGAAAGAGGTATCCTGCTGCTCAGATAATACAAGTTGTCCTCCTTGGGTAGAGTGCAGACAAGGGGGAAAATGGATTTAAATCAACTCGCACAACTGAGGATTAAAAGCCCCAGTTCTTTATTTTGGAGATACGTTTATGAGACAGGAAGAAGAGAAGCAAATCATTAGCAAATTTCACAGAAACAAATGGGGATAAAAAGCCATTTCAACTTAATTTCTTCTGAGGATTTTCATTCCAAGGGCAACGACCATCATCTTGATTTGCTTTTGTTAGGCAATTTCTAGCACTTAATCAGAGCTCCACGCAATGTGCAAACAGAAATTGGTAATGTGTAAAGACTGCATTCCTCCTTCCCCTTCCTGGCCTATTAATTCATATCACACATTTTTCTGTTCTTTGACTCTCATTTGTCATTATTTTTTAACTCTGCTACTGAATATCATGTCTTTGAATGTGTTACTTCTCAACACCTAGGCTGAAGGCTCAACCCATTCATTCTTGAAACTCACCATGGGAAACTAAAAGGGAACCGCTGATGAGGAAAACAATTCCACCACCGGGCTAATAATCCTTCAGAGATCCCTTCTGTCAACTCTGGGTACTGGCACTGAAAAAGCTGAAGGTCCTTGGAAGATAGAGACTGTCCAGTCTTAGGTGAAACAAAAGACAACACAAGCCATTACTGGTTGTTGCTAGAAAGCATTGGGTACCTTCCTTAGTTTAGGTTAATTATCAAAAGAGTCAGGCTTCTGTTACCTTGATCAGTAGAGGCTGGAGTTTCTCAAATTTGGGGGGTAACTGTGACATGGTTTGTACCACCTGGAGGCCTGTAATCAATGCACAGCCAGTACAGTTAGCAGGGATGGTAGAATTGTTCGGGTTGCAGTCTGTTTTCCACCAGTCATCGCAATCTAAGAAGGGAGAAAGGGGGTGGGGGGGAGAGAAAGAGAGAGAGAGAGAGAGAGAGAGAGAGAGAGAGAGAAAAGAAACAGGTACAAGAAGATCAACACCTTGTAAAGCCAAAAGTTTTGCAAGTAAAAGTTAAATGTAAAAATGCATATAATTTTTTTTTAAAACCCTTAAAACTTTGTCTTAGTAACAACTCTACAAGAGAAGGGCAAGGCTAGACAAATGGGGGTTAATTGACTTGCCCAGGCTCATACAACTAGGAAGTGTCTGGGGTCACATCTGAACCCAAGACCTCTCATTTCTAGGTCTGGCTCTCAATCCACTGAACCATATAGCTGCTCCCAAGTGGTTTTTAAAAAGCCAATGACAAAAAACTGGGGTCCAGGTGTGCTGCCCAGTGTGCCAACACTGGAACATAGTGGCACATTCCAAGCTTTTCCATTAAGTGATGAGCCAACAAATTTCCCACACCACAGTGTGGCAAATGAATCTGCATAGGAGAAAGACTGATAAGATGGGAAAGCATGAAGAATATGGAGAAAAAGAGGTCTGATTTACCTTTAGAGCAGGGGTCGGCAAAGTATGGCTCTTTCTGCAGGAGCCATAAAGTCTAATTTTTTTTCAGGCGCTGTTACAGGAGCGCGCACTGTGAGCACTGTACGGCTCTCACGGAATTACATTTTAAAAAATGTGGCGTTTATGGCTCTCACGGTCAAAAAGGTTGCTGACCCCTGTCTTAGAGCCTGCCTCTTTAATTTAGTTGATTAAGAAAATTTTTCCATGGTTACATGATTCATGTTCTTTCCCTCCCCTCCTCTCACCCCCACCTCTCGTAGTCAATGAGCAATTCTACTCCATCAGAGCAGTCTTGAAGGAGATGACTGTCAAAGCAAATGCCTTATTTCAGCAACTGTAATCTTCCTTGGCCTCTCCCTCCACCGTGCCTTTGTCTACAAAATGTTTACTACGCTTTGGCCCCATGAAATATTTTCTGTCCTTTAGGGTCCAGCTGAAGTATCACTTCCTCAAGGAAGTCCAGCTGTATCTGATACTTCTGGCTAGAAATTCTCTCTTCTGCTTCCATACTTATAGAACTTGGGCCTCTGCTTTGCACTTAACTCTCTTGTTTATATTAACTTATGTGCATATTTGTCTCTTCTACTATAAGGCAAACTGAGCAAGCGATTGGGTCATCTTTGTATTCCCTCTCTAAAGGCAGCAGGGTGTATTAGATAAGAGAGTTTTACCCTTGAAGCTAAGAAAGCCATCTCTTACTAATAACACAACAATCACCTTGATATTAGCAATGTGTCAGGCACTGTGCTAAATAAACACTACAAATTTTATCCTGACAACCACCTTGGGAGGTAGGTGTTATTATTATCCCCATTTTACAGGTGAGGAAACTGTGAAACAGGTTAGCAGTCACACAGCTAAAAGTGTCTGAAGTCACATTTGAACTTGAATCTTTCCAATTCCAGGTCTGGTGCTCTAATCCCTGCATAGCAGCTGCCATACTGGCTACATGACTGTAGGCAAGTCACTTAACTTCTCAGTGCCATAGGCAACTCTCTAAGACTTTTGTTTTAGAGAATATGCCTTGGCGAAAGGAATTCCTTTACCATAAAGTATCAATTAAATGACAGATCAAGTCCCCATTATGTCAGTGCTTGGCACACAGCAAGCAATGAGTGTGGACTTGAATTCCAAATGATGCTCTGCACTCCATGCCAGGGTATTTCTTTTCCTGATTCTTGCCACATGCCTCTATGTCCATTTCGCTGAATTCTTGCCTAAATAAAAGAATATAGTCTGAAAGACATAATAAAGTACATCTGGGAACACTCTAGAAAAAGGAATATTGCTGATGCCATATAGTAGCTGACGGTTTCCTTCCTGTTTTCAGTGCAAAGCAGGTTTGTGCGATGCATACATCCACCTACATGAACCAATGACTTGATTTTCATGCAAATGCATCTGTAAATTATCTTTGCAATATGTAATACATTCTGATGTAACCAGATTTAGTTATATTTTATCACCACACTTAAAAAAAAAAAAGAAAACCCAACCAACAAAATATTTCATCATCTCTTCTCTTTCTTGATCAAAGGTTTTATCCTGAACAGTATAGCTGTATTATATTCCAAGAGATGGATGGAAGTCAAATGGGCTTGAAATGCTACTGTCATAGAGGTCCAGTTGCCAACAGTTTCATGATAAGAGCAACCCTTCAGTAGAGATTTATTTCCCACATACAGTGCGAGCCATTTCAGAGATACTGAGATAATGAAAACATGGCTGCTGCCCTTAGGAGTAAGTAACAAACCTGAAGTTGATATGTTTGGTCATATAAGTTAGTTTCAAACAAGGTAGAGAAGTGGAAAGATTATTAGACTGTGAACTGGGAGCCTCATATTCTAGTTCTGGTTCTGAATCTGATCAGCTATATGATCCTGAGCAAATCATTTCCCTCCTTTAAGCTTCATGTTCCTCATCTGTAAAGTGAAATGAAAGGGTTGGACCTAGATGACTTTTTTTTATAAGTTCATCTTCATTCATGGAAGATGAATTGGAAAGGGAGAGAATTGGGACAGGGGACCAGCTGCAGGTCTTCTGGCCTAGTAGAACTGATGGTCATAATTTAGACATTAAGTTTACAGTACACTTTATTCTTTTATTTAATCTTTATTCTTTTGTTTGGCTTCCATAGTCCATGTTATTAACAGATACCAAATAAAAATAGCTTAGAAATTTAGAGTCTAAATTATGACCTTAAAGAAATAACCATCAATCTTATGAGAAGGAAAAGGGACTTTGAATTTTCTTTTATAAAAGCTCTCTGGCTATACTGGCCTCTGGGCATTAAGAAAATTGGATTTTTGTCCAGGCTCTGCCACTAGTCTCTGGACCCGAGTTTCATTATTTATAAGATAAAAGCATTGGCCAGAATGGTCTCTTAAGAGCTCTTCCACCTCTACTATTCTATGATTCTAATATCCATTCCAAGCCAAATGGTTAGCAAATATTAAATAGTTCTCTTCACTTGAGACCAACAATGCATGAATGTATCCCCTCACTTTCTCTTCTCTCTTTCCTTTCTTTTTCTAGATCCAGTTCTTTCCAACAGCCATTTCTCATCTTCTAAGAATTCTTCTCCTTCCTTACAGCCCTGCATGTTTCTTTTATTATCTTTGCTACTCTCTTTTATGCCCTCTTTCCTTTGCCTACTACATGCCTGTTTTCCTCAACTCATTTGGCAACCCTCTACCCTCCTCCTAGTTCTGGCCTTCATCAGTTCTGACAGGCCAAAAGACTTACAACTGGTCCCCCTGTCTCAATTCACTCCCTTTCCAATTCATCTTCCATAGAGATGCCAAAGTGATTTTCTTAAAAGCACAATCTGATCATGTCCTCTTCCTACTCCATAAAATCCCTCTAGGACTTCATTTAATTTAGTATTTAAAAATCTTTCATAATTTAAACAATCTATCTTTCCAGGCTTATGCATTACTCTTCCCTTCCTACACACTACTGACTAGCTAAACTGTGGCCTTGTTGTTTCTCACTTAGGACACTCCCATCTTGACTGGGTGCCTTTGCATGGTTTGTCACCCATTCCTAGAATGTACTCTTCTTTCCTCTCCAAAACTCCTTCCCTTCAAACTCTGAACATTTCATCTTCTACATTCTAAATCATCAACATATAGCCTTTCCCAATCCTCAAATTCTTAGCACCCATCCTCTCCAAGTTGCCTTGGATTTATTTTGTATATATTTCTGTATTTATGTATGGAGGGCCAGCTAGGTGGCCTAGTAGATAGACAGACTGTCAGGCTTGAAGTCAGGAAGATTTTATCTTCTGGAGTTCAAATCCTGTCTCACAGTGACCCTGGAAAAGTCACTTACTCTCTCTCAGCCTCAGTTTCTTCATCTGTAAAATGGGAATAATAAATATCTACCTCATAAAATTCTGAGGATCAAATGACACAATACATATAAAATGATCTACAGACTTTAATGCACTATAAGAATCTTAGTTATTATGTACATATTGTCACTCCTGATAGTAACTGAATTCATTTAGAGCAGGCATGATTTCATTTATTTGTATCCCTAGCTCTAATAGTTCCTAATATATAGTAGATACTATAACAAATGTTTGTTGCTTGATTGATTTCTCTCGTCTACCCTTGTTTTTCATTCTAGCTTATCCTAATTTTTCTACCACTTTTGGGGAAGCTGTAGAGGCAGTGTGGAATAAATGCTTAGAGTCTGGAAGACCGGTGTTCAAATCCCACTTCTTATACTTAATAGTTGTGTAATCCTGGTCAAATCACTTCATCTTTATTGCCTCATACAATAAATAATGTAGGACTAATGTACTAAATCAAAATAGGTTGTGATTCTCATTTGTGAAAGGATTCCCACATTGGAATTTCCCCCATCACACTTTTTTTTTTTGCCATTAATTTTTTCTTCTATTGCTACCACCTAGTGGTAAGGATTATAAAAGACAATTTAACAAGAAAGGAAGCCGGTTAAACCTTGCTGGGCTTATTTTCTAGGGCCTAGCACAATGTTCCAAACATAACTGTTATGCAACACGTTCATAATTTAAGATTTTTTTTTAAAAGCCACATAAGTAAGGTTTGATTATATGGTTTATGTGTTTTTAATTTTAAGTCAGGAAGGGGAAAAGGCATAAGAACTACCTTTTTTTTTAAAGACTCAGAAAAAGGTTAAACAGAATATTACTTTTAGAATCAACCCCCCTAAAAGATGCTACGCAGATAAGGCAGTGTTGGGGATTGTGTCAGAGGTATGCTTTCAGATCAAAGACTAGTTTGGAGCCAATCAACAACAGCAGCAACTTACCCTTCTAACCATCAAATAAAAAATCATTTGCCAGTTTCTTCCAACTACCCATCAGGAGAAACCACAAACAGGTTCCTATTAGAAAACACAGAGACCAGATCCAAATGGGCAGTTTCATCAGGAGCCATAAATAACCTCAACACTATGGTTTGCATTATTATGAAAGTGCTCCCCTGGAAAAGTCCTCCACATCTCCATAATAACTTGCTTTTTGTGGCTTGGAGACAAGTATTTAAATGAGAACACCAGTTTCAAGCCTTGGTGCTGATTTGCAGCCTTCTGGCTCAAGGCAGAGAGAATGGAATCACCCAACACCTGATGAAGTCTCTTTGTTGTTTTTCCTTTCCAGAATATGTATGCTCATTTGTTCTCTTTTCCGTCTCAGTGTTTGGCAGCCAACATCTTGTTTCAGAGGCATAGCTCTTCCCCAAATCACATGATCTTGTTTTGACAGTGGGTCCTATTGTGCATTATTGCATTAAAGGAATGACTCTCCCCAAGCAGCTGGGCCAAGGTCTCATTTTCCCCTAACAAACTCTCAACAGCTGCGTTAGGAAACAGCACAGTTCAATATGCCTGATAGATTAGGCCAGAGTAACAAAAAGATAAATTAATTATTCATCAATTAGTTTTGCTTTCATCAGCTCCAGGAAGAATAACAGAAAGGATAAAATGAATACTGCAAAAAAAAAAGGAACTTAAACTTTATGTGGGCAGTCATTTTAAGTAGCTCACATTCATATACTTCATAAGGGTATATAAAACAAGGCATTAACAACTCTAAGGCAGAAAGACCAATAGCTATTTTTCAAAAGATGTGAACATGATGCATTTATCATATATGAAAAAAAGAAAAGGAAGGGGCAGCTAGGTAGCACAGTGGATGGAAGGCCAGGCCCAAAGTCAGGAGAAGGGTTCAAATCTGGCCTCAGACACTTCCTAGTTGTGTAACCCCGAGCAAGTCACTTAACCCCAACTGCCTAGCCCTTACCACTCTTCTTCCTTAGAATCAATATTAAATGTCAATTTTCAGACAGAAGTTAAGGGTTAAAGAAAAGAGAAGAGAAGAAAACAAAAGAGGAAAAGAAGTACTGCAAACTTAGTCCACACATGAGAGACTGTTCCAAATGACTAATAAGAGAAATTTAGGCCTCATATAATAAATAGTCTAGGACTAATCTACTAAATAAAATAACTCTTGAGTTTTTACCTCACACTTAGCATATTGCAAAAATAAAGGGGAAAAAGGATGGAAATAGTTAACTTTTGGAGGAGTTACAGAAAGTATGTAGCAGAAAGCTACTGAAAGTACAGAAAGCACGGTAAAATATGGTTGGAGCTGTAAACTACTTTAACTATTCTGTAAAGCAATTTGGAATGATACTAAGAAAATGATGAAAATGTCTAGACCCTTTGACCCTGAAATCACACTGCTAGGCACATGCTTAAAGGAAGTGAAAGGCAGAAAGTCTCACCTACACCAAAATATTTATAGGAGCTTTTTTTTGTAACAGCAAAGAACTGAAACCAAAAGCGAAGTCCAGAGACTGGGGGCAAGTTGTGGTATGTGAATATAATAACAACATTACTGCGTCATAAGATACTCAAAGTATGAAGACTATAGAAGATATATAAGTTGACAATTATATAAATAAATTAAGCAAGCAGAACCAGGAAAAAATCTGCACAATGACAACAGTGTAAATCAGTGAGTCCAAAAGTGAGCGCTACTGCCCCTTAGTGGGTGCTGCAGTGATCCGGGAAGCAGTGATGGCCACAGGTGCATTTATCTTTCCTATTAATTGCTATTAAAATTTTTAAAACATTAATTTCCAGGGGGCTAAGTAATATTTTTTCTGGAAAGGGGGCAGTAGGCCAAAAAAGTTTGGGAACCACCGATATAAATGAAAGGTAAAAAAAATA
Organism: Gracilinanus agilis; assembly: GCF_016433145.1. NCBI lineage: Eukaryota > Metazoa > Chordata > Mammalia > Didelphimorphia > Didelphidae > Gracilinanus > Gracilinanus agilis. The sequence goes on along the minus strand of NC_058133.1, from coordinate 265,077,383 downwards.
AATCAAAAAGGAACATCATAAAACTATAGTCTGACTAAGAATAAGAGATATGAGGATGTGCCTCCTTCCTCTCTTTGCACAGCAGGTGGATTGGGGAGTGGGGGGCAGGCAGAGAGAACGAGGGTGTACAATTCATATATTGTTATAAAGGATGGCTCTGGGTGGGGGAGAGAAGTGGGATATATTAGAAAACGAAGGAGATGTAAAAACAAACATCAAGAATCTGTTTAAGACGGAAAAAAGTATCCTTTAAAGTAGCCTCCTTGCCATAACATATGATATCCCAAGATATCAAAATAAACATTTTTTCTTTGAGAAATCATGAAAAACAGTTGAGATGTGAGAGGACTAGGAATAAGTGAATATCCAGGATTTCTGAAAAGGTAAATTGGCCAAGCATGGTGGCTCACTCCTGAAATCCCTGTACTGAGGGAGGCTATAGGCTAAAACTAATCAAATAAAATGTAACAGAATATTTAAATAAATATAAAGTTGCTCATTTTGGCTTTTAAAAGCTCAATTATAACATATTAGAAACTTGGCTTAAAAAAGAAAAACAAAGCCTAAGGATTTTAGCTGACCACAAGATCAATATGGTCTGTGTGAAAAGTGCTATTAAAATGCTAATGCAATCTCAGCCTTCATTTGTAGAATCAAGAGTGTTAATAGCCACCCAGCAATCTGTGCTGGTCAGACCACATCTGAATATTGATTCAGTTCTGGTATTATCTAAAGTAAATATAATCTTAAGAGATACACTGACAAATGAGGGAACATCAAGAGGATGAGGAGTCGTCTGGAAATCGTGACATAAGGAATGGCTGAGAGAATTAGGAAAATTTAGACTAAAGAGAAGAGAAGACTAATGGGGGAAATAACAGCTGCCTTCAGAGGAAGACTAGACATCTGTCGCTCCAGAGGATAGAATAGGAAAGGTGGAAGGAAATTAGAACATTCTAGCAATAAAAAGGGCTATCTTTTGAAGAAATGAGCTGTCATTAGAAATATTTAAACATGAAATGTCTTCATTTGAGCTCATATCTTACACAGTCCTATAATGATGATAACTCATATATATATATATATATATATATATATATAAACAGCACTTTTAAGGTTTGCAAAGGACTTTACATACATCAACTCATTCGAACCATGTGTCCCTTTTCATAGTCTGGCATAAAGCTAGTCAAGGTTCCAGATTCAGGGGAGACAAATTGGTTTTTCTACAGACCTAGCAAAACCCATGGAAGTGCTATTTTGGAAGATTTATGAGAATAAACATTAATTCCACTTCCTATGTAAAGTTTGGGGCGTTTTGTGGTTTTGATCACACTACATTTCTTTTATACTACAAAACAAAATAAAAATGTTGGTGCAAAAATCAAATCTAGAATTGTGATGAAATCAAAAGTCACCAAGCAAGTATATAGGGTGCTGTTTGGTGATACAGTCTCCCTATTCTGCCTTTCCTTTTAGGCAATTCTGGAAGCACCAATAAGCATACTACCCATATTTACTTTTAATGTATTCTC
>NC_058133.1:265063465-265073457 GCF_016433145.1 Gracilinanus agilis | reverse complement strand
ATATATATATATATATACATATATATATATAAACAGCACTTTTAAGGTTTGCAAAGGACTTTACATACATCAACTCATTCGAACCATGTGTCCCTTTTCATAGTCTGGCATAAAGCTAGTCAAGGTTCCAGATTCAGGGGAGACAAATTGGTTTTTCTACAGACCTAGCAAAACCCATGGAAGTGCTATTTTGGAAGATTTATGAGAATAAACATTAATTCCACTTCCTATGTAAAGTTTGGGGCGTTTTGTGGTTTTGATCACACTACATTTCTTTTATACTACAAAACAAAATAAAAATGTTGGTGCAAAAATCAAATCTAGAATTGTGATGAAATCAAAAGTCACCAAGCAAGTATATAGGGTGCTGTTTGGTGATACAGTCTCCCTATTCTGCCTTTCCTTTTAGGCAATTCTGGAAGCACCAATAAGCATACTACCCATATTTACTTTTAATGTATTCTCATGTTTAGTAGTCACACTGAACTTTAGTAATAGGATCCTTCTTGCTCTCCAAGTCCTAGGTCCAATTCTCTTCCTGCTAACTCAAGGTTCCTCTTGTAAGGATGATGGGGGGAAATATCTGCAGTCTGTCAATGAAAGACTCTATGTATGTGTGATAGGGAGTGCTTCATAGACATGATTCCTAACCTATATATTTCATCTAGACCAGCCACAAACCCATTAAAGAAGCCCAATTGCCTCCAGAGGTCATACTTATACTTCCCACTGTTGGGAGTTTGAAAAAACAATGGTAGTAGCAGTAGGGTAGATCAGATCTCTTCCAAGTAAACTCCAAATATTCCCCAATGTTCTGGTTTTCTGAACTATTGAAAACTCCAAGGCTTCTGACTGCTTCGAAAGTATAGAAAATTCTTGTCTTTCTGATATCTGAAGGGATAGCATTTCCTGGCTCCACCTCTAGAAAACAATAATATCCAAGAGTCCTGCACCTAATCTTCAAAATGCTCTTTTCCTCTGTATTCTTGTTCACCTCAAGAACCTCCAACCACAATTTAACCTTGATTTCTTTCCCCCAGAACAATCTAGAATTCAGAAGAAGAAAGAGTTTTGAAATGCCACTTTGGGAAATACCATGGGGAGAATACTATCATAGGTAGTGATGAGAAAAGTGGTTGGCTAGGGAAATAAGAGGCACTTTCAGATTGAGAGAACCCTATTTCATTAACCTGATCAGAATGTGTTCTACATAGAAGGTGGGTAGGGACCTATTCACTTAATCAGAGCCATAAAAGAGGTTAAGATTCAGCTAAAGCAGATCCATAAGGACAGAGAATAAGCAGAGACTTAATACCAAGAACTTCATTATGGACTATAGTCTGAAGCCACCAGACTTGGTATCTGAAATTGCTTCTACTGGTTACTCTGACTCAAGTTTTTCAATTAACAGGATTTCTTCCCAGTGGGAGAAATGTCTTAAACTATACAGTAATGGTGTTGGTTTTTTTGTTGTTGTTTTTTTCATATACTACCCTAGGCTTGCTTTAGTAAAGGGCCCTTTTTCACCAACCAGAACAGTCAGTTCTGCACTGAGAGCAAGTAGGGTCTCGGTTCTAGCCACTGAACTAAACTTTGAAATTTGTTTGTAATCCCCAGAAAGTACTTCCCCATTAGCAAGAGACCCTTCTTGGTGTTTCACTGATTGTGTAACACAGCTCTTGTTTCTGACACTTACAAAGCTGTTCCAAATATGAACTGCAAAACAAAGCAATGGTCTTATATTCCTAATTCTTACCAGGATTTGAAATTCATTCTTACTGTCAGACAGGAATTTAAAAAAACAATTCTCTGGACCAAATACAGGCCAAAGTCAAACTCCAGAAAATGAAACCACCCTTCTCTGCAAACTGTCCATTTTGGAGAGGAATAAAAGACAGAGGAGGATCCTGGGCCTGGCTTTCAGGCAGCTGGAGGGTTGTTTACAAAAGGACTCCTGGGGTTGGCTGATGATGTACAACAACTAATCCTCTAGGATTTCTGGTCAACAGAACAAGTCACATGCAGAATAACCTAATGAAATTCAGCCAAAAGCAAAAGCTTTTGTTTTAGGATAAAGCACTTTGGGGATGCAGGAGGTAGGGAAAAAATGTGATTCAGTCCTTCACAGCCTACTATCAGGAGGCCCTAGACAGAAAGCTAAATCCAAAGGGAAGAAGACAGTAAATAGTGTGGCTCCTTGTGCTCCCCTCCCCCAAACACCTCAAAGAATCCACAGCCAGTCAAAAAGACCTTCATAAAGAGACAAGCTTGGAGTTGGGAGGACCTAGATTCAGATTTAGTCTCAGACACTTCCTAGCTGAGAGACCCTGGGCAAATCACTAAAACCCCAACTGCCAGCTCTTACCACTCTTCTGCCTTGGAACTAATACTTGTATCAATTCTAAGACGGAAGGTAAGACAAAAAAAAAAGAGAGAAAGAAATAGAGATACCTTGGAAGTGAAGCTATTACTTGAAATGCACCAAGAGCAACTTTGCACTACTAGTGCATGGCAAATATAAAAAATATCTTGAAACAAAGCTGAACTCTTTCTATGCCCCTTTCTGGTTTCTGTGGGATGAGACAGCCTATATTTCAGAGGGCCTTCCTTCAGTGAGATGGGCCTATGTCTGTTTTCATAAATCCTAGGAATGGAAGCATCTTTGAAAGACAAACATTTTACAAATCACTTTGCTTAAAGAAGCATCCTATTTGAAGCAAAGCAATCATCTCACCTATTTTCAGAGGCTTCCAGAGTAACCCAAAATATTTTATTTGTTTCTTAGAGGCTCTGTGAACACAAACACCCATTCTGGAATCAACCAGAACCTTTCAGTAGATAAAGGTTTATGCATATGAAGCCCTGCTACTGTAATGTTTAAGCTGGTCATTGGGTTTCCATGCTGTACAGACCCTTCACAGACACATGTATGGATAATATAGTGTCATGTATACATTACTGTTCCTTTACCTATGTTGCATGAGGCCAGAGCATTTTTTGCACGTTCAAAAAGGATTAAAAGTCTTTTCTCTGAGCTTTATAAATGGATTTAGGAAACACTTGGGAGTGAACTATTGAAAACCAGATTTTTGACCAAGGTGAAGCCCTGGGCTCTATCTAAATCCAAATAAATGTTCTTAATCAACAAGGGATAGTGATGATCATAAGAGATAAAAACCGAAAATTCTGGTTAAGTAATTGCTCAGAGTCACAGAGCTAGGAATGTCTGAGACCAAATCTGAACCCAGGACTTCCCATCTCTGAGCCTGGCTCTCAATCCACTGAGCCACCTAGCTGACCCCTATTTTGTATATATTTTTAACCTATTTATCTGCATAATTTTTGTTTCTCCCTTGTAATCATTATATTATTGCATTCCCAGTTCACAGAAGAGTGCCTGGTACAAAGCAAGGACTTAAATGTTTACTGATTGACTGAGTAGCCAACACAACTATTATCATTTCCATTTTGCAAATCAGTCAATCAGTAAGCATTTCTTAAATGCATATAATGTGCCAGGTGCTGTGATAGGCACTGGAGAAACAGATTCATAAAGGTCTGTGATTTAACCAAAATCACACAGTAAGCAGAAGAACTACAGAAATTTGAGTCATTATAATATTAACAACTTTTTCAAAAGAACATTGGTTTTGGAATCAAGAGAAACACAGATTGTCCTTAATAGCTGTAAAATTTTGGGCAAGATTTATAGGATCATGCATTATGAATTGGAAGAGTTGGGGGTCTTCAGTCTAAACCCCTCATTTTAGAACTGAGGAAACTGAAGTCCTTGACAGGGTCACACAGCAAGTTAGTGTCTGAAATAGGCTTTGAACCCAGGTTTTCCTGACTCCAAGCCCAGTATTCTTCCACTATATCAAAATATTCATACAGTCTTTACCACAAGAAAGCATTTTGAAATCTTAAAAATCTACAGAAATGAGTTGTTACAATGTATAGTGCTTTAAGGTTTTTAAGAAAAATTCCATACTTCATGTTCTCTAAAGGTGAAATTTCATGATCTGTTTCTAAACTACCTGAAGAGGGTAGAGACGGTTTCATTCTTTGTCTTTATAGCCTCATCACCCACAGTACCTGCCATAGAACAAGTGCTCACTAAATGTTTGTAACAAATTGATTAATTCTCTTTCATTGATATGCTGTCACCAGGAACATGTTTCTTAAATTTAACTTGTTGGCAAAACCTTTACAATTATTAGCTTTGTACTGAGCTGTCCCTAAGATTTACAAGTCTAAAAGAAGTCAAAGTAAAGTCTGCAAAGTAAGAAATCCTATATGGACAAGATCAGTCACAGGACAAAACAGTTTGAATCAAAACTCTGATGCCTTTAGCAAATCAATCAACAACCATTTACTGACAATGATTATTATGTGCTCAGAACATATATGAGTGTGGGGTGATAAAGTTCTGAACTTGAGTAGAAAAACCTGCATTCAAATCCCGACGCTAAAACTTCCCCACTAAGTGAATATAGGCAAGACACTTAATTTCGGAGTTTTAGTAAACTTAAAAACAAACAAAAAAACTTTTTATCTTCTGTCTTTGGATCAAAAGTATCAGTTCCAAGGCAGAAGAGTGGTAAGAACTAGGCAATTGGGGTTAAGTGACTTATCCAGGGTCACAGATCTAGGAAGTATCTAAGGCCAGATTTGCATCATCTAGCTGCCCCTATAAACTCTTTAAGACTTAAGTTGAGCAGCTGAGTGGCACAGTGGACAGATCATTGGACTTGGAATCAGGAATAAAATCCTGTAACAGTTCACTCATCTATAAAATGAAGATAATAATAGCACTTATCTCTCTCGGTGCTTGTGAGGATCAAGTTAGATAATATATAAAAAGAGCTTTACAAACAAGGTACTATAAATGCTAGTTACTATTATTATTTCTATCTACTAAATTATAGATGATTTTCTGTCTCTGTAGGTAGAAAGAATTCCCATAAATACCAATTCATACATTATAGATGATGTGGCTAATGCAATAATAGACTGTGGTAAACATACATATAAAAATATGGTACAAGCTGGAAGCTGGGTGGCTCAGTGGATGGAAAGCCAGGCCTAGAGTCAGGAGATCCTGAGTTCAAATCTGGCCCCAGACACTTCCCAGCTGTGTGACCCTGGGCAAGTCACTTAACCCTCACTGCCTGGCCCTTACTGCTCTTCTTCCTTAAAACCAATATACAATATTGATTCTAAGATGGAAGGTAAGGGTTTAAATAAATAAGTAAAATGAAATAAAGATATGGTACAGTGAAATCTCTCCTTTCTATGGGCACATATTGTAATTAATAGTAAAACTCCCAATTTTTTCTCTCCAATTCATCTAAGTGATTTAGCTAATAAGTAAATGTAGCATTCTACCTGGGTATGCATCATCATTTTGGGGTTCATAATTTGACAGCGGAACAAATTCCTTATTTTCAAGCATATACTTCTTGGCAATGGGCAGGGACAACAGCCTGATATGATGGATCAGAGAGCGCCAGGTGTGAGCCCCAGAGAGCACTGGTTCAGGTGGCAAAGGACTATAGGGCTGAATCACAAAGTAGGCAGTGAGCAGTGTTAACCCCAGGGTGATCAGGACCTACAAGAAAAAAACAGACCAATATTTAATTATTGATGTAGAATCTTAAAACAAAAAGAATTCTAATCATGAGGTCAGGCAAGTTTACATTACAAGTATAATCTCTATGTTAGATAACACATTTATTTGGGGAGGGGTAGTAATTATTTAATTCTTGACATATATTTTTATTTTGTGACAATACTTCACAACCAACATCCCAATGACCCCTCCCACAAAATACTCCCCCTTAAACCCCAAAGAAAAAGTGCCTAATTATTTGATTATAATTGATACTAAAGTCATCTTCCACTTAACAGAAAGGAAAGATAAAGGCATCTCATTTAAATCAGCTCTGATAAGTCTTTTAGATGGGCATTATTTTAACTAGAGAATCTCCCCTTTAGAATTTTAGTTCTGGACAAATTTATGTTACTATTATGAAGAACCTCCAATTAATCAAAATACAAAGCTTTCATCTAGACCTTTACACAAAATATTCAGAACACCTAATAGGAATAAGCTCCAATTTGTCCAAAGAAAAGCAAATAGGAAGAGGTTTGAGACCTACGAGGTCATCCAAAGTCGGTCAATGATATTGGGGAAGAATATTTAAAAAGAAAAATTCATGGGGCAGCTAGTTGGCTCAGTGAATTGAGAGCCAGGCCCAGAGAGGGAAGGTCCTGGGTTCAAATCTGACCTCAGACATTTCCTAGCTTTGTGACTCTGCACAAGTCACTTAATTCCAATTATCTACCCCTTAAAGGCTCTTCTGCCTTGGGAATCTATAATTAGTATTGATTCAAAGACAGAAGGTGAGGGTTAAAAAAAAAAGAATTCATGCTCTTCCCACAAAATTTCCAAGTGTTTACCTTATATGCAACCATGAGCAGAGGATGTCGGGGTGGACCCCTCTGAGGTTCATTCTTCTCTAACAGCTGTTTGATAAACTTTTCAATCGCCTTCTCTGACATCCCACATTGATGTCCTGTCTGCCTCACTAAATCGATGGTCTCTGAAAGTTTATCATAGATGCTGAGCTCATTGGCAGCAAGATCCATGTCTTCCAATATAAAATCCCTACAACATAAAACCAAATTTTAAAAAAGGTTTCTCCATGTTGTTTTTATTTTATTTAGAATATTTTCCATGGTTGCATGATTCATGATCCCTCTCTCCCTCCATCCCTCCACTCCTCCCCCTGCTCTTCCTTCCCCACTCCCAGAGCTGACAAGCAGTTCCACTGGGTTATACATGTATCATTGTTCAAAATCTATTTCCATGTTATTCATATTTGTAATAGAGTGATCCTTTTAACATCAAAACCCTAATCATATCCTCACTGAACCATGTGATCGATCATATGTTTTTCTTCTGTTTCTGCTCCCACAGTTCTTTCTCTGGAGATGGATAGCTTTCTTTCTCGTTAAGTTCCTCTGGATTGTCCTGGATCATTGCATTGCTGTTATTAGGAAAGTCTGTGTATCAGTCTCTGTGTACAATGTTCTCCTGGTTCTGCTCCTTCACTCTGCATCAGTTCCTGGAGGTCTTTCCAGTGCACATGGAATTCCTCCAGTTCTTTATTCCTTTCAGCACAATAGTATTCCATCACCATCAGATACCACAATTTATTCATCCATTCCCCAATCGATGGACACCCACTCATTTTCCAATTTTTTGCCACCACAAAGAGCACAGCTATGAATATTTTTGTACAAGTATTTTTCCTTATTATCTCTTTGGGGTACAAACCCAGCAGTGGTATGGTTGGATCAAAGGGCAGGCCATCTTTTAAAGCCTTTTGGGCATAATTCCAAATTGCCCTTCAGAATGGTTGGATTAATTCACAACTCCACCAGCAATGCATTAGTGTCCCAGTTTTGCCACATCCCCTCCAACATTTATCACTTTCCTTTGCTGTCATATTGGCCAATCTGCTAGGCAAAAGGTGGTACCTCAGAGTAGTTTTTATTTGCATTTCTCTAATCAGAAGGGATTTAAGAACAGTTTTTCATATGCTTATTGATAGTTTTTTACTACTTAGTAAAAACTGCCTATTCATGTCCCTTGACCATTTGTCAATTGGGGAATGGTCTCCATGTTGTTTTGCTGGACTCTCTTTTTTAAAATGCCATGACACTATTTGAATACAAACAATTCCCAACAGACAGACACTTCACCACAAAGTACAGGTATCCCTTCTACATTAAGGATTGGCATAAGAAATTAAATGGAAGTTGTTTGAAAATTTTGCAGAAGCTGCAGAAGAGAAAGAAAAAGCTAAGAAATTCAGAAATTAATAAAATATATGCATAGCATACAGTTATCAACATATTTTTATCCTTTAGGACCATAAATATACATAATTTCTTTTTAAAAATTAAAATAATTTTAAAATTAAAGTTTGAGAAAAGAACACAAAAGCTAGCAGACAACACACAAAAGCTAGAAATGTTAACATTTACCTAAATATAGTTTATGACCAAATAACAAACCCAAATTTACAATAAGGTACTGTAACCACCCCATAAAAGAAAAAGAATAAATTCAGCCTTCTCTGGTATGAAAGGAGGGCCAAAAAAATTTAGGCAGATTTTCTAGATCTTATGGTGCAATGTCCCTAAAATGCCCCCCCCCAATATGGAAGGGACACTTGTACATTTTTCAGTTAATGGCATGATGATAAATGATAGTACATGCCGTTTCCCACTTAGGTGGTTGAGAGAAATAATGTGCTTGAACTTTTAAAAATATGCTACCAACATTGTCCTTGGTATTTGACCTTAATTTTGTTGTCTCTTAGTGTTAACTTATTTTTATACTATGGTGATTATTACATATATTCCAGTTCTGCTTTCACTCTGGATCACTTCATACAAATCATCTCCTGTTTCTATGAATTCTCAGGCATCATATCAACTCAGTAATATTTTGCTACACTTATGTTTATATGCCATATTGTTTGTTCATTCCACAATAGGCATTTTTTTTAAATGGTGGGATTTGGGGGTCAAAGGATATGAACAACTTAGTCACTTTTCTTGCCTGATAATTACTTTTTTTTCATTATAGTTGAACCAGGCAGTTCATAAGCATTTATTAAGTGCCTACCATGTGCCAGGCACTCTGCTAAACACTAGGGATACAAAGAGAAGCAAATAACAGTCCCTGCTCTGTCCAATGAGATAGCTAACATGCAAACAATTATGTACAAACAACATACATAGAGGATAAACTGGAGATAATCGACAAGGAGAGAGCATTAGCATTAAAGGGTAATGGGAAATAAGGGCAGGAAGGAGATTTTAGCTGGGACTTAAAGGAAACGAAGGAGTAAGAAAATTCCAGGTATGGGGCATAGCCAGCAAAAACACCCAGATTAGAGAGGAATGTCTCATGTAAGGAACAAAAAGCAAAGGATCCAGTACCAATGGACTATAAATTATGTAGAGAAAAGTAATAGGTAAGAAGATTAGAAAAGCAGGAAGGAGGGGCAGCTGGGTAGCTCAGTGGATTGAGAGCTAGGCCTAGAGACGGGAGGTCCTAGGTTCAAATCCGGCCTCAGACACTTCCCAGCTGTGTGACCCTGGGCAAGTCACTTGACCCCCATTGCCAACCCTTACCACTCTTCCACCTATAAGTCAATACACAGAAATTAAGGGTTTAAAATTAAAAAAAAAAAAAAAAAAAGAAAAAAAAAAGAAAAGCAGGAAGGGGGCAAGTTATGAATTCTTTCCTACAAAACAGACCAAAAACAAATAAATAAAATAACATGTCATCTTTTAAGTAGAATACTAAAAAGTAATTGCTATAGGAAAAGATCTCTACCAAGACAGGGAAGTTCAAATACATGATACAGTAGAAAAAGCAATGGACTGATCAGGGAGAACTAGTCCAGTTTTGCCATTGCCATGTGATCTTAGAGAAGTCATTTAATCTGTTTCTTAGTCTTGGTTTTTAAAAAAAAAAATGGTTACGCCTAGATGACTTCCACGTTTTCTTCCAGCTTCATTAACCTATGAATTTACTCCAATAAAAAGTCAACTGTTGATGAAAGGTCAGTTAATAATTTTATAATTAAAGGGGGTAAAAAAGCAAACAAGGTCAGCTAGGTGGCCCAATGGACAGAGAGCCAGACCTGGAGACAGGAAGTTCTGGGTTCAAATTTGACCTCAGATACTTCCTAGCTGTGTGACCCTGAACTTAATCCCCTCATTGCCTAGCCTTTACTGTTCTTCTACCTTGGAACTGATACACAGTATCAATTCTAAAGCAGATGGTAAAGAGTTAAAAAAAACCAAACAAGTAAATTAATTAATATGAGAAGTGCTGTTTGATCAACTGGTAAGATTATGAGTTCCAACATGAGGGATCCATAAGATTTAGAGAAGTCAGAGTAGTT
>NC_058133.1:265047943-265060596 GCF_016433145.1 Gracilinanus agilis | reverse complement strand
AAAAAAAAAAAAAAAAGAACACAAGGTATCAGACAAGCAGGGAAGCTCTGAAAGCTACCTGCTGAAACTTATTATATTTACCCCATAATTAAGAAAAGCAAGATCTATTTAAGAGATTCTCGGTTTCATTCCACTCTTACTTTACAACATATGTGAAAAAGCTCACTATCTGGTGTTTATGTTCAGAATACCAAAAAACAATGCTAAAGATCACAGATCTGACATTTCTAGTAAACAGATTTCACTTGCCTTTGCACGTTAGCAATTTTAAATTATCATTTCACAGCAGAAGAGGCAAAAAAAATCTGGACTGTTAAAGTACAATTGGTATGATAGCATTTTGATATTGAAATACCATCACCTAATGCAATGAAATTTCCCTTCTTCAACTTAAAGGTTTTCATATTAAACATAATCCAGAATACAAAATTATACAAACTATGTGTTTTTTTATACTTGGAGAATGGCTGTAGCACAAGTTATGGATGAAAATATATGAATGTAATGGAAACTATTATCTCAAAAAAAGAATCCAGTCATATGGCAAAAACTAAATGAAATGAAGAAAGTAGAAACAAAAAAAAATATAGTGGCAACCTTACAGATCAGTAACAGGCATTTGGGTTTACATCATTTCTAATACCTCTGTTTTTCTGTACTTATACTCATTGAAATGAAATAACCTTTATTTTCAAGGGAAAAGAAAGGGGGAGGGTCACTTTCTCTTCATTATATAGTTTTTATGCCAGAATATATTGGGATTAGGCTCCTAAGAGATACTATTTCATAAACTATTCAAGTAATGCCTTATGTCTACATAATTTTCATCCAAAAATACTTTGTACTAACTTAAAATAGTAAATTTACATGAATAAACTTTTATTAGCAAGCTGTTAGCACATCTAGGGTAGAAAATATTTCCAGTTTGGTAAGAGCAAATAAGAGACTTAACAGCTGAAACATTTATTAGCCTTTCCTTAGAGCATCTTTTCCATGTGTGTTATAAAATTTTAAAGCTCACAGATAGCATATTGACTTTTGAGAGTGATAAGCTAAGTGACAGGCAACTTAGATGTTTAGGGAATTTTGCCATGATAGAAAGGTGAGCAAAAGAGAAGGGAATACACTAACAAGGCAGTCCCCACTCTCAAGCTCCCTGAAACCACGGGAATTTGGGCCAGGTAGGTGGCTCAGTGGATAGTAAGCTAGGCCTGGAAACGAGAGATCCTGAGTTCAAATCTACACTCCCTAGCTGTGTGACCTTGGACAAATCACTTAACTCCAATTGCCTAGCTCTTACCACTCTTCTACCTTGGAAATGGATACTCAGTATCAATTGGTCAGGGGTTAAAAAAAAAAAAGAAAGGAAAGGAATTTCAAATTCTTTTGAAACTACAGGAACTGATTATTTTAAGGTGACCTAGGACAAAAAGGTAAAGAAGAGGTCCCATAATCAAACCATACCTCTAATCTTCAGGTCCAGTTTCAGAAATGGATGGTATTCTTCGATTTAAAATGAAATCTATGAATATAGCCACATAATCTAAAATTGTGACACTAATAAGCTATAGGCTGATTATTCATATTATAGAGAATACTTTTAATAGAAGCTCCCCATATCCATTTAAGAACCTGTTTACAGATTTAAAACTATTTGCTTGGGAGAAAAGAAATTTAAAGTATAAATATCAGGCATCATTACAGACTGAAAATCAATCAGAAATTCAGATAAAAATAAAACCTCAATTGACAAAAGCTTTTAATAATAAATGATACATCCAGAACAAAGAGAGTCAAAATTGCATATCTAGCCATAGACATTTCTCCAGCCCACAAAAGACATGGGGTAGTGTTTCCCTTTATATACGTACATAGTTAAAATTATTTCTGGTTTCAGCATAAACTTGAATATTATCCTTAGAAAATGCCTTGGATTGAGAACCAAGAAAAACTCCAGTTCTGGAATGACTAGCAATAGAACACAGAAACACAGAGAATTTTTTTCTCCTGGAGCAAAAATAGTTTCGTTTTAGTTGGGGAGGGAGGACAGCAGGGGCAACAGGAGCACAGAGGTAAAGGGAGGAGGGTTTAAGAGGAAAGGCAGCTCTCAGAACTGTCTGACATAGGTGTTGTTAATCATATTTCAGTCCCAACCCACTCCTGCTCATCCAGTGACCCCACTTCCCTTGTTCTCGCCTGGGGCCTGCCTTTCCCCCTCAATCCCCCAGGCCAGCAGGTGGTGAGACACAAAAGAGAGGAAATGACCCCTCCCTCCCTTCCCATTAGCACCTGGTGCAGAGTCCTGGAAAAGGTCCAAGAAAAGGCACCAAGGTTCACATTATTTATACAAGTAAAAATCAAGAAACAAAACATATGCCAAATGGCTAAGGAACAAATGAGTATCTGAAGGTGGAGTGACATGGATTGGGCTGTAAAATACAATGAATATGGAGAATATGTGTGTGTGTGTGTGTGTGTGTGTGTGTGTGTGTGTGTGTGTGTGTGTGTGTGTGTATAATAACGTCAACAAAGACAACACTAAGGCAAAGAAAACTCAAGTCAAACAGGATGGATGAGGTTGGTGCCTCATTACTTAATTCAAAGCTGACCTCTATTTTCTGTTAACAAGTAACAAACTAGGAAAGTAGAAAGTGATTGTTGCAAACCCAGCAATAAGCAGTTTTAATTAATTCTGTGTTTGGAGGAAGGAATTCCGTGTTGGGAAGGGTCCTGTGTCAAAGCAAACTGTATCAAGAAATTATTTTTAAATAAAGTGAATAAAAGTAACAATTTACTATTTTCCACTTCTTGATTTTGATTAAAAGACTTCCATTTCATATTAACACAGAAAGGGGAGCAGCACTCAACCCAATTGCCTAGCCTTTACCATTCTTCTGCCTTGGCACCGCTAGTTAGTATTGATTCTAAAATGGAAGGCAAGGATTTAAAAAAAAATCTGCATGGGAATTGTTTAAAAATTCTAAAAAAATTTATTTTTAATTATAAAAAAGATCATATCCCAATGGCAAAAATAGCAAACCACTTAACATTCAGGCCTCTCGTTTCCTCATCCGTAAAAATGAGACAGCTGGCCCAAATGACCTCTAGCATCTCTTTCTGACTGAATATTCTGAATATTTCCCAAACTAATTTGAACATAGAAAATGTTAGGGCTTGAACTAAAACGACAAAGTCCATAAATACTGGTCCAGAAGAAGGTGAAAACAGAATCTGTGAATGTTTCCCAATTCAATCCAACCAGCATTTATGATGTTCTTAAGTTTAAGGTACTATGCCAGGCAATGGAGGTACAAGGACAAAACACTTAACAATCCCTGATCCCTTGAAGAGCTTATACTCTACTGGAGGGATCCAATATGTAAACAGATAAATATATGCAGATTTTCCCAAAAATCTTAATGCAGTTTTAAGCTTTCACAGCCTTAACACTTTTGTAATATTCTTCCGAGAGTGAACTAACAAGTAGGGGAGAAAGAACAGGTTAGGAGTTGAAAGCACATCAACCTCGTGACAGGAGGTCAGGGATTCTAAGATGCAGAGTCGAGAAGAGAGTACATTCTGAGGATGTGGGAGTCAGGAGTAGGGGTAACCTGTCCACAATGTCTCTTCATCCCTGGAACTTAGTTTCATACCACAGGAGGCAGAGGATTAGAGAGAATGTAACATATAGGAAACCGAAAAATAGGCCAGCTCTCCATTCTGGAAAGCAAATTCAGGTTATGCAAATGGCTAAAATGTCCAGACCATACAACCCAGACTCCAGTGCTAGGCAAATGCCCTAAGGATATCACTGACAAAAAGAAAAGCTCCACAAGCAATAAAAGTATTTATAATGGCACTTTCTGTGGTAGTAAAGAATAGGAAACAAAACCAGAAACCATTTCCCAGTCAATGGACCTCAAACTATGGTATGTGAATGTAATGGAATGTTACTGGGCTATAAGAAATACTGTGATAAATATAGGGATGTATGAAAAGACTTACAAAAATTGCTGCAAAGTAAACAATGTAAATGAATACTGTGAAATTTTTTAAAAACAAGCAGAGAGATACGAGAAGATATCTTTCCTCAATCCTTTACAGAATTGCAAAAAGGGAGATGGCATGTAGGAGAAGATTACATATGATATCAGGTTTTTTTTAATGTATTGATTGACTTTGCTGAATTTTTATTTTAAAAAATTGTTATAAGGGATGGCTTTTTATTTTTTTTAAACCCTTGCCTTCGGTCTTAGAACCAATCGATTCTAAGACAGAAGAGTAGGAAAAGGCACCTAGGTGGCATAGTGGGCAGAGAGCCAGACCTGGAGATGGCAAGTCCTGGATTCAAATGTGATCTCAGACACTTCCTAGCTGTGTGACCCTGGAAAAGTCACTTAGCCCCCATTGCCTAGCCCTTATCACTCTTCTGCTTTGGAACCAATACACAGTATTGATTCTAAGATGGAAAGTAAGGGTTGGTTTTTTTTGTTTTGTTTTGTTTTGTTTTTTAAAAGAGTGGTAAAAGCTAGGCAATTGGGATTAGGTGATTTGTCCACAGTCACATGGCTAGGAAGAAAATGAGGTCAAACTTGAACCCAGGACCTCCCAGATCCACATCTGAGCCATCTAGCTGCTCCTAATAGATGGTTCTTGAATGAGGACAGAATGGGGGAGAGATAAAGAAATTTAGGTGATGTAATACAAAAGATCAAGAAAAAGCTATTATAGTGTCAGAGGATTCAGATAAAAAATGATGAGGCCAGAAAAAAGGCCATTGGTTTATCAAGCTTTTATCTAGGTCCTGTAAGTTTACTATGAGGGTCCTATCCAACATGCCAGTAGGCACTTCGTCTTGATTTCTTGACACTGCATAGATACTAATTAGGTTATGGAGGCTCTCCATATCTCTCATTACATGACTTAGGTCACTTCCTTTTATTAACTCCTATACAAAATTTTCAATGGTAATGCATTGCAACTTAAACCCACCCAGCACAGTTGTGACACTGCCCAATGGGTGACCTGCAACTTTAATTCTTTGGGGCCTGTGTTTTTTCATAAAGCTTCACAAAACTGATAATAAACAGCTAGGTCTTTGTATCAGGGAAGAAACTTGAAGTTATTAAAAGCAACACAATTCTCCCAAAGCAATCCAACCTTCTCTCCTTACTGTTCAATGCAAGGCCCTGTTTGTTGTCCAGCCACAGTGTCTGCCAAGTATAAATGTATTGAAGGACCAGCTCAAAGGGATGTTCATCCAACTGTATATTAATCGGAACAGTAGGAATTGTTCATTCACTTGGTTTTTCCCATGTGGATATTTAGGCCAAACTATTTTGAGTTATTATGGAACTCACTCAATAGGCTCTGCTACATGCTCCAGCTTTGGTACAACATAATCTACAAATGAGAGGTTCTAGAAGAATCATCTTCTAATCCCTCTTCCCATTAGATTCACTGCTGGACTTCCTCTATGATGGTAGCAGATATCTTTGGCAAGATATATTTAAATTGTTTTATGTTTCACTTTATATTAATATTCAGGGCCAGAAGGGAGTCAGAGTCAATAAATACTGGTTGTGCCTATTATGTGCTTATAAATGCTACAGATACAAAGAAAGGCAAAAAACAGTCCCTTGCCCTCAAGGAACTCACAATCTAATAAGGGAGATAAAAAGAAGCTTAAGCAGGGAGGAGGGAAGATCATTCAGCACAAAGGCATGATGAAGATCAAAAGAGGTGAGTTTCTTGAGTTGATTTCATCTTACAGAATGATGAGTTTCTGGTGATGGGGAAGTCCAAGAAAGAAGTTGGGAGGGAAATGATGAGAATTCCCTGGGTGCCGTCCTTAAATAGTGAAGGATCTAGGAGGAGCTCTCTAATGTCCATCCTCTAAATCAAAGGGAAAGCAATCTTATATGATACTGACATATAAGTGGAGGGACATTTTGCTGGAGAATCAAATGATGCTTTACTGCAAACCAACAGTAAGTACAATGAGATCTTGAAAAGATGTGTTGTTGAATACTGTTTATACTCTTTCTCAAACCTTCAAGGACATCTTTGAAGCATGTGTAAGATCATAAAGAATTTGTAGAGCTGGGGAAACAGACAAAAGCATATTCTTCCTTTAATGGAATACTTATTCAAGCAAAATTAAACCCATTTTCTCTAAATTTTCATGGGGAAAAAAAGAGATTGTGTTTTGCTGCAAAAATTTTTTTTGACCTCTGGATATAATAAATAACATTCTGAAATGTGATCTATAGCCTTTATAGAATTATGAAGTACAGGAGGGATTTCAGAAGAATAGACAATATTGTTCCAGTTTTCAAAAAGGGCAAGAATTCAACAAACTCTGTCTAGGCCAATAAGCTTATTTGCTCCCAGGCAAAATTCTAGACTAGATTATTAATTGGATGGTTTACAAACATTTAAAAGGGGGAATCACAAGGGGTCAATGTGTTCATTAAGAGCAAGTTATGGAAAACTAACCTTGTTTCCTTTTTTTGGCAAAGTTACTAACCAAGGCCGTGAGGTCCTAGGTTCCAGTTCCTACCTTTGACAACTACCAACTATGTGACCTTGGGCAAAGCAACTTAATCACTCAAGGCTCTAGGTAAATCTCAACTACTCTAAATTGAAGAAAAGATTCTGACCCACAATGGGATGAATTTCCTCACTCATAAATTCCCTAATTAAATCAAAGGTTTAGTCTCTACTCCTTTAGAAGACTACTAGAGCAAGGGAATGCTATAGATAACTTATCTCTTCACAAAGTATTTCATTAAGTTTCTTATGATAAACTTGTGGACGAGATGGAGAAATGGAAGCTAAAGTTCAGAGAGGACAGGAGGCAGATTTAGAACCGAGTGTCTGACAATATTTTATTGCAATGGATTCGAGTTAGCCTGGAAGTGGTTTCAAATATCTATTTCAGGCCTGTTTTGATCACTAATTTTATCAATGACCTGGTAGACATACTGAGGGCACTGAATTGACTTGAAATTTGGACTGCTTTAACAATACAAGATAATATCCTCCAGTGAACAATATGCAATACCAGAAAGATAGCCATACAACAAATTATTATGCTTAGTTCTGGGCACTAGATTATGCAACAAGGACAAGCTGACTTATGTTCAAAAAAGGGCTATCAGTATCAAAAAAGATACTGAAGGGACTTAAAAATTCCATCATATGAGAAGACGACAAGCAAATAAGATCATTGCTTTTAAATATCTGAAAGATTATCATGTGGAAAAAGGAAATAAGACTTACTCTGAATCCTAAGGTGGGACAGAAGTTAAAGGAAGAGAGATTTCAGATCAATATAAAGATTACTACACTGACTAGAAATGGAATCACAGTGATCTTTAAGATAGTGAGTTCTGGGGGCAACTGGGTTGCTCAGTAGATAAAAAGCCAGGCCTGGAGCCAGGAGGATCTGGGTTCAAACTTGACCTCAGACATTTCCTAGCTGTGTGTCTCTGGGCATTAACTCCAATTACCTAGCCCTTACTGCTGTTCTGCCTTAGTACTGATTCGATACTTGGTATCATATTTAGTATACATTGATACTTAGTATTATTTACTATCACTTCTAAAAAAGTGAGTTCCCTACTATTGGTGTTCAATCTACTCCAAAGAAGCTGAATACTACATTCTTAGGAGGAATAAAGATTCTTGGTCCTGGGTTCAAACCTGGCCTCAGAAACTTCCTAGCAGTGTGGCCCTGGGCAAGTCATTCAATCCCCGTTGCCTAGCCCTTACTGCCTTTCTATCTTGGAACCAATCCTGATTCTAAGACCTTCTGGTAAGGTTTTTAAAAAAGATTCTTAACTTGGTAAACAGTTATATTAACTCCTAAAGTCCATTTCAATCCTTGTGTGAGCTGAAGAGGCATTATGGTACAGAAGAGTACCCTCAAATAGACATCAGGAAAAATTTCATCACTAGTCTGAGATGTGTAACAACTGAACGAGTCACTTAACCTTACATTCCTCTGTAAAATAAGGGTTATACTTTTACTGCTTATCTTAAAGGGAAGTTGTGAGGAAAGTGTTAATATTAAAGCCCCTTAGAAATAAACATAAGACTTTCTTCAGTAAGATAGCACGTTTAATTTTAATTCTTTTATTGAAGATTCTCATTAGGGGCAGCCTGGCTAAGGGATAGAAAGTCAGCTTTAGAATCAGGAAAATCTATTTCCAATGCCTGAATATTCCATATCCTATGCCTGAATAAGCATTACACTTTCAGGGCTCCAGGCTACTCTCTCTAAGACTAGAAATTATAAAGCAGGAGGAAGCTCCCAATTGGTACAGGAATTTCCTCTGCAGGAACTCTAAATACTAATGAATCATAGGTTCATCCAAAAAAAAAAGTCATTACCTAAAATCTTAATGAAGTAAAGCCTTTACCATACTACTATAAATACCACTAGTCACTGTATTCAGAGGCAAGTATGATGCAAAAGAGTACTGGAATTTGGAGTCAAAGGACCTAGGTTCAAATTCTAACTCTGCTACTAAGAATGACCTTAAGAAAGGCTCCCTCTGGAGCTCAGTTTGCTTAGCAATAAAATGAAGGGGGAATAGAATAGGTGAACTCTGAAATACCTTGCAGCTTCAAATCCATGATACTGTGATAGAACACTTAAAAGGAAAATAGTCCTAATGGGTTAATATTATTTTATCAATTTATTACGATTAATACGACTCAATATTTTTACAGTAATCTTTTCCTACTAAGCGAAAATAAAAATAATGCAATAATAGATAAGGAAATACAATGAAAGACTACTGGAATTGGAGCCAGAGGACCTAGAGTCTTAGCTCTCCTACTTATTAAGAATGTGACTTCAGGGGGCAGACGGGTAGCTCAGTGGATTGAGAGTCAGGCCTAGAGATGGGTGGTCCTAGGTTCAAATCTGGCCTCAGACACTTCCCAGCTGTGTGACCCTGGGCAAGTCACTTAACCCCCATTGCCTAGCCCTTACCATTCTTCTACCTTGGAACCAACACACAGTATTGATTCCAAGATGGAAGGTAAGGGCTTAAAAAAAAAAAAGAAAAAGAAATAAGTTACTTAACCCCTCTAGGTTTCAAATTACTTTATTTGTAAAACAAGGGCGTCAGAGTAGATCAGAGATACCAACAAGTCCAAGAACTTGTTTCTTAAATATTTTGTAAATGTATTTATCATAATTGGTTTTCTTTTTAGTCTCATGTATTATGTATTTAACAACATTATTCTGAGAGGTCCATAGGTTTCACCAAACTGTCAATGGAGCCCATGACCCAAAAAAGGTTAAGAATCCCTGGTCTGGAATACCTCTAAGAGCTATTGCTGTTCTAAATCTTATATGTTCAGTTACCTTTAGCTTCTGATATATGCATTATAGTTAAAAACAATTTTTTTAAGGTAATCAGGGTAAATCAGGCTTGTCCAGGGTCACACAGCTAGAAAGTGTCTGAGGCCAAATTTGAAACTAGGACCTCCTGACTCTAGGCCTGCACTCTATCCAATGTGCTACTTAGCTGCCCCTATGCCTTACATATTTTGACAGTAGAGGACCCACACTTTAGTAATTTCACTAAACTTTTTTGCGAATATTCAAGCCACCTTAACCCTTCTAGAAAACTTTAACATCTATGGTGTTTTTTATTTATTTTGTCTATTTCCAAATTACTTGAGTTTACTGGCCTCCTTTGGGACCTCTACCTAATAATTAATACCTGCAGAATCATTATGTTATCACAGTAAATTATTAGTAATGTAGTGAAACAGAAAAAGAACTGGCCTAAAGGCCTGGAAAACCTGGTCTAGCTTCACACATAGTGGCTGAGGCAAATTACTTAATTTCTCAGTGCTCTAGGTAACTAAGAGTACAAATGGAAGGAGAGGTGTAGCCCTGCAAAGGGAGTTTCCTCATCCAGGAGGTCTCTATACCAATGAAAGCAAAGGTCCAACTCCCATCCCTATCCCTATGGAAGCATATAAAAACTAAAGCCTAAAAGAAATAATGGAAATTCATCCCAAGAAGACACAATCAAGCTGACAGCTGGTATTATATCTCTACTAATTCTTTTTCCAGTCTAATAAGGTCTTTTAATTTAAGTAATCATGTGTCCTGAAAGGATAATGAAATATCAAAGCTGTTTATTCTCAGAGAAAGGCTATTCTGAGAATCCACTGGGGTGTAAGCCGCTGTGCCTCCTAGTCTTAAAATGGCAGCCAGCGATCCCTGAATCCTGCAGATTAAGGGAGGGAGATTGGTTGTGAAAATTCGAATTACTATATTGAGTATACACTGGCTTTATTCCGCAGAAATGCCTGCTCTTGAGGTCTGGGCAAGTTTCCAGTTACACACAAATTAATTTTAAGTGACTCTCTGTTTAAACAGGCATTACCTAGAATACATTGTTGCCATTTTAACCTGGGGAAATACTAACTATGACTGCTTGTCCTCAGTCTCTCCTTTACTGGATAGCCTCATCTATGTTTCATCTGCTAATTGTGGGCATTCCCCAAGGCCCTTTCTTGGACCTCCTTCTCTTTATATTATTTCACTTGGTGATCTCATCAACTCCCCGGGATTAAATTATCATATCTATGCTGATAATTTTCATATCTACTTGACCAGACCTAGCTTCTCAGCTAAGCTCCAGTCTTACATCTCCAAATGTCTCCTAGACATCTTGAACTAGATAGCTTAAACTGAACTCAATATGTTCAAAACTAAATTCATTATCTTTCCCTAGGAAATCATCCCCCCACCCCCTTACCTTCAATCCTTTCCCACTACAGTTAAGGGCACCACTATCCTTCTAATCACTCAGGTTCCCAACCAAGATATTCTTGATTCCTTTCTCATTCCTCATATCCAATCTGTGGCTAAGGTCTGTTGATTTTTTTAATGTATTTTATTTTTTCCTCAATTACATATAAAAATTTTTTTAACATTCTTTTTTTTAAGTGTTGAGTTCCAAATTCTCTCCCTCCCTCTTCTCCTCCCCACGTCTTTCCTTCCCTCCCAAGACAGCAAGCAATCCAATATCAATTTACATGCACAATCATGTAAAACATTTTTCCATATTAGTCCTTTTGTAGAAGAAAATTAAAACAAAAATAAATGATGAAAGCAAAATATAATATGCTTCAGTCTGCATTAAGATTCTTATCAGTTCTTTCTTTGGAGGTAGATGGCATTTTTCATCATGAATCCTTTCAAGCCCTGCTGATTTTACCTTCACATCTTTCACATAGGTCCCTCTCTCCTTTGACACTGCCACCCACAGGACCAACCTGGAGCCACACTGCTGTCAAAGCAATCTTCCTAAAGTGCAGGTCTGATCATATCACCTCCCTGCTCAGTGTCTCCCAATCACCTCCAGATCAAATATAAAAATCGATTTGATGTTCAAAGGCCTTCATAACCTGCACTTTCCCCACAACCTTTACAGCCTTCGCACACTTTACATCACCCTCTCCACAGCTATGCCCCACCCTCACTGGGATCCAGTGACAAGAGGCCTCCCTGCTGTTTCCCAAAGACACTCCATCTCCTGACTGCAGACATTTTCACTGGCTCCCCCGTGCTCAGAATGCTTTCCTTCCTCATCACCATCTCCCTGGCTTCCTTTAAGTACCAACTAAAATCCTTTCTTTTACTGGAAGCTTTCTCTAAGTCCTTAATTCTAGTTGATTACTTCCATTAAGTATTATTAATTCTGTTGACTATTTCCAACTTATCTTGTATATAGCATTTTTTGCATTTACAGGTTGTCTTCCCCATATGGACTGTGAGCTCCTTCAGAGCAGGGATTGTCCTTTTTCTTTGTTTTGTATCCCCAGCACTTAACACAGTGCCTGGCACATAGAAGGCCCTTATTTTTTTGTTTGTTTACTCACTGAATGATTGGCTTTGAACCTATAAGAGATGACTACAAACTAAAGATGTATTACAAAATATACATACATCTATGAATACTACAATCGCATTTCACATTGAAACAAACATTTTGAAAAATAACCCATTCTCCTTTTCCACTTCCTGGCAGTAACAAAACAAATTTGACAATATTCACTGCTTCTTAAATTCCGAAATATATGGCAGTTATTGCCACAGCCTAAAAAGATATTAGAAAATTTTAAATCTTATACTGTAAATAAAGAGTATTCTATTCCCTGCTGAAATAGACAGAGGGTAACATACACAGGTCCTTATCAACAAGATATTGGCCAGAATGCCATTTTAAATAACAATCATGGGTAAATGAATTTAAAGAATTGCTCTTAAAAAAAAAAACAGATCATCCTCAGAATACAGTAAAATGTACACTTGATCACAATCACCCATGGATCTCCTTTGTCCTGGCTCTGAAGTCTCCAAAGGGAACCCAAGTACAGAATTGAGCCTACGCTTTTGCTCTCAACGGCGGAGGGGAAAAAAGGGATAGTGGAAGAATATGGATGAAACAAATGACAGCGGGGAGGAGGAAAGGGGGGGAAGGGCACGGGAAAGGGGAAGGCTGTCAAAGGGAGAGGGAGGAGCGGTCTTGGATGGAGGGGGAAGACAGCTAGGTGTGGAGGGAAGGGAGGTCGTTGAAGGGGACAGGGGGGAGGGAAATGAAGCTGTTAGAAGA
>NC_058133.1:265025411-265042954 GCF_016433145.1 Gracilinanus agilis | reverse complement strand
CCTCCCCCACCCCCACCCCCAGCAGCGAGGCGCAGGCCCCGCCCCCGGAGGCCTCACTTACATACAGAGCCCTGCTTCACCCCGCGCCCCCGGGGCTGCCTCCTGCCTCGGGGGACTGCGGGAACCCGGAGTGATCGCCCTGGTCGCTCGGCTGGGAGGCCCGCCCCCCCAGCAATTTCCGGCTTCCGCTCTGCTTCCGGTCGCGCGACCGGGACTCAGCCACCATTCCCCACCTGCCCTCCCCTCTTCCGAACTCTCCCTCCTTCTCCGGTTGCCAACCGCCCGCACAGTCACCGAAACGCAAAATGGCTTCTTGCGTTAACGCTCCGCCCTGGCAGTATCTGGGTAGAAGTGCGCGTGCGCAAGCGACCCCCCTTTTCTCTCTCTCTCTCTCTCTCTCTCTCTCTCTTACCTCCCTCTTAGGTAGGGGCCTTTGGAGGGAGTGACAACTGTGTGGATGTGGCAGTAGCATTTCTAGCAGTGAGATTAAAGTCCACCAAAAACTACTCTACAGTGTTTAAATTGGTATGACTATAGCAGTTCTCAAAAGAATTACAGACTCTTAACAAATATATGAAATGCCCCAAATCACGCAGTTTTCATTAAACAATCCAGAGGTTTCCCATTATGCTCTGCAAATTGCCAAAGATAACACAAAGATGTTTTTGGAAATCCTCAGTGTTGGATGGGTTGTGGGAAGAGACACACGCTGGTACATTGTTGGTGGAGTTGTAAATTAGTACAACCATTTTGGAAAGCAATTTGGAATTATGCTAGAATATTCATAACCTTTGATTCAAAGATTCTATTTGAAAAGAAGGGTTTGTAGACACCAGAATTTTTGTAGCAGCATACTTTTTGTGATTGCAAAGAACTGGAAACAAATAGATGCCTAGAGTGGGGAAATGTCTAATGTGGTACAGAAATGTAATTTAATTTTTACTATATAAGAAAGTATGGATGTGGTGCATACAAATAAGCATGCAAAGATTTATATGAATGGACAGCTTATATGTCTCATTGATAGAAAGTCAGGCCTGGAGTTGAGATGATCTGGGATCAAATGTGACTTCCAACACTTCTTAACTCTGTGATCCTAGGCAAGTCACTGTATCCTAATTGCCTACCCCTTACTCTTTTTCTGCCTTAGAATTCATTCTTGGTATAGATTCTAAGGCATAAGGTAAGAATTTTTAAAAATCTATATGAACTGATATAGAGCAAAGTAAGCAGAGTAAAGAAAATAATTTATACAATGACAATTGTAAACAGAAAGAACTACACACACACATAAATAAAATCAAAAGTGAATTTTGCAAAATTATAAAGAATAAGCACTGGAAAGAAGAGCTATGAAAAGATACCCCTTTGCAGAGGGGTCAACAAGGGTTGAACACTGTACATATTTTCAAACCTTTTTGATAAACAGTTATACTCATTTTCCCTTCTTTGTTTTTTACTTTAGAAAATACTATTTGTTATATGGGATGCTTCTCTAGGAGGGGAAAGTGTGGGATATTGAGTTCAAATCTAGCCTCCTACATTTACTTTCAGTATAACCCTGGGCAAGTTACTTAATTTGTCTTCATCAGTTTCCTTTGTGTGAGGATCAAATGAGATAATATTTGTAAAGCACTTTGGAAATCTTAAGGTGCTATATAAGTTAATTTAGCATTTATCACAGTAGCTATTTAAATTTAGCACTTATCACAGTAGCACATAGTGGCCACTTAATAAGTGCTTATTGATTTCATTGATTAAGTGAATTCTATGTAGCAGGCACTAGGTTAGGCCTCAAAGATACAAAGATGGGAAAAGTTACTGTTCCTTGATCTCAAAGAGCTCACAATTAATCTTAGAAGAAAATAAGCCTAAAGGAAAATATAAAAGACAAAAAATACAAACTAAGAGGGGAATAGGGTGTAGGTATGGCATAAAGTAGAATGCAATCACAGGAATAAATTATGTAGACAAAATCTACATAATTAGGAAGAGCAGAGGTTTTTTGGAAGAGGTAGCACCAGAGTCATACCTCTAAACAGAGAATAGATTGCAGTAAGCAGAGATGTCAAAAGGGCCCATTACATGGAAGAAAGACCGTGGAGGTAGTATGGTACAATGGAATGAACACTGGCTCTGGAGTCAGAGGACTTGAATTAAAATTCTTCCTCCAACACAATTTGGATGGCCTTAGACAAATTAGTTAACCAACCTCTGCCTCAATTTTCGAATCTGTAAAATTAGGAGATTAAATTAGATGACCCTAAAGTCCTGTGACATCATCTCCTACTTTTTTTTCCCTATAGACTCAGAAGAACTCTTCTCTTTGTCTACACTTGTCTTTTCCAGCAGATTGTTATATTTTGTCCCATATCTTCAACATCTCATGACCACCTGATTCCTTCCTGTTTCCTTCAAACATGTCCAAGTTTTCTCAAATTAAGAAAAAAACAAAACTTTCACCACTCTGTCTTCCCCTCCAGCTATTTCTCTTCCTTTTTTCAGCCAACTCCTTGAAAAAGCTGCCTCTACCTCATCTCCTCTTATTCTTCAGCCCATTGCAATGCACTTCCAACCTCACAGCTCAAAATATTTAAATACATAATTTTATTATCTTTTGTTTTTATATTCTCTATATTGCCCCTGTATTCCTCTTTTTATCCCCTTCCAGAGAGTCAAATGTTATGGTCTCTTCTCAGTCTAAATGCTCTGCCTTAAAGTGTATTTGATACTATTGAGCATCTTCTTCTGGATACTTTCTCTTCACTCTGGGTTTTTGATATATTACTTTCTCCTAGTTTGTTTCTTACCTCATTTTCCTTTATTATCATTCATATCATACCTTCTAACTATGGGTATTCCCAAGGTTCTGTCCCAGTCCCTTTTTTTTTTTACCATCTTCTATATAATCTCTGGATAATCTCATCAACTACCATAGATGTAATTATCATTTCCAAGCATATGACTCCCAGATCCATATGTACAGCCCATTTCCCCTGAATATCAGTCCTGCAACACCAATTGCCTATTATACAAGTAAAAATGTATGTGTGAGAAGCATCTTAAACTAAACTTGTCAAAAATCAAACCATGATCTTTCCCCCTAAACTTTCCCCTTTCATATTTCTGGAGAAAGCACTACCATTCTTCCCATTTCTCAGGTTTATAATCTTGCTATTATCTTGGACTCTTCATTTTCCTTCACCCTGTATATCCGATCAGTTACCAATTTCTGCCTTTACAACATTGCTCACATCTGAGCCCTTCTCTCTCCTCACACAGCTAAGCTACTTCAGTTCAGACTCTTGTCTGGATTATTGCAATACCCTTTAGTTGATCTCCCTGCCCAAGTCTTCCTGGATTCCAGTCCATCTCACACAGTGCTGCCAAAGTAATTTCCTTAAATGCATATTGACCATGTGATTCTCCTATGGGGTCAATGCCAGTGGCTTCCTATTAACTTTAGGATGAAATTCAAACTCCTCTGTTTATCTTTTAAAGCCCCTCACAGACTGATTCCAACCTATCTTTCCAATTTCCCTCCCTTAATCTCCATGATTCAGCCCTAATGAATCTCTGTTTCCATATCTTTGCATTGGCTACCTCATATGCTTAGAATGTGCAATTTCATTCTTTCCACCTCAAATAGCCCTTCTGCACGAAGCTGTTCCTGATCCCTCCAGCTACTAATGGCTACTCCCTTCCAAATTACCTTATATTCAACTATTTGGAATATATTTATATCTGTTAACTTTATATTTATGTTGTATTTTTTAACATGTACTTGGTATTCCCCTCATTAAAATGTAAACATCTTGCAAGAAAGGATTATTTTACTCTTTGTATTTATATTCCTAAAGCTTAGCATAGTGCTAGGTTACAGTTTCTTTCTTTGAGACAATATTTGAAATATTCCATGGCTCCTAAACCATAGCTCACAAGCCCCTACTGGTGCACTTAAAAAAAACCCAACAAAAAACAACAACAAAAAAAAACCTCTTACCTTCTCTCTTAAGGTATTGGGTCCAAGGTGTTTGGGTTAGGCAATGAGATTAAGTGACTTGTGCAGGTTCACCTAGCTGGGAAGTGTCAGATCTGAACCTAGGACCTTCTGTCTCTGGACCTGGCTCTCAATCCACTGAGCCACCCAACTGCTCCTGGCACACTTAATTTTAATAGTGGGCCAATAAATAGCATTTGTTCAAAGGAAAGGCATTTACTTAATTGGAATCATAAGAATATTTCTATAAAACTGGGCTATATTTACTGTAACTATGCACAGTCAGAGGGAAGATTGGGCATATATCAAAAATACACAGATAGTAAAGGACACACATAGGGAATGCTTGGCCAAAGCAGCTCGGCCCTCTCATGCGTTAGGGGTCCAGTGTCCTTTCTCTTTTCATGGTGTCCTCACGTTGCTTTCATGGGCCTGACTATCATTCAACTGACCTCCTTAGACTTGCTCATCTCTATAGCTCAATTACTGAATGCCAAGACAAATTCTTTTCTTCTGTATCTGGCTTTCATTTCTGTTGCCAGGGGTCAAAACCTTGGAGCTGCCTCCATGTACTCTTTCTAGGAAACATATCCTTTTTTTATTTTTTAAAGTCTACCAGGGTTGTGCTTGATATGTGGCCAGCTAATGGCAAGTTGCCATTCTAATTCTATTAAGAAAGAACTTCATACAGGCATGCCTTATTTTATTGTACTTTACTTTGGAGATATTGAATTTTATTTTAAAGATTGAAGATTTATGGCAACCCTGTATCAATCAAGTCTAAATCACATTTTGGTAATTTTCATAATATTTCAAAATTTTTCATTAATATATCTGTTATGGTGACCTGTGATCAGCATTTTTTTTTTAATCCTTAACTTCTTTGTCACAGTGGCTCCTAGGTGGAAGAGTGGTAAGGGTGGGCAATGGGGGTCAAGTGACTTGCCCAGGGTCACACAACTGGGAAGTGTCTGAGGCTGGATTTGAACCTAGGACCTTCCATCTCTAGGCCTGACTCTCAATCCACTGAGCTACCCAGCTGCCCCCTGTGATCGGCAATTTTTGATGTTACTATTGTAATTGTTTTGAGGTGCTAGGACCTGCACTCATATGAGACTTCAAACTCTATCAATAAATGTCATACTGACTGCTCCACCTTCTTGAAGCCCCTGGACCTCCCTATTCCCTGAGACAAAATATTGAAATTAGGCCATTTAATAACTCAACAATGGCCTCTAAGAGTGAAAGGAAGAGTCAAATGATGTAGCAAACTTCATTGTTATCTAATTTTAAGAAATTACTATAGCACCTCCAACCTTCAGCAGCTACCACCCTATCAGTTTGCAGCCATCAACATCAAGGCAAGACTCTCTACATGCAAAAGGATTACTCTTCAATGAAGGTTCAAATGATGGCTAGCATTTTTAGTAATGTTTTAAATTTAGGTATATACAGTATTTTTAGACGTAATCCTTTTGTACATTTAGACTATCGCATAGTGTAAACAAAACTTTTTTATGCATTGGGAAACCAAAAATTTGTGTGACTTGCTTTATTGAGATAATTTGCTTTATTGTGGTGGCCTGGAATTGAACCCAGAATATCTCTGAGGTATTCCTTTATAATTTCTTCTCTGTTACCTTCCCCTTATTGAATTTTTTCTCTTCTTCCTTTCAAGAAATATTCTTTGTTATATGAGATGAAGGTGAACCACTTGAACTCGGTGAGTCTTGGAATCCAGGGATCTAATACATGCTGGTTTTGCAGCCAGCTCAGCATTGTTATTTCAAGGAGTGACGATCAACCTTTGGGAGAGAGCCTGGTGGAAGCTGAGGCTAGGGTTCATCCAATATCAATGCTGAATTTGGGATATTAAATTGATGTGATTGATGCTGTGTAGAAATTGTTAAGTTTGAGCACCCTTATCCCAGAAACAGAGGAGAGAATGCTGGGAGGAAACGTTTGTACTTCTGTGTGTTCTTTGAAGCAAATATCCTTTTGTAAAAACTAATTGATGTTAATTGGTTAAACAGAATCCAGGTGCTAGTCATTGGTGGCTAGCAGAAAGGGGACTATATTCCAAATGAGGTGATAATATTAAAGATATCTCATCCCATCAGAGTATCACTAGAATCCTGAGGAGAAGATGTAACCATCCTTGTTCAGGGGAAGAGAGTCTACAAAGACAAAGTGAAAAATTTGACATATGTCCTTTGATTTATATGCTGACATATCATTAACATACCTAGTTATATTTACATGTTGTCTCCACCATTAGAATATGAGCACTTTGAGAACAGAGACTATTTTGCCTTTCTTTGCATTTCCAGTGCTTATTAGCCTAGTGCCTGACACATAGCAGTTGATTAATTAAAGTTTGCCATCATATTTTTGAGATTGAGATTCATTGCCTTTTCAGCCTTAGTGTCCATCAGATAAAGGTCTGACCTGGAAAGGTAATTCTTAAATTTTTGGAATAAAACATTATCCCTCTCATCCAGATCAGTTTCTATTTCCACATTTTTTTTTTGTTTTCCTTTTTAAGTTTTCATTCTGTGTTATATGTGAAAATGGCAGCATACCTCTCATTTGCTCTGCTGTACAGAGCATTTGGACAAGGTAGGAAGGTGGGCATTTTGTCATCTTTATAAATAACTGAGTAGTCAGGGAATATATAGACAGTAAAATCTATCTCTGCCAGCTCTCTGCCTTTAACGGGCTTACAGATAAAGATGGCTTAGCCTTTCTCTTTCTTCCGTTTTCCCATAATCAACTTCTCTCTACACCTGCTCTTTCAATTTACCTAAAATAACACCCTGTACTGAGTAATCTCTCACAATAACCTTCCCTCTTAGTCTTGATCCTGGCTGACTTCTGGCTTCTCTATCTCATTTCTTTTACCTTCATGTCTTGTAGTCTTTCTCTCCTCGCCTCTTTCGTTGTCTCCCATTTTCACTCTAATCATCACCTCTCTTCTTCTCTCTCCTTGCTTTATTTTCTGTTTATCTCCCTTTCGTGTCCTCACCCCCTATCTCTCTTTTGCTCTTGGGTGCTCATCCTTGTTTCTTTCCCCCTTTCTTCTCTTCTCGATTCCTGTCCTTTCCCTTGTTCCTCCTTTTCCTTCCCTTCCTCTTTCCCTTCTTTTCTTCCTTTTTTTCTCCTCTCTCATTCTCTTCCATCCCTTTCTTTTCTTTTCCTTGGCTTTTATTCAGTTCGATTAAACAAACATTTATTGGACCTTTACCATGGCCCAGACACTGTGCTAGGCGCTGGGGATAAGAAGATTAAAAACCGTCCGGGCTCCACCCTTGAGAAGCTCACATAATGAAAAGGTATAGAAATCAGGGAATAAAAATGGCAGATAAAGACCCCAGCCTTTCTTTGTCAAACAGCCTCTCCTCGGGCGAGGGGCGGGAGCCGGGTGTCAAAGGAGGGTGGGAAGCTGAGAAGAAAGGAGGGCTCTGTTGCCATTGGACAGAGCGACTGACTAAGGAGGAAAAGAAACCATTAGGCGCCCTTGATTCCTGGAAGATCCTGCCTTCCACGTTTCACTTGAACCAATCAGAATTCTAAAAGAGCGGGGAAGCAGTCTGGGGCCTTGGCAACAAGCATAATTTACACAGGGCTGGAAGCGTGGCTCCGCCTTTTCCTCCCCGGTACATTGTCCTTTTGCTGTGGAAACCGGAAGTGTGCTCTTTGGCGGTGAGTCCCCCGCAGAGTCTCTGCCGGAAGTAGAGGCTAAATGGGCTCCGGCATGGCAGCAGTTCCCCCAGACTCATGGCAGCCCCCCAACGTTTTCCTGGAAACCAGGTGAGGTGTATGGGTGTGTGGTTTGAGCTACCAGGCGAAATGGGCCAAGAAAGCTGGACGAGGCCAGGCAAGGCCGAACGGGAACTCTCCCCCAGGACGCTGGGTTCTAAACTCCTTGCAGCCATCACTCCAGCCTGAGTACCTATATAGCCCCTCGCTCACGCCTAG
Source organism: Gracilinanus agilis (assembly GCF_016433145.1). Classification (NCBI taxonomy): domain Eukaryota; kingdom Metazoa; phylum Chordata; class Mammalia; order Didelphimorphia; family Didelphidae; genus Gracilinanus; species Gracilinanus agilis. The sequence goes on along the minus strand of NC_058133.1, from coordinate 265,034,976 downwards.
CCAAGATTTTCTAACCTTGGCCCTGGTCTCCTCACAACCTGCTCCCCCCCCCCTTCCCCCCGGACTATCTTAAGAGCCTTCAGTCTCTTTTCCCTCCCTTTCCGAATGATAAAAAGCCAGGTCACTCCCTTGCTTAAAAAACTTTAGTGACTACCCAAAGTTAAAATCCCAACTCGGCCGTGTGGCCTTCTAGGCCCTCTATACTCTGGTCCCATCTTAGGGTAGGATGTAAGGAGTCTTGCCATGGCCAATCACCCTGCATTTGTGGTCACTTCAAGAGGGAGAGTTTTGCTGGAGTAGGAATTTTCGGCCCAAGATTAAGACAGTTATTTAAAGCAAGCACACCACTTTGTATATATTCGACCCTTTAATAAAAGTGGAAAGAACGAGACAAGTTCAAGAGACCAGTTGCTGCACCACTTGCTGGATAGTACTAGATGAATTGGATATGTAACATTTTGATTACAAAAGGACAGATTCTTTTGTAAAATATAAGGATTGCACTAGCCCATCTCTAATGTTCTTTTTGTCTGTGCTAGTTTATCTGAGGGTGGAAGCCACATTAGCAATAAAATTAAGCCACATCTTCAATAAATGCATCTACCAGTCATCTATGTGCGTACTTCCTGGAAGGGGTGCGCAGTTATAATCCATTTGCATTCCACACTTCAGCCTGTATGATTCTTGTTTGTGTACTGTAAATCTTACAAAGAGGTTGGTTTTTTTTCTAGTACAATGGAGACTTCCCTGTAGGTCTTTTGACATTTCGTGGGGACCAGTGTAGCACATGGGCTATCCATCTGTTACCCCTTGCTTTCACAGTATGAATAGCCCACCTCCTTTTCCAGTTATACAGTTCCTGCATGATGTCTTTTACATCTCTTCTTTATTGGTAATATACTGCAGCCTTCTTCTGTCCATCATCTGCCTCTACAATATCCTTTAGATCCCCCATTATTTTGATTCTTTGAAGATTGTGGTATCCCATGATGAGCAGCTGTATTGCATCACCAGAAGAATACTAGTGTTAAACATATGGGTTTTTGCCTCAGAGAGCAGATGGCGTCCTTGGAAGCACTGCACAATTTTCCCAGATGCAATCTTGCTAATTTTCTTTCTATTTGATTCTGCCCCTCCCCCCAATGGCCAGCTGAGATAAATGTACTCTTCAACTGTATACACTGCATATCCAGCTTTATGACAAAGTTTAGACTGATGGTGTCAGAATCAAATAGTTTAACATCTTTGGTTTAAACAATAGTTGTCTATTGATTAGCTCTTTCACAGATTGTTAAGCAGATTACTTTGAATGGTTATTCTCTTTGATGAGTCTGTAGTATAGAACTGTGAACACAGTGTCACTCTCAAACCAGACCTTCTGGAAGTCCTTGCCATCTCTTCTATTTGGATTGCCTAGGACATTCCTCATGGTAGTGGCAAACTCCTTTTGTAAATATTCGACTTACTATTTTATATTTCACTTGCTATACAGATTCAGAAGATTGTTGATTTATGGTTGTATTTATCAAGGAATTTTATGATATGATCACAGAAATTTAGTTTGAAAAAACTTTAGAAGTCAGCCAACTCAACTCCCTTATTTTATAGAAAAGAGGCCCACAATGGTTAAATGAATTAATCCAAAGTAACATGGGTAGGACATGGGAGGGCTGTGATTTGAATTCAGGTTCTTTGACTCCAGTTTCACTACTTTTTCCTTAGCATACCATTTCTCTTCATTATTTCAATAGATGCATGAGAAATCTCATATTGGAGAACAGCCTTTAAAGCAACATTTTGCTCAAATTTACAAAAAGACCTGGGTTCAAACATGCCTTTGGACACGGCCAAGCTGTATGACCCCTAGCAAGTCACTTAACCCCAATTGCCTAGCCCCATGTTGGTAAAGGCGTGGTACATGTGTCCTGGCATGCCAGAGGGGGCTGCTCTGTTCCCCCTCTCCATCACCCCTGAGGACAATTTTCACATGCCCTTCCCCTCTGTCCAGCAGCCCAACGCAAGCATTTCCTCCCACTGTTGTCTGGGGTAATGTAGGGAGGGCAGGTTCACAGGCAGCTTGAAGGTACAGTTTGGGGCCCCTATCTCTAAAAGGTTCTCTAGTGATGACAGCCCCTGCCTCTCTGTCTTAGAATTGATACTAAGACAGAAGGTAAAGGTTTTAAAAAGGAGAGAAAATAAAATAATTTGTCCAAGTCTGCTGGTTTCCAGCTCATTTTTTAATCAAGGATACCTACTAGCTATATGTATGTCATTTGGAGAGATGATAAAGTAAGTAGATAGGTTACTAGTTATTGATGTTCCAATCTTTTTTTTTGTACAGTTGTGGTTTTTATTTTTCCATCATTTAGTAGATTTCTCCCTTTTAAAATACCTGGACAGGGGCAGCTGGGTGGCTCAGTGGATTGAGAGTCAGGCCTAGAGATGGGAGGTTCAAATCTGACCTCACACACTTCCCAGTTGTGTGACCCTGGGCAAGTCACTTGACCCCCAATGCCTACTCTTACCACTCTTCTGCCTTGGAGCCAATACACAGTATTGACTCCAAGATGGAAGGTAAGGGTTTAAAAAAAAATCTGGATATTGAATTTCAGATATCTAAGTATCATAAAATTTCTCCTTCAGTGATTTCAAAATTATATTGTTTCCAGCCCATATTTATATATGTGTACTTGGTCTAGTTTAGGATCTTATCCTTGTCTTCCTTTTTAGTGAAACTTCCAGATCAATTTACCAAACACTGTGATAGTTCCTGCTCTTGAGCATTCCACTGAGAGAGAAAACATGCACAAAAGAAAGTACAATACAAGGAAAATCAAGGAAAGGGAAGCATTAACTCCAGAAGGATAAGGGAAAATTTTATGTAGGAGGTGGCATATCTGAGCTGAGTTCTGAATGGAAACAAGGATTCTGAGAGGTAGAGATGAAGAGGGAGGGTATTCCAGGTATGTGGAATGGTTTGAGTGCCAAGAAATGGGAGATAAGGTGTTAAGTTTGGGGAACTTAGAATATGTGAGAAAGAATAATTTGAAATAAGTTCAGGAAATTAGGTTGGCACCATCGTAGAAAGGACATCAGATACCAAGCTAAAATTTTTATATTTTGAGGCACTTGGGAACTCGAGATTTTTGAGCAGGGGAGTAATGTGGTTAGATTTACCATTAAGAAAATACTTTTTTTTTATTAGAAACCTATAAACTTTTTTTTTCAAGTACAATTAGAAACAGTTTTTAACAATTGTTTTCTGACATTTTGTGATCCAGATTCCCTCTCCTCTCCTTTAGATGGTAAATAGTCTGATATAGGTATACCAGTGCCATGGTGTGATGTATATTTCCATATTTTTCTTGCTGTGAGAGAAGACATGTATTGTGAAAAATGGTATGCTTTCATCTACATTCAGACTTAACAGTTCCTTCTGTGGTTGTGGATGGCATTTTTCATTATGTATCTTGGAAACTTGCATTGCTCATAATAGTTTAGTCTTCACAGGTGATCATTGTACAATATTCTTGTTTCTGTATATAGTATTGTGGTTCTGCTCACTTCACTTTGCATCATTTCATCTTAATCTTTCCAGGTTTTTCAGTACTCATCCTGTTTGGCATTTCTTATGGTGCAGTAGTGGCCCATTATAACCACATACCACAACTTTTTCAGCTCTTAGGAAGATACCTTTTGCAACTATGAGTAGGATGGATTGGAGAAAAGAGAGCCTGGAAACAGTGAGTATAGTTAGGAGGCTAAGTGATCAGGGAGGGCCTGAATGAAGTTGAAGGTTGGAATAGTTGTAAGAGAAAGGTGTTGTGGAAGCAGAATCAACATGGCTGAGAAATTGACAGGTATGGGTTATATTTTTTCAATTCTGCAAATATTTAATAAGCACTTCCTATATGCCAGATATTATGCTAAGCATAGAAGATGCAAACAAGAAGACAAAGAAGGAAAAGATCAAGGCTCTAGATATTAAAGCTGGAAGAGATCTCAGTGGTTCTAGTCTAATCTCCTTTTATAGTTTAGGAAACTGAGGATCAGAAATGTGAGATGACATGGGCTGGACTTGAACTCAGATCCATGTCAAGGATTGGTGATTACTGACAAAGGAAATTGAGAAAGAGTAATTATATAGGTAAAGAGAAGGACCAGAAGAGAACAGTATTATGAAATTCAAGGATTACAAGTGTTTTAAGAGGAAGGGGTGGCCAGAGAGGCCAAGGACCATGAGGACTTTGAAAATGCTATTGGATTTTAGCATTTAAGAGACTGTTGGAGACCTTGCAGAGAACCATTTATCTCAAGTGGTAGAGTCAAAAGCCAGATTGCAAAGGATTGAGAATATCTAGGAAAAGATCCTGAATGATGGTGTTTGTCGGGAAGTGACATTGGGGAGTGTAATGGGTAAAAAGGGGTTTTGATTGGTAAATATTAAAAGATTTGGTTGCCAGAGGATTGAACAATTATCAATCCCCAATTAAAGAATAACCTGAAGTTAAAATGTCTTTTATGGAAAATTTATTTACAAATGAGAAGAGGAAGAAGAAATAAGGAAATAAGAGAGAGGTAAGATAGGATAAGTAATCTAACACAGTAGGTAATTTGCTCCCATCCCCTAGTTTAATCCAGGTAGAGGCCCAGACAGCCAAAGGGCCCCTGAGGCGAATGAAGCAAAAGTTTCAGTCACAGAGTCTCTTTGAAAGGGAAGTTCCTTAAGAGAAGTTCAGGAAGATTCAGTCTTTACACTCACCACGTGGAATTCCAGGTCCCAGTCACCAACCAGAAGAGCTCCTTCAGGTCCCATTCATGAACCAGAAGAGAGAGCCCAGCTGACTGAGGTCTCTTTTTAAAGGGGCCTCTTTTGTGTCACTTCCTGTGGCCTCCTCTTAGTTTGCCTGTCCAATCACAACAGACACTTTTCTTAGGACTGCCTCAGAGGCAGTAAGTAAATTCTAATTTGTTACTCATTCTAGGACTTGTGGGTTACAGACCGCCTAGCTTGTGAGTTAAATGGAGATGTTTTCACCTTTGGTGATTAAATCTAAAGATGGGCAGGGTAGATTTAATCTCATTATCACAGAAGCAAGGCATATGCTAACTCTTTAAGCAATCCTCACTGGAGAGGGTGTCCAGGGATTCATTGTCTTCTGGAGAGAGCTAGATTCTGTAAGCATAAGAAGGTGGAGTTTGTTAAGAATTAAGCAATGGTTGGGAAATCCAGAAGGCATATTGAAGGAATGGAGATGAGAAGATAGAGAGAGATATGAAGAAATTTTTGCCTCTGGAGAAGGTGACTCAATCACTGGGATTAGGGGATCTGGCAGTGAAATTTTTCTACCATAAATATCAATTGGTTGGAACAGCTACTTTCCAGGAACCTGTGATGATAGAGAGGCATTGGTGTGGACTTCTGCTTCCTCATACAGCACATTCAGAACTGAATTCTAAGAGTCCAGGTTTCATGGTTCTACCATTACTGATAATTTAAATAATTTGTTATAGAAACTTGTCTGTTGTCTCCATTTTCATCTAGAAATATACTTGGTGTAAAATGGCCTATTTGGGTCTCACTTAAAAGTTTTCTATAGACTCATTTCTGTAGACTTCATTTTTTGTAAGTTAATACTGCTTGTAATTTAACACGATAGCCCCCTAAGTTTTGCAGGTGAATTTATAGTTTAATTTGGTATTTCCCTTGCTTATGTATCTCTCCACTTGACCTACTGAAATGGTTTCTGTAGTCTTTTTCCTCATCACTGTGCTGATTGATTTACATTAGTTAAACTTGAAAAAAAATTTTTTTTAATTTAAAAGAATTTTTTTTAATCCTTTACTTTCTTAGAATCAACACTGTGTATTGGTTCCAAGGCAGAATAGTAAGGGCTAGACAATTAGAGTTCTGAAGCCAGATTTTGACCTAGGACCTTACATTTAGGTGTGGTTCTCAATCCACTGAGGCACTTAGCTGCCCCACCTCCCCAATCCCCCCATTACTTATATGCCTTTTTCTCTAGGCTCTAGTCCACTTGGACTAGATGAAGTCTCTTCTGTTTCTAAATCTATAATCCTGTGAAATATCCATTGCCATTTCTTTGGCATCAGTAGCTTGTTTGAATCCGTTAATTGTCAGAATCACACACAGTGACTTCTTATTTGGGCAGTTTCTTTTAATAATAATAATTTCCTATCAAGATATAACCATTTTGGGGTGGAGGGACTTGGTTGCTCACTAAGAAATAATGATTTCCAGTTTGCTTATCTTAGAGGAAACATTCATGTTACCTAGGTTTAAGCCATCTAAGTAGTCTATAAGCTTTTGACTTCTCTAATTTCTTCATCATGAATCTTTGTTTTCCAACATAGTTTTAGCTGTCGTCTCTATGACTACCTTTTTATTCAAGCCACCAAGTATTAAAATATATATTGCCTTTTTTTGGGAAGCTCTTGTTTGGCTCTCAGTCAGTTTTCTGTACCTCTTCATTTGGCATAGGAGATGTTGCATAAGTCACAGTCACCTTTGTGGTGGTATCTCCCTTTCTTTGTGTTCAAGTACTGAAAGATGAGGGGGACCACATGTACTGTGAAATGAAGATACTCGTTGCCTTTGGAAATATGATAAAACAAACTCTTATGCTTTTATTTTGCCTCTCTGAGCTCTTTTTTGTTTGTTTAAATTTTTTATTTTTATGTAGGGAAAAATCAAACATAATTTAATCCAATATAGTTGAAAGTTCCTTAGCTTTTGCCTTTTCCAGCTTGGCAATACGAGCCACCGATTTTGGACCCAGGACATTGCCACCCCAGTGGCGACGAGATCTCATCATATCTGTCATTGTAATTAGTTTTGATGGCCTCTACCAGCCTAGCCAGGGCTCCCTTATCTTCCGGGTTAACCTGTGTGAAAGCAATGCTTGTGCAAGTCTTTCTGTGAACCAGTCGACCCAGTCTGGCTTTACCTTTGGTAATACAGTAAGGAGCCCCCATTTTTCGGCACAAGGCAGGTAGGAAAACCACAAGCTCAAGGGGTCCATATCATGTGCAATCACTACCAACTGTGCTTTCTTGTTTTCTACCAGGGTAGTAACAGTGTTAACACCTGCTCTGAGGACAGGTGGTCTCTTAGTAGGGGCATCCCCCTTGCCTGCAGCTTTTTGTTCAGCCTGAGCCAGCAGCCTTTGCTTCTTTTCTTGCTTTGTCTCAGGTCTGTATTTGTGAGCCAATTTAAGCAGCTGAGTAGCTCTGACGGTCCAAAGCCTGGGTAAATTGGTTGATTGCTGGTGGCACCTTCAATTGCTTATAAAGGATAGACCTTTGACGTTGCAGTCTAATGTATCGAGGCCATTTGACAAAGCGCGTGAGATCCCTTTTGGGCTGGATATCCTGACCAATGCCAAAATTCTTGGGACGCTTTTCAAACAAAGGATAGACCACTTTCTTGGCCTCCTGCTTTTTTACAACAGCAGGGGCCGGGGCCACCTTCCTTCCCCTGGCTTTCTTTCCCTTGGACATCTTGGCTGGCAGAACGAGAAAGGAAGAGAAGAGACTTGTATTAGAGCTAGGCTCTCATGAGGTCCTCGCCTCTCTGAGCTCTTGAACTATACTTCCATTTATTTCTAATTTCCTCCTTCTGGCTTAATATCTAGCACTTGAGATTGATGTGGTTCAGTTGCTACAGTAACATGTTCACTTAGTTACTGGACAGGCATCTTAAATTTAAAGTATCAGCAGTTAAATGTTTATAGATGGTCTAGAAACTGTGGTTTTTAGTACCTTTAACTTCTTTTCTACTACTCTGCTATCATTCCTGTAGAAGCAGAACAGCCAGTAAAGGACTAAAGTCTATTCAGTATTCTGCTCTTTTTCATGGGCTGCTGTGACCAAAAGATTCATCATCTTGTGGCCAACCTATGGATGCTCCATACTTCATGAGGCTTAATCTTCAGTCTACCACTGGAATCATACTTGAAACATTTTTGGCTTGGTTGAACCTGCTGGAGTTCAAACTCTACTGGTGAAGCTTTTGAGAATCCATGACCTTCTCTGCTGGGACACCCTCTTACCGAAAGCCTATTCATAGTCCAAAATCTAGTACAAGTTTGACTTTCTTCATGAAACCTTTACTGATCATTCTTATGACTTGAATATTGGAAGAAAATGCAGCTAATTGGGCAATTTAATGACTTGGATTATAGTTAATTTTATATATACATACATATGTATATAAAATGTGTATGTATACATGTATGTGCAAAAGTAAGCATATGTACACATACTTCTGAAACTTTGGAGAGGGAAGTTTATGTTTGTATATGTGTATGTAGCCTCAGACACTTGCTAGCTTTGTAACTTTGGGTAAATCACTTCACTCCATTGGCCTTGTTTTCCTCACTGTCAAATGAACTGGAGAAGGAAATGGCAAACCACTTCTTTATCTTTGCCAAGAAACCCCCAAATGGGGCCACAAAGAGTTGGATATTGATGATGAAAATGACTGAACAACAGTAATATATCAAAATTTTGAATCTCGTCTTCTTTGATATTTTATAAAACCATTTGCTTTACCAAAGCAAGGCATGCTTTTTTGTGTTTGTGGAAATTGAAGTCACTATTTTGCCAAGCTTGAAATCCAGTGGTCTTCTTTTTTTTCATGCATTCTCGGCATGCTAGATGTGAATCTGAACTGCAGTAGAATTGTTGGTTATATCATCTTGACTCTTGCTGTCCTTACATCTATCTTGTAGCATGGGGACCGTAGTGTTGGAGCTGTATTGGAAACATGCCCCCAAGACCTGTAAGAACTTTGCAGAGTTAGCTCGACGTGGTTACTACAATGGCACCAAGTTTCATCGGATCATCAAAGACTTCATGGTCCAAGGCGGTGATCCAACAGGAACAGGTATGGCCAATACTATTTTTACATGGTTACATGGAAGGTTACATGGAAGCAATAGGTTTGTTATTCCACTTCCTTAAAAGTTTTGTTGTTTCTGGTACTGATCTCCCCTGACTACGTATGTCTTAGAATTAACCTAGAACAGGAAGTTAGGTGGTTCAGGGAAATTAGATCCAGGCCTAGAGACAGGAGGTCCTGAATCCAAATTTGGTCGGTGATGCTGGGCAAGTCACTTGATCCCCATTGCCTAGTCCTTACTACTCTTCTGCCTTGGAACCAATACATAATATTGATTCTTTCTTTTTTTTTTTAAATGTATCAGAGATGTTTTATTTCTGTTGTAGAACCGAAAGTCTTTAACAATATCTTAAAATGATCGTTCTGGTTCATTTGGGAACTTTTTGAATGCAAGAATTAAAGATTTAGGTAGCTATAATGAAAAGGATCAATTCAGGGTTATTCTGAAGAAATAAGGACGTGGACCATTCCTAATGTGTCAGAGTTGTTTTATTTGCATTCCTGAATTGACAGGGTTCAACATTGTCTTCTTTTGGTCATTGTAGTTCATTTGGCAATGTTTTGAAACCAAGAATTGATGATTCAACATATTCAGCAATACATTTTGGTTTATTATTATTATTATTATTATTATTATTATTA
>NC_058133.1:265000288-265025057 GCF_016433145.1 Gracilinanus agilis | reverse complement strand
TATGCATTTCCACTGGTTTTAATGTGTAATCAATCAAGACTTATTTACATATTATTGATAGTTACATTGGTGTGGTCGTTTCAAGTCTACATCCTCAATCATGTCTGCATCAACCCATGTGTTCAAGTGGTTGTTTTTCTTCTATTTTCTACTCCTGCAGTTCTTCCTCTGAATGTGGGTAGCATTCCATAAGTCCCTCAGAATTGTCCTGGATCATTGCATTGCTGCTAGTACAGATGTTCATCACATTCGATTTTACCACAGTGTATCAGTCTCTGTGTACAATGTTCTTTTGGCTCTGCCAAAAGATGGAAGATAAGGGTTTAAAAAAAAAAAAAGAAAAATACCAAAGTGACATAGGTAGTAAAATTTTTTTTTTTAAACTCTTACCTTCAGTCTTGGAGTCAATAGTGTATATTGGCTCCAAGGCAGAAGAGTGATAAGGGTAGACAATGGGAATTAAGTGACATGCCCAGGGTCACATAGCTAGGAAGTGTCTGAGGCCAGATTTGAATCTAAGACCTCCTGTCTCTAGGTCTGACTCTCAATTCACTGAGCTACTCAGCTGCCCCCTGGGAGTACAATTTTCTGGCACTAAAAATATACGCATCAATAAAATAGAATTAAGGTGTTCTTTATTGTGCCCACCTTTGTTTTGACCTGGTTGGCTATTTGGCTTACCCATAGTTCTGTCCATAGTAGTCTATTAAAACTTTTGGAGCAGAGGCTTAGAAATCTGCAGCTTTTTGTTGATGGTTTTGGTAAGGAGTTATGGCTTCTAGCCTGTTTCAGCTTGACATGAAAGCCTTGGTTCCCTCTTCATCCCTTCTCTCTTGAGTATCTTTATTTTTTCCTCCTTCTTGTTCCTGCCCTTCTGTTTTTAAATATATTGTCTTCTTTTTTATTTGTTTTTATTTTTTTGTTTTTAAATATTTTTCCACGGTTACAAGATTCATTTTCTTTCCCTCTCTCCTCTTGGAGCTGACTAGCAATTTCACTGGGTTATACATATGTTATCACTTGATACCTATTTCCATATTATTCATTTTTTTAATAGAGTAATCTTTTAAAACTAAAACCCCAAATCATATACCCATACAGACAAGTGATAAATCATATATTTTTCTTCTACATTTCTAATCCCACAGTTCTTTAGATCTGGATAGCGTTCTTTTTCATAAGTCCCTCAGAATTGTCCTGGATCATTGCATTGCTATTAGTAGCAAAGTCTGTCACATTTGATTGTCCCACAGTATTTCAGTTACTGTGTACAGTGTTCTGGTTCTCCTCATTTCACTCTGCATCAGTTCATGGAGGTCTTTCCAGGTCTTATAGAAATCAAATAGTTCTTTACAGAACAGTAGAATTCCATGACTATCATATACCACAATTTGTTCAGCCATTCCACAATTTGTTCAGCCATTCCCCAATTGAGGGACACCTCTTCATTTTCCAATTTTTTGCCACCACAAAGAGCACAGCTATGAATATTTTCATACAACCCTTTTTTATTATCTCTTTGGGGTACAAGCATAGTAGTGGTGTTGCTGGATCAAAGGGCATGCATTCTTTTAAAGCTCTTTGGGTATAATTCCAAATTGTCTTCCAGAATGATTGAATTAATTCACAACTTCACCAACAGTGTATTAATATCCCAATTTTGCCACACCCCCTCCAACATTTATTATTTTCCTTTACTGTCATATTGGCCAGTCTGCTAGGTGTGAGGTATTTGTCTTCTTTTTGAAAGAGGTTTTTCTTTTAAACCTTACTACCCTATTTTTCATTTGCCCTTTGTAACCTTAGCCTGAATGATTTTCTGACTAGTTTTCTCACTATTTCTTAGAATTATTTTCTCAGAGGCCAGTACTAATTTCCTTTTAGCCAAAAACCAATCATCTTTTCTCAGTTTTTATACCTTTTTGATTTCTCTTTATTGACCTACTTCTTTCTTTAGATACTCTCTTCAAAGTTTGTAGCTGTTCTTTTAAAAATCACCTTTCTTTCTGAATACTCCTCTGATTCCATTGATTTATCTCCATCTCATTTTGTCTTTTACCCATTTGCATCTTCTAAATTTAATCCTAGAATCTTTGCTCTTCTCTCAACATTTATTCCCCCTCAGCAGTATCCAGATGAATGATTTTAGTAGCTACTTGTGTGCAGATAACTTTTAAAATGTCAACCCTAAGGGGGGTGCAGCTGGGTGGCTCAGAGGATTGAGAGTCTGGGCTAGAGACAGGAGGTCCTAGGTTCAAATCTGGCCTCAGACATTTCCTAGCTGTATGACCCTGGACAAGTCACTTAACTCCCATTGCCTAGCCCTTACCACTCTTTTGCCTTGGAGCCAATACACAGGATTGATTCCAAGACAGAAGGTAAGGGTTTAAAAAACAAAAACAAAAACAAAATGTCAACCCTGAATTACCACCTTCCACTCAGTTTTACCTTTTTAGAAGTTGTTGAATAAACAGAAATGAAGTATAGAAGGACCATGTTGTAGAAGAAAGGGTATGAGCCTTTAAGTCAAGAGATATATATATATATATGTGTGTGTGTGTGTATATATATATATATCTCCATTCATTCATTTATTTATTCATTCATTCATCCACTTATTTATTTATTTGTTTGTTTATTTATTTTATTTATTTATTCATTTATTTGTTTGTTTGTTTATTTATTTTAAACCCTTTCCTTCTGCCTTTGGATCAATACTATGTATTGGCCAAGGAGGAAGAGAGGTAAGGGCTGGGCAGTGGGAGTTAAGTGACTTGTCCAGGGTCACACAGCTGGGAAGTGTCTGAGGTCAGATTTGAACCCAGGCCCTCTGAGCTCCAGGCCTGGCTCTATCCCCTGAGCCACCCAGCTGTCCCTAGCTGAACTAACACTAATACCTAGTAATTGTTTGACCAAGACAAGTCACTTTTCTAGACCTCAGCTCCCTTATCTGTAAAATGGGTATAAAAATCCTTGCATAACAACCTCACAGAGTTGTTAATCTTGAGAGATATTTGTAAACCTTAAAATGCTATAGCAGAGTGATTTATGGTCACCCAGTCCATAGAAATAAATACCATGGTTCTTGCCTTTAAGGATTTTGAAATCTAGCTGAGGAGGTGAGACCTACTAAGGAAATGCCTGCTATTGCTGTATAGACTCTGTTTAGAGGAGAACTGAAAGAGTTTACAGCAAGGGAAAAGTCATGGTAGAGGTTTAGTCCCTGAAGGCTTCATGGAGTATCTCAGTTTTGAACTGAAGATATGGTAATATTTTGATTAACAGGAGGCCAGGGTAAGTGTAGGAGCGAAGACCCAGAGACAGAAGGGACCATGGTGTGCCTGGGGAGCATTAAGCACCAGCTTGACTGGAGCAAATGGTGGGTGGGTGTTTGGGAGATAAGGTTAAGGCAGTTAATGGAGACCTTTGACTTCCAGACTGAGGATTTTGGATTTGAGCTGGGAGGCTATTTTAGGTTCTGAACCAGGCCAGAGAGTGCTGTGATAAAAGAGGTGTTTTAGGAAGATTCATTTGGCAATGGCAGAAGTAAGGGGGAGAAACCAGAGGTAGGAAAGCCAGCTCTCAGAGCCTTACAGGCAGGAAGCTGGGTAGCACAGTGGATTGAGAGCCAGGCCTAGAAATGAGAGGTCCTAGGTTCAAATATGACCCCAGACACTTCCTGGCTGGGTCACCCTGGGCAAGTCACTTAACCCCATTGCCTAGTCCTTACCACTCTTCTGCCTTGGGGACCCATACACAGTGTTGATTCTAAGATGGAAGGTAAGAGTTTTAAAAAAGAAAGAAAAGAAGATGCCTTATTTTCTTCTGAGAACAGGAGAGGAGGCAATGCAGTGGTGCCATTTCTAGTTCAGAGTGAAATCATGATGGCTAAGGCTGGGAGAACTTTGGTGTGGGATGCCTGATTTGGAACCAGATGAAGTTTCGTTTATGTAAAATTCTTTCCTGAATTTATATACATGCTTTTCCCATGTAAATAAGCCCTGAAATAGGATGTTGTGTCTTAAATATGTGTGGAAAAGTTAGAAAGGAAGGAAAGAGTATAAAGAAAGGGTCTCAAGATGGTAATAGAGATAGGAAAACAGATTACTGAGAATCCACACCTACTCGCCTGGGGGACCTGGAAGGTTTGGAGAATTCTTTTGTTTTTTAGTGAAAAGCCCTGGGCTCAAGTCACTGTACTTAGACTTGATGTCATGAGTATGCAAAAGAAGTTGACTGGTTAATGATTGGATAAATGAAGAACGCAATTTATTAAGCACTTATCTGCCCAGAACTGTGCTAGCTGGAGAGAGAAATAGAAAAGTAATTCAGGAAGAACCAGGATGGATAATATAAGCAGCAGCCCAGCTGAAATCTCCCAATATTCTCCTCTGAATAATTTAAAGTAATACCTCAATAAAGGAAAAAAGACTTTTGAGGGGAATGGGATAAAAAGAGAGAAGACTAAATAGAAGAAAATAGGATGGAAGGAAATACTCAGTTATCATAACTGTGAATCTGAATGGGATGTGCTCACCTATAAAACAGAAGCAAATAACAGAATGGATTAGAAACCATAATCCAATAATCTGTTGTTTATAAGAGAGAGACAATACTTGAAACAGAGAAACACACACAGAGTTAAAATAAAGGATTGGAGCAGAATCTCTTATGCTTCAGAGGCAGGAGTAGAAATCATGATCTCAGACAAAGCAAAAGCAAAAATAGACCTACTTAAAAGCGATAATCAGGGAAACTACATTTTGCTAAAAAGTACCATAGACAATGAAGTAATATCAAAAGTTTGATGGGAAGTTTTTCTAATAGAGGCCTCATTTCTCTAATATGTAGGGAACTGAGTAAATTTATAAGAATTAGGGCTATTCCTCAATTGATAAATGGTCAAAGGATATGAACAAGTAGCTTTCAGAAGGAGAAATCAAAGCTATATATATAGTCGTATGAAAAATGCTCATAGAAATGTAAATTAAAACAATTTTGACGTATCACTTTACATTTATCAGAAATGACAAATACTAAAACAATTGAGGGGAAATAGGTACACTAATAAACTGTTGGAGTTATGAACTAGTCTCTTTATTCTGGAGCACAATTTGGAATTACACTCAAAGGACTATAAAACTGGGCACATCCTTTGATCCAGCAATACCACTACTAGGTCTGAACCCCAAAGAGATAAAAGGAAAAAGATTAACATGTACAAAAATATTTAAAGTAGCTATTTTTGTGATGATAAAAGAATTGGAGATTGAGGAGATGAACTGGTGCAAAGTAAAGTGAGAACAACCAGGAGATCTTTGTGCACAGTAATACCAATGTTGTAATAATGATCATCTATGAAAGACTTGGCTGCCTTGATCAATACCATGATCCAAGGCACTTTCAAATGTGAATTTTAAAATTAATATCTAATAACTTATATTTTATTAATAATAAGCACACATAAAAACTAACTAAAAAGGTACTAACCAGCCCACTCGAGGGAGCAAAAGAGCAAGCAGGAGGAGTTACAGCAAACTATATACAAATGGGGCAAAACAAACGGGGCAATGCAAACGTGAACAAAGGGAAAAGCATTCTGTTTAATATAGAAAGGAAATTTGGGTAATGTAGTTTTAGGGATTCAAGATATTTCTAACTACACAAAGCATTCAGAAAAATTGTTGTCCACCTTCAGAAAGAACTGAAGAACTCTTGAGTGCAAATTAAAGTATAACTTTCTTGCTTTTTTCCTTTTTTTTGATGTGGCTAATAAGGAACTATGTTTTGCATGGTTTTACATGAATAATTAATGTAATTTTGCTTGCCTTCTCAGTGGGTGGGAAAGGGTTGGGAGGGAGGGAGAGAATTTGGAACTTAAAATTTAAAAAGAAAAGGATGCTAAAAATGTGATCAATTTTTAAAAGGCAAAAAAAGTAAAGTGGTTCATTCCCTATTCTCGGAATTTATCTTCTAATTAGGGGAGACAAACATATAAGAAAGAGAGAAAAGATAGAAAGAAAGACTTTTGGATAGGAGGGATAACTTGGAAGTCCTGAGGGAGTTTCAGCAAGGCAGATGGAAAGGCCTAAGGGCAGATCAGATTTCTGTGCCTGGGGGTCTGGAGGATGTGTGTTGCTGTATGGCAGATGTAAGGTCTGGAGGACCCTAGGATGCAGTGAATGTCTGGGCAAGTGATAAGGTATGGGAGTCTATCTTCCTGGAAAGACTGTGGTTAATGATTCCTTGTTCATCCAAGTAATGTAAGCAATTACATCCTTTTTTCTTTTCTTTTTTTTTTTTTTTTTTTTTTTAAAACCCATACCTTCCATCTTGGAGTCAATACTGTGTATTGGCTCCAAGGCAGAAGAGTAGTAAGGGTAGGCAATGGGGGTCAAGTGACTTGCCCAGGGTCACACAGCTGGGAAGTGTCTGAGGCCAGATTTGAACCTAGGACCTCCCATCTCTATGCCTGGCTCTCAATCCACTGAGCTACCCAGCTGCCCCTAATTACATCCTTTCTTGAAGTATGAAACTTGGATGATCTATCCTTGGGAAGTAGAGAAGAGGACCTGAGGGTCCAAGTGATGATTCTGGATTCAATTCCACAGAGGTGGGTTTGGGGAGGGGGTTGGTCAGTGGCCAGCCAGAAGAGAGGAAGGGACAAAGGTAGGAGTGATGGGGGATAAGACCACTCTGAAATACTTGTTTCCCCACAAGATTCTTTGGAGTCTTAATGGATTCTGGATGATCTGGGGCCAGGGAGAAGGAAGTCCATCTCCCTTTCACTTCCTTCTTTCACAATGTTTTAGAGAAAGTATAGCACCAATAGTGTGTCTCCCTAAAGGACTTCATATGAGGTCATGTACACAATAAATGTAGGACAAATGTTTTTGGCTGATTGACTTGCTTTAGTTTTTGTTTCTGTTCTAGCAATATTGTTAGAATTATACAAAGCTAAATTTTACCATTGGCTTCACTGGTGATTGATTAAAAAACAAAACAAAACCATACCTTCTGTCTTAGAATCAATACTATATACTGGTTCCAAAGCAGAAGAGAGTCAAGGCCTAGGCAATGGAAGTTGCAGCTTGCTTAGGATCACACAGCAAGGAGAAGTGTCTGTGAGGTCTGATTTGAACCCAGGGCCTCCCTTTTCCAGGCCTGGTTCACAATCTACTGAGCCACCTCATAAAAACATTTGTTGCATTGAACTTTTAGAATCTACTTGCCTTAACTTCTCAACCTTATCCCCTACATTTGATTTTCTACTCCTAAATGGGAGTAGTAGGGATATTGTTGGAATTATCTGTCTTTATGATGTTTGCTGCAAGTCTTGCTTGCTTTAATGTTTTATACTTTCCTTTAAAAAATTAAACTAATTTTAAATGTTTCATTCTGTACCCCAAATCCATTCTGCCTCTGCAAATATCTTATGGAATCATGACTGATCCTTGTGTTTTTCTGAAAGTCTTTAATCCTGCTTTAGTTTTTTGTTTTTGTTTTTTAATCCTACTTGTTTTTAAAAGAAACAGCTTTTATATTGGAATGGAATGGTAGCTTCAGAGGTCATAGCTGGACAGAGTAAGAGTCAAACCATACCAAGTATGTATCAAATGGCATATACATTCGATATCATTGTGGTTCCTACATATCTTACACTTCATGCCTACAGCATCATTCTGATTAAAAGCAGCCGGCTGTGCTTTTGTATGGCTTATGGTCCTGTGAGACATTTAGATCCCTCTATTATTTTTATCTCTATTGAAGTTTCTATAAATTACTATAAGCTCTTGGAGGGCTAGGACTATGTAAATCGATACATTGCTCAGTATCACTATATTCAGGCAACCATTTGGTAAAGGTTTCCCAGTGGTCACATTTGCTGATGTTGTTAGCTGTTTTGTGTTAACCTATTTCTTGTCCAACCTCATTTTATTTGATTTTTACCACTTCAACTCAAAGGTCTTACTAATTCTTATCCTCTGTGTTGCTACTTGCTTTGGGCCTATTCCTTCTTTGCCTTGACCCCTCTCTGATTTATTCTACCATCTAGGTCATTAATGATAATGTTCAATAACAAGAAATGGTATTCAATGAATCCACTGTGGCCACTCTGATTTGTATGTGTTTTAATGATATTTGGTTCTTTTCCCTGCTGGGCTATGTAATTTTAAATAAGACTAAGGGAGTTATGAGGAGAAGCTTGGACTGCTCATTAACATTTCTTTCCCTTTTGAGTCAAAGTCCTTTGACCTTGGATCGTCCCTTTCCTGTTGTGAGGTTGTGCAGTTAATTCATTCATTCTCTTCCTGGGCAGGCAGAGGTGGCGCGTCTATCTATGGCAAACAGTTTGAAGATGAACTTCATCCAGAATTGAAATTCACAGGTGTGTATAATCAGACCAGAAAGCCAGGGCAGGGAAGTGGGTTTTAAAATGTAAAAAGCTCTTCTTTTGGCTGTCACTCCAGGTGACTGGGAGATTAGCATGGGTTCTGGCAGCTGCTTAGCTCTGGTGGAACAAAAAGAATTGGCAGCTATGAGAAAAGGTATCTCCTCATGGCTTGCTGAGTAATGAAAAGAGCTCTTCTGAGGTGTTTTGGCCTCTAAGTATTTGCTGAATACTGCTATTGGTGGGATTTCAGAAGCTGCCCAGAGAGAAGATTTGCTGAACTAGAGTAGTAGGGAGAGGATTCTGGGTAATATATCAGTCATCTTGAGAGAGGGCAAAAGGTCTGATGAAAGCAGATATGAATATATTTTCCTGAGAAGTACTCATCTAAGAATTGGGATGGCCTGGGGACCAAGAAGAGAAATAAAGGAGGTAGTCTAAAATAGTCCACTAAGACTGGGGATTTTGCAGGGATTCTAAGCAAGGTGTAATGAAGACCAGAATGAAAACCATAAATTCTGGAATCCTTAATAGTTCTGTTGTGAAGCTAAGAGGTTCATTGCTACTTTTTCTATCCCTTTTTCTCCCTTGTAGGGGCTGGAATTCTTGCAATGGCCAATGCAGGGCCAGACACCAATGGCAGCCAATTCTTTGTGACCTTGGCCCCAACCCAGTGGCTTGATGGGAAGCACACCATTTTTGGCCGTGTGTGTCAGGGCATAGGGATGGTGAATCGAGTGGGTATGGTAGAGACAAATGCCCAGGATCGTCCTGTTGATGATGTGAAGATTATCAAGGCTTACCCATCTGGATAAAATTGGAGTCTAGGCAGATACATCCATGGCCAGTCCCAGCAAGTTCATTGGAGAGTTCTTAGCTGGCCAGTTCCTAGGTGACCTGTGGACTTCAGGGCAAAATGACCTCTGCATTTGCATCTATTGCTCGAGTCATCCTTGGATTTATGGTTTCAGTTTTGTTCTGCAGATTAAGCTCAGTGTCTCAGATGCACTACAGATGAAAGTGCATTTTAATTAAAAGATACTTTTTCCTTCTCCTCAGGATATAAATGTCAAAATATTGTACATACACCTATTATAGCAATTGACCAGAGCTGTTCTCTCCTGAATTTGTTTCTTTTGATCCATCTGGGAAAAAATTAAATAGAATCAGGAGATACTGGTAAATGTAGACTTATTCACTCCAAACCTAATCTCTTTCCAGGGAGTCTTACTCCTTGACTTTGGTGACTAATGGCAACAGAATTTGTATCTGATTTTGTATATGTGTGCCTGTGTGCCTGTGTGTGTGTGTGTGTGTGTGTGTGTGTGTGTGTGTGTGTGTGTGTGTGTGTAGGACTATATATTTATTATATATAAACACATGCATATTTGTGTTCAAACCCTTTCCACAAACACATGTATATATTTTGAAATCCTGGGCACAAACAATATTTTTGTTTCTGACACCCCAAACAAAATCATACTGAATTTTTGCCAAGTGGAAAACACTTCCAACAGAGAAGACAACACTCAAATTTCCAAGAGGGAGTTAGGTGGGAGGGTTTATATATAATTAATTTTAAAATGAATTTCACTCAAGAAAAAAAATAATTTTGTTTAACTCCCCATTTTCCAGCAAGGAATGAGATCTTCAGTGACCATAATGGCAGACTATGGATTCTGTTGTTTGTTTTTATGTTACCTTCATTTCTGAATGTTTTTTCCTTACCCTTGAAAAAAATCCCTTGTAACTGAGAATAAGAAAGCAAGAAGAAAAGAACAATTCATCAAAGCTTACCAACCCATCAACCATCTGGCTGGATAGTTGTTCCACACCATTGAGTACCTCTGTATTTTTGAAGAGAAGTGAGAGGTGCATTTCTCATCTCTTTGAGAGGACAGGTTTGGCTATGATAATTATTCAGCACTCAGTTGGCATGTATTCTTTCCATTTACATCACTGTAGTCATTGCATATGCTGTTTTCCTGGTTCTATTGATTTTACAATTCGTATAAATCCTGCCATATTTCTCTGAATTATAAATTTTCTTCTAAAAGCAGCTCTCTAGAGATGAAAGGCATTATCACCTTAACTGCTTCAAACCAGAACTGTAGTATACTTCACTTTTAGAATGTACTTCCTGTTACGTGGGGGAAGAGAATGGGGGTAGAGTTAATACTATCATATTGCACCGGTAACAACACAAAAAATGGATTTTGGCATTTGGTTGTTGTCATTCTCCTTTGTAATATTCTCATGCAGTCTATTATTCATCATCTTAACCTTAATAAGCTTCCCAGATACTGCAACAGTTAATATCTGAGATTTTGCATTGTTTTAGGTTTACAGATCTCTAGTGAGCTATAGCAGAAATAGAGCTTCCTTCATCATCATCATCAAAGTATTCCAGAGCTGTTGCATTCAAGAACAGCTCTTATTTAGAACAGAAGGTAGAACAGAGGAAAGAGAACATAAGCAATATCTACTGGTATTTGTCTGTGAGGGGGAATTAAATTTAGATTGGGCGAGATAGACTCAGCTGAGGGACCCGAGCTATTCATTTAGCTTGCAGGCAATCTGCCACTGCACATTTTCACCCCCGTGTTGATGGGACTGGTGGTGTACTTGTGTAGTTCTCCCCCCTTAAGCTCCTCAAAGGCAAGACTACATCTTTTAATCTTTCTTTGTTACTCCCAGTAGATGCTTTGCTTTCCAAATAACATCATTTAAAAAAAAATCCTTTATTAAGTGCTAAACTCTGAATGGGCTAAATTGGAGCCTTAAATGTGGGAGTAGGATGAGCAATGGAGAGCTTTGAGTGGGAGTGTTTGAGATGAGTAAGGATCCTGCTGAACATGGGCTCCATAATAACTTGAATTTCTATAGCCCTTTTAAGATTTAGAAAAGAGTGCCTCCCCCTACTCCCCCAAACACCTTTTGAGAGAGAGGTATTGTGTTATTCTCCCCATTTTGCAGATGAGGAGACAGGCTAAGGGAGGAGATTATTTGCTCACAGTCATTCAGGTAGTGTTGGAAGTAGGAACTGGTAGAACTGGGCCCTCAGATTCCTGAGTCCTGAGCCCTTCCCACTCTTCTGTGTTCCTTCCCTCACAAGAGTGTTATATGCTAAAAAAGAAAGTCAAAACTGAGTGATTGATGAAAAAAAAAGAAACCCTAATCATCATGGAGAACAGATAGTGAAGCATAATAAAAATACTCCCTCCTCTTAGCCAAAGAGATGGGAGTCCATAGCATCAGATGGATTCACTGGATTGATTGTTCTGTGCTTAAACTGATTTTCTTTATCATGAGAGGTGGTGGGGTGGAGAGCATATATCTAGAAGTGACTGATTTAAAAAACAAAATACATCTGTGCCTTAGAGCTAGAACGATCTTAGAGACTGTCACACCCTTTCCCCTCTCCCTCTTATTTACCCCTCTTCTTTTTTTTTTTACATAGACCCAGAGAATAGAAATAACTTTGGTAAGAAAGTCTGTGGAAGAAAAAAAAAATCTGACTCCCAGTCTGCTGTTTTTTTCTGCTATCTCATGCTCATGAAATGAGACGGGAATTCAAGGTGTCTGGGGCATAGGGTTAGAATTTTAGACTTAAGAGGAAGCCTCTATAATTAAAAAAAAAAAAAAACACAAAACCTTGCCTTCTGTGTTAGAATTGATACTAAGTATAAGTTCCAAGGCAGAAGAAAGCTGCAAGGGTTAAGCATTTGGGGTTAAGTGACTTTTCCAGGGTTACCCAGCTAGGAAGTTCCTGATACAAATTTGAACCCAGAACTTCCTTTCTCTAGGCCTGGTGCTTTTATCCACTTAGCCACCCCTATAATTTCTAAAGTACCCCTTTGTGACTGTGATGATGGCTTCCCCCAGCCCTGTTCTTTACACTTGTATTGTTGGGTGTAAGAGGATCATACTAGATAGCCTGGAATATGATGGACCAGTAAAATTAAAGAAAAGTCATGGAAACTGTCATAAGCAGTTGTGGCATTTGGGTAGACATGGCCTCTTTACAGTTTTCTTCTGCTCCTATGCCATTTCAGGGTTCCCCCAAACAGACAATGATCTACGAGTGGATCTCAGCCTTTTGGGGTTCTTTTTTGCCAGTTTTTGCAATGTGAGGCCCCTTATGACTAAAGAGGGAGGAAAAGGGTTCCCATCTCATCCAAAAGGTATATTCTGTGTTCTATCCACATTCCTTTAGTAGCAGCAACAGCAGCAGCAGCTTAGAATCATAGAATATCAAAGCTGGAGTTGACCTTAGAGATTGCCCTGTCGTACCTCATTTTATAAGTGAATGTTGAGCCTAGTGAAGGAAGTGACACATGGCTGGCTACTAAAGGGGCTTTGAACCCTTAGGTAGCCTCAGGCAAGTCACAACTTCCCTGGGACTCAGTTTACCTCATCTATGAAATGAGAGGGGCTGGACTAGATAGCCTCTGAGGTCCCTTTCACATTTTTTAATGTTATAGAACCAGGTTTTCTGACTTAAAGTCTGAAGCAGGACTTTCCCACCGAATTGTTCTGCTCACATCTAGCCCCCAGTGAAGAGCATAAAGCTCAAGAAAGAAAAAGATGACTCATCAAGAAAAGGCTGGGGACACCCCCATTCTTTATCAAAACATTTTTAGTCAGGCTTAGGTGCTAAGCCCCAGCCTTGGGTTTAGTTTAGCAAACATATCTAGGTCATGTAAATTCTGAAGGACTTGGTCCATTTTGTTTTTATATTATGACCTAGGCACCAATAGACTTTTTAGCACAAGAAGTGAATTTAAAGGTTGACTAGTTCAACCTCATCATTTTACAATTGAGGAAATTGAGGCCTAGAGAGAATTGCTTTACTCTTGGTCATACAGGGAGTCAGTAACAAGGCTAGATCTGGAACCCAGGTTGCCTGTTAAGTAGCCCTGATGTGACCTTCATGATTGGTCAAGTCACTCCCCTTTGCTGAGGGTCAGTTTCCTCATCTGTAACAGGACACATGCATACTACTGCCCTTTCAGGGTTATGAGCAAAAACCTGAAAGTTCTGCTCAAGCATGTTTTCACAAGTAAAATTATATTCAGATTTTTTTAACTCATCTGAGCTACCCAAGGTGGTCACTTTCTTAGCTTTATTTATTTATTTTTTAAAACCATACTTCTATCTTGAAATCAATACTATGTATTGGTTCCAAGGCTGAAGAGCAGTAAGGGCTAGGCAGTAGGGTTCAAGTGACTTGCCCAGGGTCACATAGCTAGGAAGTGTCTGAGGTCAAATTTGAACCCAGGACCTCCCTTCTCCCTTTGCCTCATTTTCACTGGAGTCTGTGCAGAAAAGAGAAATGAAAAACATGTTTAAGCAACAATATCCACTGCTTTTGAAGCATTTGTGAATGCAGAGCATCCTTCAATTGAAGATGTGTTTTCCTCAAAAACATCCAAGATGATAGGTTCAGCTATTTTTTTTACTTTTTGTTATGATTGTTACAAGCAACAAACATTTCAACATGTAGAAACTAGAAAAAGAAGATGACATATGAAACTGTGAACTTCTTTTATGTACGTTTTTTTAAAGTGCATATTAAATCGAATGTGATAGTATCAAATCTACCCTACTTGTCTGTGCCTCTTTCTGAATTTCCTCCTGGTCTCCTGTGCATTTTTCTAAAAGCTAGGTTGACCTTCCATTTTTTTTCTTGGAATCCCTATTACTGCAACTCTTCATCACCCTCCAGCTCCAATTCTCTCAATCAAAAAAATAGAAGTCCTCCCTCAAAACAAATATCATCTAACAAAACAAATGAACACATTAGCTATTTCTGAAACTATGTCTCATTCTGCGCCTCTGGTCAGCCACTTCTTTGCCAAGTGTTGGGAAGCATGCTTCAGCAATCAATCTTCTGTCAGTGGCCTTGATTGGATATTGCATTGATTAGAGTTCTTGAGTCTTTCAAAATTGTTTTTCTGTACATTACTGTAGTCATTGTAAACATTGTTTCCCTGGTTCTGCATCAATACATACAAGGCTCTCCATTCTCTTTATGAATCTATGCCTTTTGTCATTTCATAGAACACAATAATCTATAATATTCAGATATCCAGAGGTGGGATGGGAATCTATAGAGAGCTCACTTCCAAGCCAGTAAGACCTGGTTCACGCTCCACCTGTGACACGGGCCAAACCCTTTTATCTCTCCAGGTAACTCTAAGATTATAAATTATAAAGACATTTCCCAGTCGAGAAATGGTCAAAGGATATGAACAGAGGAAGAGATTTAAATTTTTTTTAAAGAGTTTTATGAAAAAATGCTTCAAATCATTACTGATTAGAGCAATGCAAATTAAAACAACTCTGAGATACCACCCCACACCTACCATATTGGCTAACATGACCAAAAAGGAAAAAAGATAGATGAGAAAATTATATATCTATTCAATTATTTATTCATTTATTTGTTTATTTATATGAAATTAGATCCAGTTCAACTATTGGTGGAACTGAACTGATAATACCATTCTGGAGAGCAATATGGAACCAGAATTAAAAGGCCACAAAATTATGCATACCCTTTGACCCAGAAATATCACTATTGGATCTTAATCCCAAAGAGATCAGAAATAAGGGAAAAGCATTTGTACAAAATTATTTTTAGCAGCAATTTTTGTAATGGCAAAGAATTAGAAACTGAGGGATTATCCATCACTTAGAGATTGGATAAATAAGGTGTGACACATGGTTGGAATGGAATACTATATTGCACTATAAGAAACAATGAACAGGATAAGTTCAGAAAAACTTGGAAAGATTTATGAATTGTTACAAAGTAAAGTGAGCAGAATCAAGGGAACAATGTATATAATAACAGAAATATTAAATGATGACCTGTTGTGAAGGGCTAAGCCATTATCAGCAAAGCAAGTCTCCAAGATAGCCACAAGGGACTTGTGATGAAAATGCTCTCCACAGCCAAAGAAGGAACTGTTGGAGTCTGAGTGAGAACAAAGCATGCAACTTCCACTACATGGCCTTCATGAGATTCTGTTGGTTGCGTGTCTTCTATCATGGCATGAACAATATGGAAATAGGGATTATACGAAAGTATGGATATAACCTGTATCAGACTGTTCCCTGCCTCAAGGTGTGGGGGAAAGGAGACGGAAGGTGGAAAGGGAGAAAATCTTTATTTTAAAATGTCAAAAAACAATTGTCAAAAATTGTTTATACATATCAATAAAAAAGATTATAAATTGCCAAAAAGATGCATTGGTAGAGGAAATTTTCTTTCTGAGATGTGATGAGGAAAGCTGATGAAAACTGTATATAAGCTGGAGCCTGAGAGAGATTCATTCATTCTTTTTTTTTTTTTAACATTTATTAATATTCATTTTTAACATGGTTACATGATTCGATTCATTCATTCTTGATGGCCTTTAGCCTAGGGAGGGTGAGCTCTGCTAAGATTTCTTGGTGGCCTTTAACCTAGAGAGTGTGAGCTCTGGTAGGATTCTTGGCAGTCTTGGCCTCGTGGGCACTGAAGGTTCTCGGCATTTTTTCAGCATCTTTGGCTCTTTGGATTTTGGTTTCCTGATCCGGACTTTGGATTCTGTGAGATTCGCATTCAGATTAGCATTTGTGGTCTGGAGGCTCTAGGATTAGGATTTAGGGTATTTTTAGCTAGGTGATATTTTCTACTTCCTTCCTATATTTTCCACTTTAATATCTCTACCTTGCTGTAAATAAAGCTACTAACAGCCTACTGACTCATAGTTTAACTTTAACTTTTATAAATGGCAACCACAACAATTCTTTTTAACCATTATTATGGTTTTCTTTGGAGTGTTGGAGTTGGTATTGGGTTCCTCTTGGAATGGGCTAGATGGAAGAGAAGGGGTTGCCATGGGAACTAAGCAATAGTAGATAACATAACCTTTATAGGTACTTAATTGATCTAAACATAGGCTTTTTTCCTAAGAAAGAGAATAAAAAGATATCCATCCCAAAATAATTCTGATTATAAATTTATAAATTATAAAATTATAAATTTAGTTTTATACAATTTTGGGAAGGATAAATGTGGAGGATAGAAGGAGGAATATATCCAGACCAATGCAATCAATTATTCATTTTTTAATTTTTTTAAACATTTATTAATATTTATTTTTTAGAAAAGTTAACATGGTTACATAATTCATGCTCTTTCCCCTTCACCCCCTGAGCTCCCCCCCCCCCTCCATGGCTGATGTGTATTTCCACTGGTTTTAACATGTGCCAATTATTTTTAAAATTTATTTTTAAACACTTATTTTTCTGTCTTTTAAAAAAAATCCTTGCCTTTTGTCTTACAATCAATACTAAGTATCAGTTCCAAGGCAGAAGAGCAGTAAGGGCTAGGCAACTGGGGTTAAGTGACTTGCCCAAGGTCACACAGCTAGGAAGTGTCTGAGGTCAAGTTTGAACCCATGTCTTCCTGACTTCAGGCCTGGTGCTCTATCCACTGTGCCACCTAGGTGCCCTTAATTATTCATCATTTTAACATATACTTATTAAGTTCCTGGGTCCTGAGTAAGGTAAAGAAAAACCCTATTCCACTTTTTAAGAGGAATGTAGAAGCTACTGTGGCTTGGATACTGATCACAGACTTGGCATTCAGAGCCCTTTATAACTTCCCTCTCTACACACATCTTGCTGGTCTTATACCTTACTCAGAGGTGTTGTGAAGCTCATATGAGATAGTGGATATAAAGTATTTTGTAAACCTCAAAGAGTCATAAATACCAATAATTATTATTATAAATAGATTTAGAGCTGCAAGGTTAGAGGTCATCTTTTCTAACCCTTCCATTTTACAGATGAGGAAATAGAAGCTGGGAAAGGGGTAGTGATTTGCCCAAAGTCACTGAGTTCCAACCCCAGCTTCTCTAATTCCAAATCCAGTATCTTCCCTTCACACAAACATTCTGGATCAAGACCTGTCCTGTCCCCTGACAACTATCTAAGCATTATTCCAGAACAATAACCCATAGTAAGGCTTCACACCAGTCTTTATTAAATGATTAAATAAATTCTCAAGACATAGGGTAGATTCCCATGATCTATAAAAGATAGCAGAAAGAACCTAAAGTTTAGAAAACAAATTGAGTGATAGTTTAAACAAACTAAACAAAGGAATTGCTAAGTTTAGGATTAAGGGCAGCCAGGTGGCACAGGTCTGGAGTCAGGAAGACTCATCTGAGGCCAAAATTGAACTCAGATGCTTACTTCCTGGGTGACCCTGAGCAAGTCACTTCACCTTGTTTACCTTGGTTTCTTCATCTGTCAGATGAGCTGGAGAAGGAAATGGCAAATCACTCCAGTATCTCTGCCAAGAAAACCCCAAATGGGCACACTGAAACAAATGAACAACAATAAGCTTAGGATCACAACCCTTACATCAGGCACCTACAGTCTCTATGCCAGAGCATCCAGCTAGACTAGACCTGTGATGGTGAACCTATGGCACACATGCTAGAGAGGGCACGCAGAACACTCTGTGAGCATATGTGCCATTGCCTGACAGAGGTGATTACTAGAAAGGCAGAGGGACTGGGGTGGAGCTGCTCCCCTCCCCTTCTTTACTGTGCCTGAGGACATTTCTCATAGCACCAGCCCCTCTGCCCAGCAGCCCAATGGGAGCGCTTCCTCCTCTGTCTGGGGTAAGGGGCGGGGTGGGACACATGTGGCACTGGATCTGGGGAGGACAGGAGGCAGGGCACAGCACATGGTCTCTGAAAGATTCACCATCACTGGACTACACCAATATCTTGTCCCTTTCTAGGATAAAAATGTTCAACTTGGTCTCTTGGGAAATTATGAGTCAGCAAAGATCTAAGCTTCTTGTGGAAGAGGTAGATTAGATTTGCCTTCTACTTGGCTTCAGAGAACAAAATGAAGAGATGGGAGATGGGCAGAGTGGGACATAAAGGGAAGATTTCAGGTTTGGTAGAACAAAAATCCCATCAATAAAATCATAAAGTGGTCTTCCTAAACCACAAGTTTAACTATGCTTCTCTCTCTCCTTCTCCCCCTCCTTCCTCTCTTTTTCATTCTCTCTCTCTCCCTCTCTCTCTCCCTCTCTCCCCCCTCACTTTCTCTGTCTATCTCTCTCTTTTTCTTTTTCTTTCTCTTTATCTTTCTCTCTCTCCCCCCTTTCTCTCACACACACAAAGCTGCCCAGCCCTCCCCATACCTAGTAGCTCTCTAATGACCTCCAGGATCAAATAAGGAAATCTGCATTGTTGTTGTTCAGTCGTGTCTAATTCATGACCCAATTTGGGGTTTTCCACTTCCTTCTTCTGCTCACTTTACAGATGAAGAAACTGAGGCCAACAGGGTTAAATGAATTACCCAGAATCACAGTTAGTAAGTATCTGAGGCTGGATTTGAACTTGAGAAGACGCCCTCCTGACTCTTGGGCTAGTACTCTATCCACTGTGCCACCTAGTTCCTGCTGTTTGCTTGCAAAGTTGTTTATTATAACCCTCCACTCCACACACACACACACACCTTTCCAGTCTTCTTTCTTATACCTTATTCAGGGGCGTTATGAGGTCCAAATAAGATAATGCATGTAAAACACTTTGCAAACCTTAAAGTGCTCTATAAATGCCAGTTATTATTATTTATCTTACAGTCACCAGGGGTCCAATATGTGATAACTTCATTTCCTGTGCCTTCTACTGCATTCCTTTTTTAAAATTTTTTTTCCAAAACCTTACCTTCTGCATTAGAATTAATACTGTATATTGGTTCTAAAGCAGAAGAGCAGTAAGAGCTAGGCAATGGGGGTTAAGTGACTTGCCCAGGGTCACACAGTTAGGAAGTGTCTGAGGCCAGATTTGAACCCAGGACCTCCCTTCTTTGGGCCTGGGTCACAATCCAAGGAGTTACCAAGCTGTCCCCTCTACTGCACTCCTACTGAGCTCATGCATTGTGGAGTAAAATGATTGCAGAGGCATGTTGATATATGTTTAATGATGGGTATGGAGGGAGGGGTGTGGAAAGGAAATATATGCAAAAACTTAAACTTTTAAGTTCAATTTATATTATCACTTTCCTAAATTTAGAAAGTAAACCAAAAAAAATCAAGCCTTGATTTGTAGTAATTGCTGAATGCTCACATTAAAAATTAGAATTGGTGGGAGAGGCGTAGCTAAGTGGTTTGGCGAATTGAGAGCCAGGCTAGAGACAGGAGATCCTGGGTTCAAATTTGACTTCAGACACTTCCTAGTTGGGTTACCCTGGGCAAGTCACTTAGCCCCCATTGCCTAGCCCTTACTGTTCTTCTGCCTTAGAACCAATAGATTCTTTTACAAGATGCCTTTTTTAAAAAAAAATTTAAAATTTTTTAGTTTTAATGTCAAATTTCCATGTAAAGTTTTCCAAGCCATATGATCCAAATTGTCTCCCTCCCTTCTTCCCTTCCCCCTCCCAGAGATGGTAAGCATTTCAATCTGAGTTATACATGTATTATCATGCAACATATTTCCATATTATTCATTTTGTAAGTGAATAATTTTATAAAACCAGAACCCCCAAACATACCAAGATAAACAAATGATAAGTCATATGTTTTCATCTGCATTTTACTCTAACAGTTCTTTCTCGGGAGGTGGATAGCATCCTTTGTCATAAGTCCTTCAGAATTGTCCTGGATCTTCATATTGCTGTTAGTAGCTGCATTTATCACAGTTGATCATCCCACAACATTGCTGTTAATGTGTACAATGTTCTCCTGGTTCTGCTTATTTCACTCTGCATCAGTCCATGAAGATCTTTCCAGCCAAGAATTTCTGAAGTGACAAGATGCCTTTATTGATCCCCTGAATGCTAGAGACTTTCTACTCTGGTTATCTCCAACTTATCTTGTATATATTTTGTGTGAATCTAGTTGTCTCCCGACTAGATGTGCAAACTCCTTGTCTTTTGCCTCTTCTTGTATCCCCAGGATTTAGCATAGTGCCTGCCTGGCCCACAGCAGATGTTGATTGACTGACTAATCAATTATTAACTTATCTGTTAACTTATTAATTAATTAACTTATCTGAAAATGGAGTAGGCACAGTGGATAGAGAGAGGGCTGGCCCTGGAGTCAGGAAGACTCATCTTGATGAGTTCAAATCTGGCCTCAGACACTTACTAGCTTTGTGACCCTGGGAAAGTCACTTCACCCTGTTTGCCTTGCTTTCTTCATCTGTAAAATGAGCTGAAGAAGAAAATGGCAAATTATCTTTGCCAAGAATATCTCCAATGGGGTCCCAAAGATTCTGACAACTGAAAATGACTCAGCAACAACAAATGAAATAAATAGCCTTATAAGGAAGAGAGATTCCCTTTCTTTTCTCCTTGTTTCCTTCCTTCTTTCTTTCCTTCCTTCCTTCCTTTCTTCCTTCACTTCTTCCTTCCCTTTTTCTTCCTTCCTTCCCTTTCTCCTTTTTAAGCAGGAAGCAGGAAGTTCTGCTTAGGTGTGGATTGGTGCAAATGATCTCTAAGTTCCCTTCCAAAGTTACAATTCTATGCTTTTATGAATTTGGACAATTTCAGTGGTTTCCTTATTTGACAGTTCGTTTCCAATTGGTATGCTATGTGGAATCTTCCCACTAGGGGCCACTCCAAGGACACACCTGAGATTCCCCTATGCTTCAGAAAGATTTGTGTGCTGAGATCTAGAAGTCTTCTACTGCCTAACAGGATTTTACTAAGTGGTGTCTGCCAGCCCTTGAGGATGTAGAAAGACAGCAGCTTCTAGTGACTAGGAGCTGGGAATCTAGCTTTTGCCTTCATGGGCAGCTAGGTGGTGCAGAGGATAGAACACTAAGTCTGGAGTCAGAGAATCCTGAGTTCAAATTTAGGCTTAGCTGCTTGCTGGCTATGTGACCCTGGGCAAGTCACTTACTACCTACTTACCTCAGTTTCTCCTCTGTAAAATAGGAACATAATGGAGAGGGAAATGGCAAACCACTTCAGTATCTTTGCTGAGAAAATCCCATGGACAAAATCACTCTGAATTGAGACCTGGTTATTCTGAAGCCTTGAGCTTGGCTGGTCCCTGAGAGCAAAACTTTTTTAAAATATTGTTTTGTTTTATTGTTGTTTGGCCCTTTCAGTCATGTCTGACTTTTTGTGACCCCATTTGGGTTTTCTTTTTTTTACTTTTTAAAAAATATTTTATTTTTTAGAAAAAATTTCCATGGTTACATGATTCAGGTTTTTATCTTCCCCTTCACACCCCTTCACACCCCCCCCCACCCCATAGCCGATGCTCATTTCTACTGGTTTTAACATGTGTCATCAATCAAGACCTATTTCCATATTATTGATAGTTGCATTGGTGTGGTCGTTTCAAGTCTACATCCCCAATCATGTCTGCATCAACCCATGTGTTCAAGCAGTTGTTTTCCACTCCTGCAGTTCTTCCTCTGAATGTGGATATCGTTCTTTTCCATAAATCTCTCAGAATTATCCTGGGACATTGCATTGCTGCTAGTACAGAAGTCCATTACCTTCTATTTTACCACAGTGTATCTATCTCTGTGTACAATGTTCTTCTGGTTCTGCTCCTTTCACTTTGCATCAATTCCTGGAGGTCTTTCCAGTTCACATGGAATTCCTTGAGTTTATTATTTCCATTTGGGTTTTCTTGACCAAGGTACTGCAGTGGTTTGCTATTTTCTTTTCCAGATTATTTGACAGATGAGGAAACTGAGGCAAACAGTTTGCCCAGGGTCACACAGCTAGCAAGTGAGGCTAGATTTGAAACTCAGATCTTCCTGATTCCAGATCTGTTTCTCTATCCACAGTTATCTAGCAGCCTCAAGAGACATCCTAGTATACTACAAAAAGCACTTAGAGTTGAGACTTAGGTTCCATTAGTGTTCTCTGACTTACTGCACTTGTTAAGACAAGTCACTTTTCCTTTCTGGGGATTAGTTTCCTCCTCTGAGAGAAAGAAAGAAAGAAGGAAAGAAAGAAAGAAGGAAAGGAAGAAAGGAAGGAAGAAAGAGAGACAGGGAGGGAGAGAGAGGAAGGAAGGAAGGAAGGAAGAAAGGGAGAGAGGGAGGAAGAGAGGAAGAGAGGGAGGGAGGGAGAGAGAGAGGAAGGAAAGAAGGAAGAAAGGGAGAGAGGGAGGGAGAAAGGAAGGGAGGAAGAAAGGACAAGAAAAGAAAAAAAAAGAGTAATATTGGATTAGATGGCTGAGATTTAGAATGAGGCATGAGGGCTGAACTTGGGAGTTTAAATCCGGGTTCTGACATTTACTAGCTCTCTGATCTTGGGCAAATCTGTTAACCTGTCTGAGACTTAAATATAAAATGAAGGGGTTAGAACTGATGACCTTTAAGTTTTATTCCAGTTTTAGATCTGTAATCCTTTCAATTCCAGCTCTGCCATTTACTACTTTTATGACCTTGAACAAGTCACAACCCCTCTGGACCTTGGTTTCCTCACCTATAATATATGATGGGATTGGTTTTGTTGTTGAGTAGTTTTCAGTTATGTCCAACCCTTTGTGACCCCAGTTGGAATTTCCTTGGCAGAGATACTGGAGTGGGTTGTTATTTCCTGTTCCAGCTCATTTTTTAAAACTGAATTTTATTTTTTTCAGTTACATGTAGAAACGATTTTTGACAACTGTTTTCTGACATTTTATGATTCAGCTTCTCTCCCTACACCCCCACTGAAGGCAGTACATAGCCTGATATAGGTTTTATCAGTGCTTTCATGCAATACATATTTCCATATTCCCCATGTAATGACTAAACATACATACCACATATACATTTTAAAATCTATACTTCTGTCTTAGAATCAATACTGTGTACTGGTTCCAAGGCAGAAGACTGCTAAGGGCTAGGCAATGGGGGTCAAGTGACTTGCCCGGGGTCACATAGTTAGAATTTGGAGGTTTTCTTAGCAAATATAGTAGAGCAGTTTGCCATTTCCAGCTCATTTTACAGTTGAGGAAACTAAGGCCAATAGGCAACAGGATTAAGTGACTTGCTCAGGGTCAAACTGCTAGTAAGTGTCTGAGGCCAGAACTCACCAAGATGAGTCTTCCTGACTTTGGCCTATAGCTCTATCCATTGTGCTACCTTGTTTGCTGGCATTTGGCATACAAAGTTCTTTATTACTCCCCTCTACTCCCAACACACAAACACAAACCCCCTTTCCAGTCTTTTTCTACTTTAGTCTGGATGCTGTGATGCTCAGCTAAGATAATGGATGTAAAACACTTTGCAAATCTTAGAGCACTGTACCACCTAGTTGCCCTAGGATTTGTTTAGGTGACCTCTGAGACTCTTTACAGCTCTAGATCTATGATCCTGTAATCTCTATGATCATATCCGTGATCCTATTTGCTCCATTAGCCTATAATTTATTTTGACAGTTGGGCAAATAGCTTCTCCACTCTAGTAGCTCGAACCATGTGTAACATTCATTAGAGAGTTGGCCCCTTGAGGTCAGGAATTGTTTTTGCTTTTTCTTTGTATGCCTGGTGCTTAGTCCTGAGTGCCTGGCAGTGTAGTACATGCCTGATGAATGAATGAAGGCTCGTTGACTCACTGATTACTAGTGGTGCCCTTGAAGGTAAGGAGGAAGGCAGAGAGGTAGCTCTTGCTCAGTGCCCTCCCTCGAGCTCAGCTTTCTGACTCAGAGCCATGCAGAGCCCAGAAAGGGACCAAGACAGCTTCCTGTTCATCCTACTGGTCCTCTTTCTCCCTCAGACTCACCGAGTCCTAGTAGAAGGGAGGGAGAGAGCCCAAGTGATCCTAATCAGTGTGTTTATTGGGCATAGATGTTTTAACTTCACAACTGAGGAAATCTCGGTGAAAGAGCTTCCTTTTCCAGGAGAATCTGGCCAGGGCTCCGTTAGAAACTGCTGTTTATACCTTGAAAATGCTCTCCTAGGGAAGATCTATGGGGGAGGAGGGAGAAAGAATAACCCTGCTTCCTTATTA
This sequence comes from Gracilinanus agilis, assembly GCF_016433145.1. Lineage (NCBI taxonomy): Eukaryota > Metazoa > Chordata > Mammalia > Didelphimorphia > Didelphidae > Gracilinanus > Gracilinanus agilis. The sequence continues at coordinate 265,000,679 of NC_058133.1, read as the reverse complement.
AACTGAGGAGGAGGAGGGGAAGAAAGAGAAGAGGAGTATGACCATTTTGTGTTTGCTGGCTCTGGAAAGCGCCCAAAGTCGAGAACACACAGGATTTTGCATTTGTCTCTTTGCCAATGTTTATAAAAGAAAAGCCTGCCTTTTGGATTTCACCTTTGGAAAAATTTGTGCTGCTGTTTAAAATAAAATGAAAGAAAAATACCTTGAGTCTAAAACTGACTGAGGAAGGATTTGACTAAATTGCTGCCTTCCTCTCTCCCTCCCTCCCTCCCTTCCTTTTTTCTTCCTTGCTCTTTCCTATTCTCCCTCTCCTTTTCATTCCATTCTTCTCTCTCTCTCTCTCTCTCTCTCTCTCTCTCTCTCTCTCTCTCTCTCTCTCTCTCTCTCTCTC
>NC_058133.1:264980283-264995390 GCF_016433145.1 Gracilinanus agilis | reverse complement strand
TCCTCCTCCTCCTCCTCTTCCTCCTCTTCCTCTTCCTCTTCTTCCTCCTCCTCCTCCTCCTCTTCTTCCTTCTTCTTCTTCCCTGTCTCTAAGGTCCCTTTCTTTCTTGCTCTGGCATTCTGTGATTCAGAATTAGAAATGAGGGAAAGGAGCCCTGACTCCTGCCCCCCAGACCCAAGGGGGGGGGCAGGGGATTTGCTGACTTCTGCCCCAAGAGCCCTTCCCTTAGCCCTCCCTTCCTTCCCTCCCTCCCAGACCTGCCTCTTCCCCCCCCCCCCAGCAGCAGCAGCTCAGAGAGCATCTGTTAATGGAGAGAATGATCAGATTACTAGGGAATAAATGTGTTTTTTTTTTAAGTCATGACTACCTTCCCCAAGCCAGAGAGTAGAAGACAGGATGGGAATCCATATTTCTGATGAGCTGTTCACTGCACAGCAGTCCCAGAGTTAATGAAAACCCTGGGTAATCATGGCAGCAGGGAGAAATAGAGATGTAAGAAGAATAAGTACCACCAGGGGCAATGCGCCAGGGAGTTCAGTTTTCATTTAGAAACTGGGTCTGGTGGCATTTCAATCACACTTGAGTTGCAGGGTTGGGGCGGGGGCGAGGTTTGGGAAGGGTGAGCTGGGGGCCAGGGGGAGCTGATGAATGCAGCTTGGCATGAAAATGAATTTTGGTTTTTAAAAAATCATCCATGCTTCACCCTTGATGGAGTTGCAGGCCTCCCACAACACTGACTACAAGGAAGGGGAGATGTTCAATAGCAAGAATGACAGAGAATCTGGGGGCTGCTGTGGGGTAGGTGTAGAGGGAGTGACATGACAGTTCAGAAAGATCCAGAAGCCTCCGAGGGAGTAAAAGCCATTGCTTGAGGGAAGAAGTGGGGTGAGGAAGCCAAAAAAGAGATCTAGATACAGGGCAGTCCATCCAAGGAATGAAGCAGCTCTCCAGAGGTGGAAGGCAATGAAAGGGAGTGGAATTATTTTGGCCCTGGATTGTAATACAGCCGAATAGCCTCATATAGGAAAGACTAGCCCTTTTGCCCCATTCCCCAGGCTTCTCACCTACCCATCTCCTTGTCTGCTGAGCCTGGTGGTGCCAAGGTATCAAAGCTCTTGGAACTTCAGGTCGAGCTGAGAGGGGGGTTGTGGACAGAGAGACTGAGATCCCCTGCAAACCCACGGGAAGCAGTCCAGGACTGGGGAGTCAGAGGAGCTGGCATCAAATTCCTGCTTTGGAGACATTTTTTACCTTTATGAATCCTGGTTTCCTCTTCTGTAAAATGAGGAGGTTGGAGTAGATAGCCTCTGAGGCTTATTTCAATTCTAATTCTATGATTTACCCTGTCAAAATTCCACATATACTACTACAAGGTGGTAATTATAAAAATATCTGAGACCGGAGGTGGTGTTGGAATGATGGGAAGATGACACTGACAAGCAATATGATATGGTGGAAAAAGACTGAGTCTGGGGCTGTAATTGTGCTGCCATCCAAAGAGATGCCTTCATAGCATGGTACCATAATGTTGGAAGGGAGCTCAGAGATCATCTAAATCATGGCCCAGAGAAGGCAATGACACATGTAAGGTCACACAGAGAATTAAGTGGCAAAGATAGATTTTGAACCGAATCCCTCTGATTCCAAACGCAGAACTCCCACCATTGTACCAGCAGCCAAAACAAGAAAGGATGGACTTAAGTTAAAAATAGAGGGTTCCTTTGGAATGGAGAGCAAATTTCCTGATCCAAAGCAACTGAACACTTGTCATTGTTATTGTTGTTGAGTCATTTCAGTCACATCTGACTCTTTGTGACTCTGTTTGGGGCTTTCTTGGCAGAGACACTGGAGTGGTTTGCCATTTCCTTCTCCAGCGCTTTTTACAGATGAGGAAACTGAGGAAAACAAGGTTAAGTGATGACTAGGGTCAGACACTAACTGGGTGACCCTGGGAAAGCTGCTTAATGCTGTTTGCCTCAGTTTCCTCATCTGAAAAAGAGTAGCAGAAGGAAATGGCAAACCATTCCAGTATCTTTGCCAAGAAAACCCCTAATGAGGCCACAAAGCATTGGAAACAACTGAACAACAACTTGGTATAGTGAAAAGAGAATTGTACTAACAGCCAAGAGACCTAGATTCTAATCCTGGTTCTACTACCAACTAGCAAGACCTTGCGACTTTAGGCAGGTCTCTGATCGTCAGTTTCCTCATCTGCAAAATGTGAATATTGAGGGGGCAGCTGGGTAGCTCAGTGGATTGAGAGCCAGGCCTAGAGACGGGAGGTCCTAGGTCCAAATCCAACCTCAGACACTTCCCAGCTGTGTGACCCTGGGCAAGTCACTTGACCCCCATTGCCCACCCTTACCACTCTTCCACCTAGGAGCCAATACACAGAAGTTAAGGGTTTAAAAAAAATTTTTAAAAAAATGTGAATATTGAACTAAATGATTTCTCCCTTTTCTTCCAGCTCTGATACTCACTGATTCTAATCTCGTTGGGGAGACAAGACTAACATAAGTGAAAACAAAAGCAGACAATACAAGACAGGATATAATTAAATGCTAAATTGTGTGGTACAGACTATAATTTGCATCCCTGAGGATCTTTGAAAATAGATGGACAACCATCTGTCTTGAGTGGCAGAGGGGCAGAGGGCAGGCGCCTGACCTGCCTAGAATCCAATGCTTCCTCCTGGCTCCAGAATTCTGTGGCTCTGAGATGGGCTCTTCAAGATGCTGCTGCATGTCAGTAGGTAAAGATCCAGGCCAGGAGATGGGGGTCTTGGGTTCAAACCTAACCTCAGATACTTCTTAGCTGCATGACCCTGGGCAAGCCACTTATCCCCAATTGCTTAGTCCTTACTATTCTTTTGCCTTAGAACTTACACTTAATATTGAATCTAAGACAGAAGGTAAGGGTTAAAAAAAGAAATCACAGTGTGTCTTTATATATACATACATACATATATATGCGTATGTACATATACATATATGTAAGGCCCTGTGCTGGAAGCTGGGGATACAGACAGGAAAAGATGGCACTGTCCTCATCCTTAAAGTCCTTGCCCCTTACAGTGGGAGTGGGATGATAGGTACAAAGATAAGTAGAATACACAATCAATCAATAAACATTTATTAAGCACCTATAATATGCCTCAGCACCATGCTAAGTGCTGGGGTTATAAGAAGAGGCAAAAGACAGGCCCTGCCCTCCAGGAGCTCACCTAATGGAGGAGCCAACAAGCAAACAAAACAAGCTATTTCCAGGACAAATAAGAAATAATTGAAAGAAGGAAACCACTAGAAGCAAACGGCATTAGGAAAAGGGATGGTGGAAAATGGGCTTTTAGTTGGGATTCAAAGGAAGTCACAGAGCTGAGGTGGGAGAACATTTCAGGAATGGGAGACAGTCAGAAAAAATGTCTGGAGCCAAGAGATGGAGAGTCTCGTTCATGGAACAGCCAGAAGGTTGTGGAAATGTGATCAATGCCTGAAGATAAGAGAAGAAAAGGTCACCACACTAGTGGTCAGATTTCTATGGCATGGAAGAGGTCAAAAAGAGGGATGAGAGATTCAAGGAAAAAGAAAGTACTTAAAAAAACCCCTCTTACCTTTGTAAGGGGTAAAAAGGGGTTTTGGTTGGGTGAATATTAAAAGGTTTGGTTGCCAGGGAATTGAATAATTATCAATCCCCAATTAAAGAATAACCCCAAGTCAAAATGACTTTTATGGAAGTTTATTTACAAATGAAAAGAGAGAAAGTAAGAAAATTAGAGAGAGGATAAGGTAAGATAATTAATCTAACACACTAAATAATTCGCTCCGGTTCCTGGTTTAGATCAAGCAGATCTAACTAGTCTTCAGGCAGAGGCCTGAGGCCTGAAGACCGGGAATGAATGAAGCAAAAGCTTCAGTCTCAGAATCTCTTTTTAAAGAGCAGTTCCTTTAGAGAAGTTCAGGAAGATTTAGTCTTTACACTCACCATGTGTAATTCCAAAGGAAAGATTTAAGAACAGTCTCACCAAGATCTCAGGGTCCCAGGTCCAGCGCTCCTCCAGGTCCAAGTCATGAACAAGAGGAAGTCCCTCAGGTCCAAGACACAAACAAGTAGAGTAGAGCTGAACTCACTGAACTCTCTTTTAAAGGGGCTTCTTTTGCGTCACTTCCTGTGCCTTCCTCTTAGTTTACATGTCCAAACACAACGGACACTTTTCTTAGGACTGCCCAAGAGGCAGTCAGTAAATAGTAAATTCTGATTCATCACTCACTCTAGCACACGTGGGTCACAGACCTCCCAACTTGTGAGTTAAGTGGAGTTGTTTACACTTTTGGTGATTAGATTTGAGAATGGGCAAGGTAAATTTAATCTCATTCTCACACCTTCCATCTTAGAGTTGGTATTAAGTATTGGATTCAAGGCAGAAGAGTGGCAAGGGCCAGGCAAACAGGGTTAAATGACATGTCCAGGGTCATACAGCTAGGAACTATCTTGAGGCTCAACCTGAACCCAGGACCTCCCAATTCCAGGCCTGGCTGTCTATCCATTAAGCCATCTAGCTGCCTTTAGCTATCAATTTAAGTGTGAGTCTACTCTTCACCTTGGACCAAGATATAGAAGGGAAAGTGTGAATCAGTTTAATTTTTGCCGCATCTTTTTAGTCAATACCTCTTGGTAAAAGCTAACAATATAGTGGGATGCTAATCACTGATATAGTTGACATTGAAGAGATTATAGCTGGCAGTTGAAGAGTTTTGTTTTTTTTCAAACATTTACTTATATTTGATACTAAGTATTGTTCTAAGGCAGAAGAATGGTAAGGGCTAGGCAATGAGTGACTTGCCCAGGATCATACAGCTAGGAAATTCCTGAGGCCATTTGAACCGAGGATCTCAGAATCCACTGAGCTACCTACCAGTCCTGAAGGAATTATTTTTTTAGCTGAAGGAATCAGGGAAGGCTTTATGGAGGAGAACCCTAGGTATATCAATCTGTAAAGACTTAGAAAGGACCTTAAAAGACCACCTAGGCTGGGGCAGCTGGGTAGCTCAGTGGATTGAGAGCCAGGCCTAGAGACGGGAGGTCCTAGGTTCAAATCCGGCCTCAGACACTTCCCAGCTGTGTGACCCTGGGCAAGTCACTTGACCCCCATTGCCTACCCTTACCACTCTTCCACCTATAAGTCAATACACAGAAGTTAAGGGTTTAAAATTAAAAAAAAAAAAAAAAAAGACCACCTAGGCTTACTTACTTACATTTCAGAGATGATGAAATGGAATTAAAATAACCTGCCTAAGGGCACACAGGAAATAAGTGATGCTTCTGGGTTTTTTGCTCAGATTTTCTAGGCTTAAAAATCCAGCTCACTCTCCAGAGTACCACACTGGAAGTAGCCCATGAGCAAATTCTCAAAGAAGGGAATGATTTCAGGAATCAGAAATGGAGAGGGGTCCATTCTAGACATAGCAGACACAGAAGAAGGAGAGAGTAAACAGGTGGGATAACAGTCTTCCACTCAAGATGTCAGCCTGAGACATTTAAACAAAGCCAGTTTCCCCAAACCAAACACTAACAACAACAAAAAAAGATAAACTATACAAGAAAATGAAAATAGATCAAAATAGAAAATGAGTAACAAGAAGAAAAGTTCCAATACAATGGGGAAAAGAACCCAACAGAAAAACAAAACAGAACAGATTTGGGGAAATAGTTACAGTTCCATTCTGACTGACACATGGATTTTGGAAGGCCTCAAACATCCAGTTGAGGGGATTACATTGTATTCAGTAGGCAAAGGGGAGCCTCTGAAGGCTTTAGGGGCTGGGGAGTGACATGATCACATCTATGGGTTGCTGTGGGATGGATTTGAGATCCTGGAAATGGACTGACCAGGGAGGAGGCCATTATGATCAGCTAGGTAATGGGGGCCTGAACTGGTGGTGGCAGTGGGAGTACCCAGGATGGGGAGGGGTGGGATATGAAAGATGTGGTAGATAGAAGGAATAGGACTACTTTTATTTTATTTTATTTTTTATCTTTATTTTATTCCACTAACAAATTTACACAAAACTTTTCAAAAGTTACATGATTCATGCTCTCTCCCTCCTCTCTTCCCTCCCTCCTCCTGGAGCTGACAAGCAATTCAATCTGGGTTATACATGTATTATCAACCCAAAACCTATTTCCATATTATTCATTTTTATAAGTGAATAATCTCGTAAAAACCAAACCCCAAATCATAGACCGAAATAAACAAGTGATAAATCATCTATTTTCACCTGCATTTATACTCCAACAGTTCTTTCTCTGGAGGTGGATAGCATTCTTTGTCTTCAGTCCCTCAGAATTGTAGGACTGCTTTTATTGACCATCCTGCTGGTGCTGGCCAGGGGGATTCAGAACTTAGCTAGAGATGTGGCACTAGAATAGGGTAGCTGAGGGGGATGTGTGTGCAGGGGAGGGGGAGAATGTAGTGGACAGAGCCCTGGACTTGGAGTCAGGAAGACTCATCTTCTTGAGTTCAAATCAGACCTCAGATACTTCCTGTGTGACCCTGGGCAAGTCACTTCACCTTATTTTTCTCAGTTTCCTCATCTGTCAAATGAGCTGGAGAAGGAAATGGCAAACCACTCCAGTATGTTTGCCAAGAAAACCCCAAATGGAGTCACAAAGAGTACGCATGACCGAACCACAATAAGCACTGGCTGCTGAGAAGCTAGCAGTAGGGACTCCCTTTGTTCCTTCGAGACCTCCAAACCCACACATCTCCTGCCTTACCCCAGCCAGCCAGTCCTTTTGTTTTTCTAAACCTCTTACCTTCAGCCTCGGACACTTCCTAGCTGAGTGACCTTGGGCAAGTCACTTAGCCTCCACTGCTTAGCCCTTACTGCTCTTCTGCCTTGGAACCAGTAGACTGTATTGATTCTAAGGCAGAAGGTAAGGATTAAAATCTTAATAAACCCTTAACTTTTGTCTCAGACTTGATACCAACTAGTGATTCTTTTTTTTTTTTTTTTTAAACCCTTCCCTTCTGTCTTAAAATCAATACTATATATTGGTTCCAAGGCAGAAGAGCAGTAAGGGTTAGGCAACGGGGGTTGAGTGACTTGTCCAGGGTCACCCAGCTAGTGTCTGAGGCCACACTTGAAACCAAGATCTCCTACCTCTAGGCCTGGCTCTCAATCCATTGAGATACCCAGGTCTTTTCCCCCACCCCCCACCCCATATCGATTCTAAGGTATCAGGAAGGTAAGGACTAGTCAATGGGATTTAAGTGACTTGTCCAGAGTCACCCAGCTAGGAAGTGCCTGATAGCAGACTCGAACCCAGGACCTCCCGTCCTGGCTCTTTATCCACAGAGCCCCCTTGCTGCCTCGTATCCTGGCCCTTTAATTAAAGCATCTCCCCAGAGGAAGGATACCAAACTCATCTTCAGCAGGACCTGCACCCTCCAAGGAGGCTGCAGGCTTCGGTATTCTCTTCTTGTCGGCAGGGCCGGAGGTCGCCTTCTAAAATTGCGCTGGAGTCATTAGTACTGAGGAGGAGGAGGAGGAGGTCAGGAGGAGGCGTTGCAAGTCTTCGCCAGCACGAGAGAAGTGCTGCTGCCAATTATTCCGGCTCCTTTTGTGCCCTGACGACTGCGTGCTCGTGGCTTGTAATCAGAAGGACGCACGCACAGAGACTGCTAGATGGGGCCGGGCCAGAGCCCCGCTCGAGTCCCCATTGGGAAGGTGGAGAGCCCACCCCATGGAGAGCCTCCGGCCGCCGCCGTCCCGCTCCAGGGGCTCTCCCCGGAAAGGCGCCGATAACTTGGGCTATTTTGGGGAGCCCGGCTTGTCCTTCATGAAGAAATAACCTTTTGGTGGGAAAAAAAAGGCAAACCCTAATGGCACTTCATGAAACCGTTGATGTGCTCTCAGTAGGAACATGGCATTAAGATCAGGACTAAAATAACTGAGCTCCGGGGGCTCCTCCGTCTTCCGAAACCCGCCGGGCATGGCCTCTGTCCCTCCTTTGCCCGGCCAGCTTGTTCCTACTTTTCCCAGATAACGTGCACGGAACAGCGAGATAAGATCCGAAAGGCAATGTCAGTGGAATGTTGGCAGCCCGGCGCCACCGGACACAGGCCTGCAGACATCTTTCCCAAATGGAGGGTAGCTTCTCTCCAAAGAATTTTCTGTGGCCAGGAAGGCCTCTCCTTCCCCACCTGGTCTCTGTTCCCTTGTGCTGGTCTTTCTTCTTAGGATACCTACCCAGCCACCCTGTACAGTCTCTGGTCGGCAAAATCTTATTTATTCAAACTCAAGATGTATTTCTATGAAAATTTTCAATAAAGTACTTTAATGAACTAAAAAAAATCTTATTTATTGGGGGCAGTAAATTGAGAACCTGGCCTGGAGATGGGAGATCCTACATTCAAATATGACTCTTTCTAGCTGGGTGACCCTGGTCAAGTCATTTAATATTGTCTAGCCTTTATTGTTCTTCTGCCTTGGAACCAATACCAATTCCAGGACAGAAGGTAACGGTTTGTCCTTGGTTGTTTGTTTTTAATCCTATTGGGGGGCAGCTAGGTGGCTCAGTGGATTGAGAGCCTAAGCCTAGAGACTGGAAGTTCTAGGTTCAAATCAAGCCTCAGACACTTACTAGTGTGGCCCTGGACAAGTCACTTCACCCCCATTGCCTACCCTTACCTCTCTTCTGTCTTGGAACCAATACACAGTATTGATTCTAAGATGGAAGGTCATGAATAATATGGAAATAGGTATTATAACTGTTGTATAACCCAGTGGAATTGTTTGTCAGCTCTTGGAAAGGGGGAGAGGGAAGAGGGGAGGAAAAGAAAATGAATCATATAAACATGGAAAAAATATTTTAAAAAATAAAAATAAGATGGGAGTTAAGATTTTTTAAAATCATATTTATCCTATTATCTAATTTAACATTTTCATTTTACAGATGAGGAAACTGAGGCACACAGAGTTAAGCAACTTGTCTAGGGTTACACAGCTAATGGATCTGAACTCAGGATTTTCTGACTCCAGATCCTGGCTTCTATCCCTTGTGCCACTTAGCTCTTAGGCTAATCAAAAAGCAATGAAAGAACCAAATAGCTGTTCTATGTCTTTCCCCTGCTCAAAACCCTTCAATGGCTCACTATTACCATCAAAATAATGGACACATTCTTTAATCTGGCATTGAAGACCTTCTGAAATCAAGTTCCAGCTTTTTTTTCCCCAGGGTTTCTTCACACAACTCTCCCTTCACATACTTTGTGAACCTGCCAAGCCAGATGACTCTCTGTTCCCCTGACAACCTACCATAGCCCACCTCCATGTATTTGCTCCTGCTGTTCCTTATTCTTAGAATACCTCCCCAGCCACCCACCCAGCCTCTGATTGGTAAAAGTTTCAATGTCCAAGGCCAACATTACCGTCTCCATAAAGCTTTCTGTGATCTTTGCCTCTTCAGTTCACTCCTCCCCTTTATTTTTTTCCCTCCTTTTTGCTCATCTACCCTTCTGTGTCTTTATTATTATTTATTTTCACTTCCACAGAACCAGGGAAGTGTTACAAGCAGGCAGAACAGTGGACTTGGAGCCAGCAAGACCTGAGTTTGAAATCTAGCCTCACATCCTGGACAAGTCATTTCACCCCTCTCTGCCTCAGTTTCCTCATCTGTAAAATTGGGGTAATAATAGCACCTATGTCCCAGGGTTTTTGTACAGATCAAATGAGATAATATTTTTAAAGTACTTTGTAATCTTTTAGCATCACATTTTTGGTTGTCCAGTCATTTCAATTGTGTCCAACTCTTTGTCACTCCATTTGAGATTTTCTTGGCAAAGATCCTGGAGTGGTTTGCCACTTGCTTCTGTAGTTCATATATGAGGAACTGAGGCAAATAGGTTTCAAGTGACTTGCCCAGGGTCATATAGCCAGTAAATATCTGAAGCAAGATTTGAATTCAGGACTTCCTGATTCTGGCCCAACAATCTATCTACTGTGCCACCTAGCTATCCTCCCAGAGGAGAGATACCCTTCTCTGCATCTCAGTTTTCTCCTCTGTAATATGAGGGATAGCATGGCCTCATTAATGAATAGCTGAACTCGGTTAGGAAGACTTAGGTGTCATGTTGGGGAATTCATTTAATCTCTCTTTTTCAGCTGTTCAATCCTGTCCCATTCTTCATGACCCCATTTAGGATTTTTCTGACAAAGATACTGGAGGGGTTTGGCATTTCCTTTTCCAGCTCATGTTACAGATGAGGAAACTGAGGCCAACAGGGCTAAATGACTTGCCCAGGGTCACACAACTAGTAAGTAACTGAACTTGGTTTTGAATTCAGATCTTCCCAACTCCAGGCCCAGTGTTTCATCCACCATGCCACTTCGCTGCCCCATGGCACCATAGAGCTTAGTTCTGATTCTCATCACTGGTTAGCAGCTCTTCAACTCTACAGGCCTGGAATCCTCCCCATCTTTTCTCCCAGTGCCTTAAATCTTGTCATGCAGTAAAAATTTGTTGAATTGTATGGAATGGCCATAGAGGAATAAATTAAAAATATTGCCAGCCAACTCTCAATTTTCTGCACTAATGGAGAGAAGCAGCATCATGGATAATCCCAAACAGTGAAAAAATATTTCTATTTGGCTTTGAAATAAGCTTTTGTATTTACCTTTGGTGAGAGGTGTATCTATCTAATGATGTTCTGAGAATTCAGACTGAATGATGGAGGGAAGCTCTGACAGAGGAGTCAGTCCAAGGCAGAACTGTAGCTTTCTTATCTGGCCCCAGGCTTAACTGCCTCTGTCTGACTCCTCTCCGTAAGCTTTCTGGGAAAGGATGGATTCCCTTTAAAGAATGGCCCAGGGAGAGAGATGCTGGCTTGGATCAAAGGTTTGTAAAGAATCTCCCTCCAGAGATGTATGAGGAGTAAATATAGAGGGCCAGCTAGATAGAGAGAGCCAGGCCTGGAGATGGTAGGTCCTGGGTTCAAATCTGGCCTCAGATATTTCCTAACTGTGTTACTCTGGGCAAATCCCTTAATTCCAGTTGCCTAGCCCTTACCACTCTTCTGCTTTAGGATCAAGATTCTAAGAGAGAAGGTAAGATATTTTTTTAAAGAGTAAATATCAAGATCAGATATCATCAAAGCAAATTTAATTAGCTGGGATAGGAGCTTTCAAGTCAATAGAAAGCGAAGCAAGATTTTTCTGGACATATGCCAAAATATTCTTGAAAGGGCTTTCTGAAAGAAATGTGTTTGGCATCTGAGTTGAAGGTGAGGTAGCAGAATTGGTGCCTTGGGTGGTATTCTAGGCAGAAGAAAAGGCAAGTGTGCTTGGATGAAGTGGGAGAGAGGCCCCTTGTTTATCAGCTTCTTGCTCACTTGGGTTTCTGAGAAATGCCTTAGTCCCACTACAATGGCAACATCAACACGTGCTTCTATCCATTGGGCAGCTAAGTGGCTCAGTGGATAGAGTGCTGGGTCAGAGTCAAGAAAGATTCATCTTTTTGAGTTCAAATCTTACCTCAGACATTTACTAGCTGTGTGACCCTGGGCAAGTTACTCCATCCCTGTTTGCCTCAGTTTCCTCATCTATAAAGTGAGCTGGATAAGGAAAATGGCAAACCACTTCAGTGTCTTTCCTGAGAAAACCCCAAATAGGGCCATGAGGAGTCGGACATGAGTGAAAAACAACTAAGCAATAGCAAAAAGACCATTCATCTGGTTCAATTGCTTCACTTTACAGGTGAAAAGTGAAATCCCAGAAATGGTAAGTGACTTTCCCAATGTTGTACTGCCCAATCCTTTAATTTTGCAAAAAGATAAGCAGCTACGTGCCACAGTGAATAGAGACTAGGGCCTGGAGTCAGGAAGACTCATCTTGAACTTCCTGGGTTCAAATCTGGCCTCAGACACTTACTAGCTATGTGACCCTGGGCAAGTCACTTCACCCTGTTTGCCTCAGTTTCCTCATCTGTAAAAATGAGCTGGAAAAGGAAATAGCAAACCCCTCCATTTTTCTTTGCCAAGAAACACCAAATGGGATCACAAAGAGTCAGATAGAACTGAAATGTCTTAGATAATAACAGAGCAGGGAAAGAAGGTTACTGAGGGGCTCAGTCCATTTGCCCAGAAGTGTGACTCTGAGATGCTAAGACCTTCTTTACAGATGAAAGACAGAGGCAAAAAAGATGGGATAAATGGAGCTAGAGCTGGGAAAAGAGATTGGAGTGGGAGTCTGTTTTCCCAGAAGTATGACCTTTGCTCAGCAACTCATTTGTAATTTATAGACTTAGAGAGATGCCTGGCTCATTGAGAGGCTAAGTGAGTTTCCTGTGGTCTAGGAATATGTGCCAGGTAAAGGACTTGAATCTAGGTCCTTCTGATGCCAAAGCCAACTCTCTATTTTGTAAGATAGAAATCTTCCACCTGGGATAAAAGAACCTCAGAGGTACTTGTCAAGGCAGTATGGGTAATGTTTTATAAATAACTAAATTGTCTTATTGAAATATAGCAAAAGTTGTAATACTATTAGTTAAATCAATGTTATGAACCAAATGAAATTTTCCTTAATAAAAAACTAATTTTGAGGCAGCTAGGTGGCTCAGTAGATAGAGAGCTAGGCCTGGGGATGGGAGGTCCTGGGTTCAAATCTGACCTCAGACACTTCCCAACTGTGTGACCCTGGGCAAATCACTTAACCCCATATACCTAGCCATTTTCCTCTCTTCTACCTTGGACTGAGTATTGATTGTAAGTCAGAAGGTAAAGGTTTTATTATTTTTTTAATTTTTTAAATTAAATTAAATTTTATATTTTTATTTTGAATATTTTCCCCTTAGCCAACGCACAATTCCCCTGGGTTTTACATGTATCATTGATCAAGACCTAATTCCATATTATTGATAGTTGGACTAGAGTTATGGTTTAGTGTCTACATCCCCAGTAATATCCCCATCAGCCCATGTGTTCAAGCAGTTGTTTTTCCTCTTTTTCTCTTCCCACAGTTCTTCTTCTGAATGTGGCTAGTTTAAGGTAAAGGTTTTAAATAAAATGAATCTCTTGATATGATTTCTGATGTGCCTATGCATGGTAAACTCTAGAAATGATTCTTTTTGTATTGAATGGGGCGGGAGTGCTTTATGGTAAGCCAAGAAGCACAAGGTTGAGAACTCTGGCTCTAGGCCATGCTGCCTCTAAATGACTTGTTAGAGTCAAGTAATAAATCAATTAATGAGCATTTATTAAGTCCCTACTATGTTCTAGAGTAGCTAGGTGGTATAGTAGATAGAGCACTGGGTTTGGAATCAGGAAAGACTCTTCTTCCTGAGTTCAAATCTGGCTTCAGACACTTTCTAGCTGTGTGACCCTGGGCAAATCAATTCACTCTATTTGCCTCAATTTCCTCCTCTAGAACATGTGCTAGAGAAGGAAATGGCAAACTTCCAGTATCTTTGCCAAGAAAACCACCAAATGGGGTCCCAAAGAACTGGACATGACTGAAATGAATCAAACTCCAATGGGAAGGAATTGGTAAACCACTCTAGGATCCTTGCTGAGAAAACCCCAGACAGGGACATGACATGCTTTGGTGTGAGGGCTCATGAAGAGCCAGATAGGACCAGACGACTGAACATGTTTCAGGCACTTCGTAAGGCCCTCAGCATACAAAACCCAAGAATGAGATAATCTCTACTCTCAAGGAGTTTACAGTCTACTTGAATGGATGAAACCCACCTAAGGCTACACAGGATAAACACAAAATGGAGTTATAGAGGGAGGGCATCAGCAAGGTGGTGGTGATGGGGAGGCAGGAAGAGATCAAGAAGGTAGATGGTGTTTGAGCAATTTTTATTCTATTTATTTATATATTTATTTTTGTTTGAGCAGCTTTTAAAAGGAAGAGAAGGATTCAAGTTAGCAGTGATGAGGAAGGAATGCACAGGGGGATATGGACACAATAGGAGATGGGAATGCTCTTTGGAAAGAACAGGGAGAAGGTGAGGAAGGAGAGAAATGGATAATGAGGCTGCAAATATTAGTATTTTTTTAGTCGTTTTCAGTCATATCCATTTTTTGTGATCCCTTTTAGGGTTTTCTTGGCAAAGATACTGGAGTGATTTGCCATTTGTTTCATAGGGTTACAGAGTTAGTAAGTGTCTGAGGCTGGTTTTGAACTCTGGGCTTCCTGCCTCCAGACCCTGAACTCTAATTACTGCCTCATCTAGTTGCCCCACTATGTTCTTACTATGCTAGATGGTGTAGTAGATAGAACTCAAGTCAGGAAGACCTGAGTTCAAATCCTATCCCATATACTTACTTTGTGATTTTGGATAAGTCACCTAACCACTCTCTCTCAGTTTTCTTATCTGTAATCAGGAGGGATTATGACACTTTTTCATGTGATTTTTTTTTTTTGATTTTTGATTTCATCATCTGAAAATTGCCTCTTCATGCCCTTTGACCATTTGTCAGTTAGGGAATGGTTTGATTTCTTGTACGTTGACTTAGTTCCTTATAAATTTGAGAAATTAGACCTTTGTCAGAGAATTGTGTTATAAATTTTTCCCCCCAGTTTGTTGCTTCCATTCTAATTCTGATTGCATTGGTTTTGTTTGTACAAAACTTTTTTAATTGAATGTAATCAAAATTATTCATTTATAAAATGAGGATTTATAATAGCACCTACCTTCTATGATTGTTGTGAGGATAAAATGAATAAAATGCTTTGAAAAACCTTAAAGTGCTATATAAAAACTAATAGCCAATCATAATAGCTAACATTTATATAGCATTTACTACATGCCAGGCACTGTGCTGAGTGTTTTACAATTTTTATCTCATTTGATTATCTCACAATGACCCTGGAAGGTAGGTGTCATTATTAATTCCCATTTTATAGAATAACAAACTGAGATTACCAGAGGTAACAGTGATTTGCTCAGGATCACATAGCTAGTTAAGTGTCTGAGATCATATTTCAACTCAGTCTTCCTGACTCCAGGCCCTGTGCTCTATACATTTTGCCACCTAGCTTCTCTCTCTCTCTCTCTCTCTCTCTCTCTCTCTCTCTCTCTCTCTCTCTCTCTCTCTCTCTATA
>NC_058133.1:264967577-264977338 GCF_016433145.1 Gracilinanus agilis | reverse complement strand
CTCTCTCTCTCTCTCTCGCTCTCGCTCTCGCTCTCGCTCTCGCTCTCGCTCTCTCTCCCTCCCTCTCTCTTTTTCTTTCTCTGTCTCTCTCCCTTCCTTCCCCTTACATCTAGCCTTAGAATGGCTATTGTGTATTGGTTGCAAGACAAAAGATCAGTAAGGATTAGGCAATGGGGTTTAAGTGACTTGCTCAGGGTCACACAGCCAGAAAGTATCTGAGGTCATATTTGAACCCAGGTCCTCCTGTCTCCAGGCCTGGCTCTCAATCCACTCAGCCACCTAACTACCACCCAGATCTGTGTTTTTCAAAGGATAAGATGTCATGAGGAAAATTCAGAGGGTCCAAAAACCTGGATTATGAATATCTAACAGTGATGATTCCAACAGCACCCTGAATATGGAGTGAGTCTATGCTAGGCACCTACCTGGAATCACAGAAACTTAGCATTGAAAGGGCCCGGACCATCAGCCATCAGTCCAGTTTTCTACTAAGTGCAGGAATTGTCTCTGTAGTATCCCCAGTAGGTGGTCATTCAACCACTACTAGTACACTTCAAGTGACAAAGAATTGACTACCTTACAAGGTAAGTAGTTAGATAGCATAGTGGATAGAGTTCTAGGCTTGGAGTTGGGAAGAACTGAGTTCAAATCTGTCTTTAGACTCTTTAAAAAACAAACAAAAAAACAAAACCTCTTACCTTCTGTCTTAGAGCCAGTGCTACTAAGTATTGGTTCCAAGGCAAAAGAGTGGTAAAGGCTAGGTATTTGGGGTTAAATGACTTACCCAGGGTCACACAGTTAGGTAGTATCTGAGGTAGGATTTGAAACCAAGATCTCCCTTCTTCACTGAGCTCCCTATCTGTCCTTAGACTCTTACTAGCTGTGTGAGACTAGACAAATCACTTAATCTCGGCTGCCTCAATTTCCTCATCTGCAAAATGGGGCAAATAATCACACCTTCTTTACAAGGATTGTTGTTAGGATCAAATGAGATAACATTTGTAAAGCCTTAGCACAGTTCCTGGCACAGAGTAGGTGTTATATAAATGCTAACTGTTGTTGACGACTTGAATTATATTTTAGTAATGTTTATTTATTACCAATTACATAAAAAAATTTAAACCTCCTGCCCACTTTCTATCTTAGAATCAATGCCGTTTATTGGTTCCAAGGCAGAAGAGGTTAAGGGCTGGGCAATGGGGCCACCTAATTAACTCCTCAAAAACAATTTTGAACATTTGTTTCTAAAAATTTGAGCTCCAAATTCTCTCCCTTCCTCCTTTCCCTGCTTCCTGAGATGGTAAGCAATTTGAAATAGGCTACACATGTGTGATCATGCAAAACAGATTTCCATATTAGTTAAATATTTTAAAAAACACAAGCAAAAATGAATGATAGTATGATTAAAAAAAAAAAAAGCCTTACTATTTGTTTCAGAATGAATACTAAGTATTGGTTCCAAGGCAGAAAAATGGGAAGGGTGAGGCAATGGGGAAGTGTTTGAGGCCACATTTGAACCCAGGACTGGCTGTCATCTTCAGGCCTGGCTCTCCATTCACTGAAGCACCCAGCCACTTTTGAAAATTGTGTGCTTTGATCTGCATTCATACTCCATCCGTTCTTTCTCTGGAAGTGGATAGCATTTGGATTTTTTTTTATTATTAGAAATCTCCTTATGACCTGAAATCTGTCAGTGCTCTAACATTCACCCATTTGTCCTAGTTTGGTCTTCTAGGACCAAGCCGGTCCATATGACAGTTCTTCATATTTTTGAAGATGGGTTTTATGTCTCCACCTTACCCTCCCCATTCTCCTCCCAAACTATGAGCCTTTTCTTCTCTAAGCTGAAAATTTCCAATTCTTTAATGATCTTCATATGACAGTTTCCAGGCCCTTCCCTAGTCTTGTCATCCTCCTTGGGTGGATGGTTGGCCAACAACCTTAATAACAATATTTTCTTTTCGACTCACTCATTCGACAAACATTTCTTGTATCATCCGGCTAGCTAGTGACTACCAGGTGTGAGAGGGCAGCTGGATGGTGTAGTGGCTAGAGTACTGGGCCTGGAGTCAGGAAGACTAAGTTCAAATCCAGCCTCAGACACTTCCTAGATGTGCTATCCTGGGCAAGTCATTTCACCCAGTTTACCTCAGTTTCTCCATTTGTAA
This sequence comes from Gracilinanus agilis, assembly GCF_016433145.1. NCBI lineage: Eukaryota > Metazoa > Chordata > Mammalia > Didelphimorphia > Didelphidae > Gracilinanus > Gracilinanus agilis. Next base: position 264,975,170 of record NC_058133.1, on the reverse strand, counting down.
AATGAGCTGGAGAAGGAAATGGCCAACTACTAGCTGGGGGTCCCTGGACAAGTCACTTTACTTTGCCTCAGTTTCTTCATCTGTAAAATGGCAAACCTCTCAAGTATCTCTTCCAAGAAAATACCCAAATGGGAACCTAATGAGTCAGAAACAATGGAAAAGACTGAACAACAAAACCATGTGTGAGAGACGCTATCCTAGACAAAGTGAAAAACAGTTCCTACCCTCAAAGTGATTACATTCTACTGAGGGAACACAGCATGTAAATATGTGATGCTTTGAGGAGGGGGAAAATGAGCAAGTGCTGACTAAGGAGATTTAATATTAAGGTTTCCTGAGGAAGCTGCTCCATGAGCTGAATCTTGCAGGAAGTGAGGGGTTTCAAGAAGTAGAAGTGAGAGACAAATATAAACCACAAAAGGTGGAATAGCTCAGGCAAAGGTCTGGAGGCGGGAAATGGAGAGCCATGTTCTAGGAACATGGAGTAGGCTAATTGGACTGGAAAGTTGATCTAGCAAAGGGGAATAATGTGTAGGAGGCCTGGAAGAGCAGTCCTGAGTTTGATAGTGAAGGACATTAGTTGCAGAGCTGAACAGTTTTTACTTAGCCTAGATGCAGTGAGGAGCCATGGATGTTTCTTGAATAGAGGAGTAACAAGTCAGACCTATGCTTTTGTTCAGTCATGCTTGACTATTCATGCCAGGATTAGTTCTATGTTCAAATCTGGCTTCAGACACTTTTTAGCTATGTGATCCTAAACAAGTCACTTAACCCCCATGGCCTAGCCCTTACCATTCTTCTGCCTTGGAACCAATACACAGTATCCATTCCAAGACATATAGTAAGGCTTAAAAAAAAAGTGTACTATTATTCACTTTATTTTGGGGGTTTTTGTGGCAGATACTGAAGTGGTTAGCTGTTTCCTTTTCCACCTTGTTTGACAGATGAGGAAACTGAGGCAAACAGGGTAAAATGACTTGCCCAGGGTCACACAGCTAGGAAGTATCTGAGGGCAGATTTGAACCCCAGGACTTCCCCATCTCCAGGTCTGGGTCTCAATTCACTGAGCTACCCAGCTGTCCAAAGATGGATCTGGTTCTTTCTCTTCTTTTTTTAAGCCCTTACCTTATGACTTAGAATTGATACTAAGTATTGATTCCAAAACCAAGGATGAGGCAATGGGGGTTAAGTGGCTTGTCCAAGGTCACACAGGGAGGAAGTTTCTGAGGTCAGATTTGAATCCAGGACTTCCTGTTTCCAGTATGCCACCTAGTTGCCCCCATCATAGATCTTAATGATCTAGTAGGGACTTTCAAGGCCATGTTATCCATTTCTTTCCTTTTGCAGATGAAGGAACTGAGGCAAAGTCCCATAAAGGTCACATGCCTAACACATGGCATAGGTAGGATTTGAACTCAGGTTCTCTGACTCAAAATCCAGGGTTCTTTCTATGGAAGTCTAATAGATATTTTTCTCCCTAGCTCAAGCTTTCATTCCTATCAGGCTGGACTCATAATCCAATCTATTGACCTTTGGTCCAATTCCCAACTCAAACATTTATTGGCCGGCACTGTGGGTAAGTCACTTCATCTTTCTGCCAGGTTCCTTGTCCATAAAATGGGGATGTTAATAGCGCTTACCACAGTGGAGGTTCAGTGGAGACGCGTGTATGTTAAGCCTTTTGTAGACCTTTAAAGCCTATGTACACTTCAGTTGTTTAGTATTATAATGACAGTGATTATTTCCCGGAGGATTATTTGGCGTTTCTCAGGTGGGCAGGCCATTCATCGGCGCCAAGCTCGCTCCTCAGGACGGGCAGGGCACAGAGGGCCTGGCCTGAATTAGACATCCACCGCCCAATGTTCATCGGGCCCCTGGGAGGGCAGCCAAGCACTCCGCTAAGTGCTCGATTTCGGCCAACCATGAAATGCATCCCGAGGATATCGCCTTTGTGGAAGACAGCTCTGGAGAGAAAGGACCTCCGTGGAGCAGCACGGCGTGGTTAGGCGGGAGCTGGAGTATCCTCTCGCGATACTCTGTCCTCGGCGCTGCCAGGTGAGACCAGAGAAAAGGCGCGGCAGCTGGGCTTGTCCCCCGCGATCCACGCGCCAATGCACGCGCGCAGAGTGTACGCTGCGGAGGCTCGTTCCCTTAGAAGCGGACTCTCCGAGGGCAGGCACCGAGTTTCCTTTGAAATAAAGATCACGGGCAAGATCAATTGGTCATTTAATCAACAAGCGTTTATTGATCCATTACTCCGTTTTGGGCGCTGGAGATAACGGAGGCAAAACCCTACCCTCAATGGAACTTACATTCCAACAGAGAAGACAACACACACACACACACACACACACACACACACACACACACACACACACACACACACACACACCATTAATGGTTTATTGTATGCAGATTAACATGTTTGTTACATATTTTTGTTTTTATCAGACATATACTAACATTTTTTATTTATTTGATGTGTTTATTATACATCTATGAACACTTACTCAACACATTTATTATATATTCAATGTTTTTATTATATGTATATGAACATGTTTATTACACATTTAACATTTTTATTATACACATGAACATGTTTATTATGCAGTTAATGGTTCATTAGCATTTTATTATATATTTAACATTTTTATTTTATGCATATGCACATATATTTAACATTTGGATTATATACATATTAACATAGTATATAGTTAACATTTTATTATGTATAAACATGTTTATTATATATCTAATGTCTTTGTACACACATTAACATTATTATACATGTAATGTTTTATCATACATGCATGAACATTTTTATTATGGATGCAACATTTTATTATTTGTATACGAACATGTTTATTATATAGTTAATATTTTATTATATGTATATTAACACATTTATTGTACATTCAATGGTTTTCTTATACATATATTAACATATTGATTATATATTCAATGTTTTCTTATACATACGTTAACATATTTAGTACATAGTTAATGTTTTCCTCATACTTATATTAATATGTTTATTATGTATTCAATATTTTATTTACATTTAATATTAAATACATTACATATTAAATCTATTAAAATTGCATATTAATTTATATTTATGTATACACACATATATTATGATATATTATGAAAATGTAACACCAGTCTGTCAAGACAGCAAAGGATCTTACTTCTGAACCTCTGAACCATATCTCTCTGGGGCGATGGGTACAATGCTGGGAGACACTATTCTGGCATTCTTCAATTGTTTTAAGGGCCCCATGATGACTCCTGGTGGCAGGAAGACCTGCCGATGACCCAGACTGAGGTCGGAATCCACCCAATCAGAGGAACTTGGGAAAGTGAAGTCACAAGGGGTATTGAAGGAAGATGGTCTCCTGTGCCCAAGACCTTGGAGAGAGGAGGTGGCTAGACGAGCGATGGCACACTGGAGTGTGTCCATACAGCTGACTAGGGGGTGGGGGTGGCTAGGAAAGTGCCAGCAATAAGTGAGTGCTGAGTAGGGGAACCCTGGTGCCCATACATGACTGGGTTCAGGGCTGTCCAGGAGAGTCCCCTGGCTAGCCTGAGATCTGGTTGTGGAGTTGGCATGTGGCTGACTGGGGGAAAGAATCTTGTGAAGAGAACAGCCGACCACATATGGCTGGTACCTTTTCTTTTTCTGGCCCACTTTTTATTATTTATTAAACAGTTATGAATTAAGAAATAGTCTCTAGAGAATTTTAACTTTAACAATATACTATATCATATCAATAATGAAAGAATGTTGTTATTATTGTTCAGTTGTTTTTCAGCTGACTGTAACCTCATTACAGATTTTTAAAAACAAAGATATTGGAGTGCTTTGCTATTTCATCCTCCAGATCATTTGACAGATGAAGAAACTGAGGCAAACAGGGTGAAGTGACATGCTTGGTCACACAGCTAGTAAGTGTCTGAGGTCACATTTGAATTCATGAAGATGAGTCTTCCTGATTCCAGGCCTGTCACTCTAATTACTGCATCACCAAACTGACCTAATATTAAAGAACATGTTGGGGCAGCTAGGTCACTCAGTGGACAGAGAGCCAAGCCTGGAAATGGGATGTCAGGCACTTCCCAGCTGTGTGCCCCTGGGCAAGTCACTTAACCACCATTGCCTAATCCTTACTACTCTTTTGCTTTGGAACTGATATTTAGTAGTATTGATTCTAACACAAGGTCATAGTTAAAAAAAAAAAAAAGAATGTGTTATATGGAGAGAGACAGACAGACAGACAGGGAAGCAGGTAGGCAGGAAGGCAGGTAGCCAGGTAGGTAGGTAGGTGGTGGGTGGGTGGATGGTGGATGGATGGATGGATGGATGGATAGGTGGATAGATGGATAGATGGATGGATAGATGGATAGATGGATAGATGGATGGATGGATGGATGGATAGATGGATATAGATTCTATTACTGAGCCCAAACTTACCCTGCTGCAGTTTCCACATATTGGAGCAATTGGAAATTCTTCCTCCTTAGGTATGAGAACACACTAGGTGGTGTGGTACAGGATGGACACAAGAGTAGAAACCAGGTAGGTTCCTGGAGTTGGTGGCACCTAAATGTTAGATCTTTTGGAATGGATCTTCCTAAATATAAGAAATCTATTTGTTCCTAAATTGGAGAGTGATTACTAGAGCTTATATGTATATGTGTGAGTGTGTGTGTATACACACACTCACATTTATGTCACATTTGATGGTTTACAGTGCTCCAAGACATTAATTAGACTTTGAACTTCTCTACATAAACTCAGATTTAGAATTAGAGAGGAACTTCTGTTGTTGTTCAGTCATTTCAGTTGTGTCTAACTACAATCCCATTTGGCAGGGGTCGGCAACATATGGCTCTTTCTGCAGGACATAAAGTCAACTTTTTTTCAGGTACTGTTACAGGAGCGCGCACTGTGAGCACTGTACGGCTCTCATGAAATTACATTTAAAAGAATGTGGCGTTTATGACTCTCACGACCAAAAAGGTTGCCGACCCCTGCCATTTGGAGTTTTCTTGGCAAAGATCCTGGAGTGGTTTGCTATTTCTTTTTCCAGCTCATTTTACACATAAGGACACAGAGGCAAATGAGGCAAAGGACTTATCCAGGGTCACACAGCTAGATTTGAACTCGGGCAGATGATGAAGATGAGTCTTCCTGACTCCAGGCTTTGTGCTGTATACATTTTGTCGCCTAGCTGAAGGGAACTTAAGGCCATCAAAGCCCATTCCTTTCATTTTATGGATGAAGAAACTGAGGTCTAGAGGAATCGAAAGACTTGTCCAGGCTTGCACAGTCAGTAAATGTCTAAAGTGGGATCTGAACTTAGGTCTTCCTTGACTCTCAAGTTCAGTGCCTTATCTACTACTTTTTGGTCCTAATAATAATAATTAATTATTCAGGACCCTAAAGAGCTTTTGTTTATGTGGGTTAGATCTATTGACATCTATTATATCAGAGGTTAAAATGTCTCAGTATTATGGTAAATAGTTTCAGCCTCTGAAAGGCTCTTGTGCATCTCCAGGGGTCCCTGCCCCCCACAATTTAAGAACCACTGTTCTATAATCTCGAGAATCCCCCATCAGACTGAGAGCTGGCAGGGCTGCTGTCTCTCTCCTCAATCTAACTGGGATCCCTTTGAGGACAGACTTACTGAGTGTCTTATACCTTATTTGTAACAATAACTATTATGATAAGATAAATGCAGCATGGCCATAGAGGAAAGAGAGCCATAGAGGACTCTGAGTCAGAAGGATCTGGGTTCAGGTCCTATCTCCGACCCATACTGACTGTGTACCTAGGCTCTTAACTACCCAGAGCTCCAGGCAACTTTATCTTTATCCATCCATCCATCCATCCATCCATCCATCCATCCATCTATCTATCTATCTATCTATCTATCTATCTATCTATCTATCTATCTATCTATCTATCTACTCATTCATTCATTCATTCATTCCTTTATTTATTTATTTGTTTTTCGGGGGAGTGGAAATCCAAAGATTTATTTGGTAAATCTCCATGTAAAAAAAAAAAAAAACAACAAATTTTTATATACTTGAATTAGGAAGTAAAGGCATATGATTAATGTATCCATTAAATAAGAATTTATATGAAACAGACATGTTTAGTAAAATGCTAAATAAAATTATATTGTTGAGAAGTATAGAATTTCATTTATTTCCCTTTATAACACACACACACAAACACACATACACACACTGAGCACAAAAATGAGTTTTTAAGCAGTTGGTTGTATGTCAAAAATGGCTTGTTCACATACTGCATAAAAATATAACATTTTTATGTGTTAATGTGTTATATTATCCAAAACTGGAACATCTGGAATAATTTCCTTACCAGCTCCTTACAGATGAAAACACCCATCTCTCCCTAGTCTGTTCTGCTCCATTCTTTTTTAAATTAAATTAAATTAAATTTTTTTAAAGTTTGTATTTTGAATATTTTCCCATAGTTACACACTTAATGTTCTTTCCCTCTCCCCCTAACCCCCACCTTAGTTGACACACCATTCCCTTGGGCTTTACATGTATCACTGATCAAGACCTAATTCCATGTTATTGATAGTTGGTCTAGAGTTATCATTTAGCGTCTACATCCCCGATAATATCCCCATCAACCCATGTGTTCAAGCAGTTGTTTTTATTCCATGTTTCTGCTCCCACAGTTCTTCCTCTGAATGTGGCTAGTTTTCTTTCTCTTAAGTACCTCAGCCTTGCTCTGGATCCTTGCATTGCTGTTAGTAGAGAAGTCTGTTATGTTCGATTGAACCACCAACTTTATTTTTAAATTAAATTAAATTATTTTTTAAAAAACCCTTTTCTTCTATCTTAGTAACAATTCTAGGCCAGAAGGGCAAGGACAGACAGGGTTAAGTGACTTGCTCAGGGCCATACATAGCTAGGAAGAGTCTGAGGTCAGATTTGAAACCATGTCCTCCCAACTCTAGACCTTGTGCTCTAGCCACTGTACCACCTAGCTGTCCCTTTTATTCATTTATTTAAAAAACCCCTTACTTTCTATCTTAGTAACAACTCTTTAAGACAGAAGAGCAAGGGGTATCCGGGAAACTTTCTAAGATTATAAATGGCAGAGAAGGTGCATTCTTGCACTGATAGAGGGACTTTCTTTACCACAAGTTCTTTACATGATGAAATCACATGCCTGGACAAAAATTGTGATGACAATAAGGATGACTCACATTTATGTAGCATTTTAAGGTCTTCAAAGCTTCCAGGCATCAGATTAAAAGTTTCCTGAGGGCAGGGATTGTGTCTAACCTAGCTGACTGGCGGCAGGACTGAAACTGTTTTACCTATAACATAAGAGAGACTCTTCCCAGTCTACACTGTTCTCAATACCAGTTCTCTTCTACCCCTCTGTCATAGGTACCACAATAGGGTTTTGCAAGGTAACTGTCTGGCTGTCCCTTTAAGTCCCTTGCCCTATCTCTGTTTCTTTCTCCCTGTCTTGGTCTCTTCCTCCCTCCAACTCTCTCTCTCTCTCTCTCTCTCTCTCTCTCTCTCTCTCTC
>NC_058133.1:264951298-264965390 GCF_016433145.1 Gracilinanus agilis | reverse complement strand
TTCTCCTTTTCCTCCCTCCTCCTCCTCCTTTTCCTCCCTCCTCCTCACCCCCACCCCCCTTCCCTTAACTTCAGTCTTAGGATCAATCCTGTGTGTTGGTTCCAAGGCAGAAGAATGTTAAGGGCCAAATATTGGAGGTTAAGCGATTTGCTCAGGGTCACACAACTAGGAAGTGTCTGAGATCAGATTTGAGCCCAGGACCTCCTGTCTCTAGGCCTGGCTCTCTATCCACTGACCCATCTAGCTACCTCCTCCTTATCTTCTTATACCACTTCCCCAATTCCAATAGAATATAAGGTTCTTGAAGGCAAGACTCATTTTGCTTTGTCTCTGGGCACCTAGTGCCTAACACGGTGCCTCACTTATAATTGATGTCATCGTTCGATCATTTCAGTCATGTCTGGCTCTTTGTGATCTCGTTTGGGGTTTTCTTGGCCAAGATACTTGAATGATTTGCCATTTCCTACTCCAGCTCATTTTACAGATGAAAAAATTGAGGCAAACAGGGTTGTGACTTGCCTAAGGTCACACAGTTAGTAAGTTTCTGAAACCAGATTTGAACTTGAGTCTTCCTCACTCTACTGTGCCACTTAGCTTCCCTAGCACTTAATAAAATCTTGCTGAATGAATTGGGGAAGAGGAAAGGACAAGAGACAGGAATGCCTTGAAAGATTTGAGTCCCTGAGCTGACCAGGGTTGGTGATCACATAGAAGAGAGGCCAAGGTCAGCATGAGAGCACAGAATATCCAGTGTTCGTGTGTGTATGTATGTGTTTGTGAGTGTGTGTGTGTGCGTGTGTGCATGTGTGTGTGCATGTGTGCTTAAAGTATGTAAAAGGAAAGGGGAAGGACCATCAGAAATGAGGGCAGGAGCTTGTTTTGAGGAAAATCTCAGCTAGTTTTATAGTTTTACCAGAGGCTCATTTGCTTGGATACCTAAATGGCTCTGTGTATAAGGAGGAATATAAATTCAAATCTGACCTCAGATACTTAACTGGCTATATGACCCTGACCAAGTCATTTAATCCTGTCAGCCTTTCTCATCTACAAAACGAGCTGGAGAAGAAATGGTAAACCACTCCAGTATCTCTGCTAAGAAAACCTCAAATGGGGTCACAAAGAGTCAAATTTTCCCTTGGACTCTTTGCAACTGAGGTTCTCTGTCCCTAAACTCCTTATTTGTTCTGGGACCTCCCCCTGGCCTCTGAGTAATAGTCTTTTCTTTTCCTTTTCTTCCAGGAACCTCTTGGATAAAGACATGTTCTCCAAGTCGGACCCATGTAAGTCCCTTTAATGGATAAGGCTTCTGGGGGTAGTTTGCTATTTCACAGATACCAAAGGCCCTACCCTCTGCTTCTCCTTTTAGAATATTCCTATATTTAGAGATGAAGAATGGGTAGAGAATATCTTCCCATTTTATCCTGTTCCCATAGGAGTTTAAGCCCCTCTGCTCCTGCCTGCTGCCTTCAGGATCAAAAGAATCTTTCCCCTTCTTTCTTTCCTAAAAAGTTAGTGGACAGGGAAGAGTTTAACAACCCCAATAGCCTTGCTGACCTGCTGAATGAAGAAACCCGAAGGATCCCCCAAATACTCTGGACAGAGAGGTTGAGTCACTCTGTTAGAACAAGATCAGCAGTGATGGCCCAAAGCTTCCTTTATGGTTGGTGAGGAATTGGAAAATCATCTAGCTACTGGGAATCTCCCCTTCCCACACTAGCATGAATTAGCTCTAAGCCCCTGGTCCAGGATCCTCATCACTAATGCCTGGCCCTGTAACACCCATACAAGAACCCTTTAAAAACCCACCAGGTTTTACTGATTTGATATGGGGTCCTCCATTTTCTCCAGGGACCTAGTGGGTGCCTAATCCCAGAGGACTACCTTGTGTCCATCCTCCCTGACCACCCCTTCATTTTGTGAGTACGTCCCCTTAATGAAGTTGCCTTTTAGTGGTCTGCTTGTGAGCTCCATGTATTTTGGGTTACCCTGAACCTCCCTAGTCTATATAAAGGCAGACAGGGATAGTGGTAGTGAACAATGTATGGATTTTCAGGTTGTCTAGCCATCATGGTTTAATGGATTTAGAGCTGGCAAGGACCTCAAAGGCAACTTTATTGAACCCCCTTATTATATAGATGAGGAAGCTGAGGTCCAGAGAATTGAAATGACTTGTCCAAGATCCAACAGCTAGGAAATGTTTTATATGGAATTTGTACCCAGGTCTTAGAAGGCTTGAGTTCAAATGTAGTCTCACCCAATTTATTAGCTGTGTGACCCTGGGCAAAATCTGCCTCAGTTTCCTTATCTGTAAAATGAGGATAATGATAACACCTACTTCTCATGGTGATTGTGAGGACCAAATGAGATGTTTGTAAAGCACTTGGCACAGTGTATGGCACATAGTGGACACTTAATGAATGCTTTTTCCTTCTTTTCCCATCCCAGACTCCAAATCCAGTACTCTATCCCCTATCCTTTGTTTGCTCTCTTTATTATTTATTATAGAACATGGCTTAGATGTTGCCCCAAGTTGATAAGGGCCTGAGGACATCCAGGCCAGCCCTTCCTTACCTTCTGCCTTAGAATCAATTCTAAGACAGAAGAAAGGCAAAGACTAGGCAATTGAGGTTAAGTGACTTGTCCAGGGCCACATAGCTTGGAAGTGTCTGAGGCCAGATTTGAATCCAGGACCTCCCGTCTTTTGGGCCTGGCTCTCAATCCACTGAGCCACCCAGCTGACCTCTCATCTCCAGACCTGGTGCTCTACCCATTTTAATGACTTTGAGAGAAAGGATACAGGATTACTAGCTCCCAAAATGAATTAGCAGTAGTCCTCTGGTCCAGAATCCTAGCTGCCTCCTTTCTCCTCTTTGAAAAGGGAAAACTTCTAAAAGAAATTAAGTGACTGGCCCAAGATCACACAGGTTATAAATCCCTTGTGGATCTCAGCAAAGAGGCCTGTGAAGTTGTGAGTGGAAACACTTGTTGACCAGGCATGAGAAGACCTGCTTTCTGGTTCTAGTCTTGTCGCTAACTGGCTATGTGACATTGAACGATTCCCATCCCCTCTCTGGGATTCAATGCCCTCCCTCTGTAAGAGAGAAAGAACACTATGGCTCATTCTCTCACTCTCCCCTTCCCCCACCCCCTCTTACATCCTCACAAGGTAATTTTGAGAATCGAGTGAGATAAGTGATTCCACCTTCTTTAGAATGCTCAGATCTGCCTCTCATAAGACGGCTTTATTGGACTTTCTGCCTCCAAAGTGTACTCCCTCCCCGTGTCCACTACCGTTCTCAGATTCCACAGTTCCCCTGTTACATTGTGTTTTTGTGAGTGTGTTTGTGTTTTTAAATTAAATTTTATTTTTTCTAGTTACTTGTAGAAGCAATTTTTGTCTACTGTTTTTTGTGATTCTGTGATTCAGACTCTCTTCCTCCCTTTTCCCCTTTTTCTTCCCCTCTCCCCGGGCAGGCAGCAAAGGGTCTAATTCCCGTTATATTATGCCAAAATCCCTCATCTTTCAGCCCCACAAAGCTGGGAATCTGCCTCATTCTCCTTCACTTCTCCTCCTCAGACCTAGCCTGGGCCTTTCAGGTTGATAGAATTCAATTAAACCAGACATTTATTAAACACCCGCAATACGCAAGGCTGGGAATACAAAGCTGAAGAAGCAGCCTAGTCCCTGCCTTTAAATAGTTTATGGTCTAATGGAGGAGGGAAGAGCTGTTGTTCAGTCGTGTCCAATTCTCCATGACCCACTTTTGAGTTTTTCTGGGCAAAGACACCCGAGTGGTTGGCCATTTCCTTCTCCAGCTCCTTTTATAGATGAGGAAACTGAGGCAAACAGGGTGAAGTGACTGGCCCAGGGTCGCACAGCCTGTAAGTGCCTAATGTATCTTCCAGATTCTCAGCCCAGGGCTTATATTCCAGGCTACCTCGATGCCCCGAAAGGGTTAACATGTCTCAGTTTGATTTATCTCTAGACCTACCTTGGCCCAAGCCAGTTGGGGGTGATAATAGAAGCCAAATAAATGAGGTAAGAGATAATGCGATGAGGGAACATTATATTTGGAATAAAAAGGGCCAGATTCAAATCCTAGTTCTACCCATTTGGAAGCTTTATGGTCTTTGCCAAGATTTAAAAAAAAAAAGTAGAGTTAACTGACTTGTTGAGGGTCCTTCAAGGTGGAGGCCAGATTTTAATTCAGGAAGAACTTTCTGACTCCAGGCCCCATACTCTATCTACTGCAACATCAGTTGAAATAAGACACTTCAAAGCAGACCTAACTTTTTTCCCTTTTTTTTTTAAACCCTCATCTTCTGTCAGAATCTGTATTGGTTCCAAGGCAGAAGAGCAGGAAGGGCTAGACAATGGGGTTAAGTGACTTGCCCAGGGTCACACAGCTTGAACCCAGGACCTCCTGTCTGTCCACCTGGCTCCCAATCCACTGAGCCAGCTAGCTGCCCCAAAGCAGACCCAACTCTGACAAGACATCCTTTATGATTTAGTTTCTTACCCTGTAAAAATGAAGGGTTGGATGAAATGAACTCCATTGAACAGAAATTCAGCAGAAAACATATGACTTATTACTTGTTTGTTTAGGTATGTGATTTGGGGTTTTGGTTTTAAAAGATTATTACAAAAATGAATAATTTTTGTAATTATTTTTGTAATCTGTAATGCAAGTACAAAATAATTTGTAATTATTTTGTAATAATTACAAAATGAAATAGGTTTTGAGTGATAATCCAGTAGAATTGCTTGTCAGCTCCAGAAGAGGGGAGGGAGACAACAAGAATCATATAACCATGGAAAAAATTTTAAAACATTCAAAAAAATGATCTCCAATATCTTTTCCATTTTGACATCTTGTGAGCCCTCTGTTGGGAGGGGGGACCCACAGAGAGTCTAACCCTGGCCTCCCTCTGCTCTCTCAACTGGAAGGATTTTCATCATCTGTCCCCATACCTTCCTCTCTCTTCCTCCTTACATTCACCTCCTGCTTTCCTGATTTCCTTCCAGCCTCAGCTAAAGTTTCCTTTTCTGCAAGTAGCTTTTCTCAATCTCCCTTAAGGCTAGAGCCTCCCGACCTCACCCTCCAATTTATCTTCTCTATATCTTCTTCATGCATGGTTATTTGCCTCCCCCATTAAGCTGTCTCCTCATTAAGCTGTGAGCTTTGAGATATCAAGGGCTGTCTTTTGCCTTTTTTTCCTCAGTGATTAGAAGAGTGCTTGGCATGGAGTAGGCTAATGAAGACTAGATGACCGACTTTCCCAAGCTTCACTCAGAGAAGAACTTTTAGGGCTGCTAGGTGGCACAGTGGACAGAGCACTGGACTTTGAGCCAGGAAGACCTGAATTCAAATTAGCCCTCTGATATTTAACTAGCTATGGAACCCTGGGCAAGTCACTGAACCCTGTTTGCCTCAGTTTGCTTATCTGTAAAATGAGCTGGAGGAGGAAATAGCAAAGCATTTAAATATCTTTGCCAAGAAATCCCCAAAGTGTTGAATATGATGGAACAATAAAAAAGCCCTAATATGCTTTGGAGTTTCTGATCTTTGGCTGAATGCCTTCCTTCTCTCTTCAACTTTCCATTCTTTGGCTTCTTTTAAAATTTTTAAAAAAACTAATTAATTTTTTATGACATGGAAATTCCTTGGTATCTCCCTTCCCACCTACCCACACTAGAGAAGACATCATTTGGCAAGAAGATCTATCTATCTATCTATCTATCTATCTATCTATCTATCTATCTATCTATGTATATATATAAAATTAAATCTTGCTTCTTTCTATTTATCAGTTCTTTCTCTGGAGGAAGACATATACAAGTCATGCTTCAAACATTATTTCTATTTCTGTATATAATGTTCTCTTGGTTCTACTTGTTTCACTCTTCATAATTTCATGTAGGGTTTTCTATGTTTTTAAAAAAATTAAGGGAGGCAGCTGGGTAGCTCAGTGGATTGAGAGCCAGGCTTAGAGACGGGAGGTCCTAGGTTCAAATCTGGCCTCAGACACTTCCCAGCTGTGTGACCCTAGGCAAGTCACTTGACTCCCATTGCCTAGCCCTTACCACTCTTCTGCCTTGGAGCCAATTCACAGTATTGACTCCAAGATGGAAAGTAAGGGTTTAAAAAAAAATTAACCTGCTTGGATACTGCTACTAGGTTTGTATCTCAAAGAGATAAAAAGGGAGAGGATCTGTTTGTAAAAAAATATTTATAGCTGCACTTTTTGTGGGAGCAAAAAAAATGGAAACTGAAGGGACGTCCCTGAATGGGGAAATGGCTGAACAAATTGTGGTATCTGATGGTGATGGAATGCTATTGTGCTGTAAGGAATGATGAATAGGATGATTTCAGAAAGAACTGGAAAGGCCTATGTGAACTGATGCAGAGTGAAATAAGAAGAACCAGGAGATCATTATACACAGAAGTGAAACATTATGGGACAATCAAATGTGAAAGACTTTGCTACTAGCAACAATGCAATGATCCAGGACAATTTTGAGGGACTTATGAGAAAGAACACTTTCATATCTAGAGAAAGAACTGTGGGAACAGAAATGCAGAAGAAAAAAACATATGATTGATCACTTGTTTATATGGGTATTTGATTTGGGGTTTTGGTTTTAAAAGATATTATTCTATTACAAAAATGAATAATATGGAAATAGGTTAATACATATATAACCCAGTAGAATTGTTTGTCAACTCTGGGAGAGGAGAGGGAAGAGGGGAGGGAGATAAGAACCATGTGAAAAAATATTTAAAAAAAAATTAACTTGCTTGGGATGGTAGGTGACTCAGTGGATAGAGAGCTAGGCCTGGAGACAGGAGGTCCTTGGTTCAAATCTGGCCTCACATGCTTTTTAGTTGTGTGACCCTGGACAAGTCACTTAACTCCCCTTGCCTTGCCCTTACTGCTGTCCTGCTTTGGAACTGGCACTTAGTACTGATTCTAAGACAGAAAGTAGGATTTTAAATAAAATAGAATTAAATGAACCTGCTCATCATTTCTTACAGTGCAGTAATGTTCCATCACAATCATATGCCACAACTTGTTTGGCCATTCCCCATTTAATGGGCATCCCCTCAATTTCCAGTTCTACTTCCTCTGCTTCTCTGGCCTCTAACTCCTGTGTTTTTCTTTCCCCCCAGTGTGTGTGATGTATACTCAAGGAATGGAGAACAAGCAATGGAGGGAGGTAGGTACCATCCTGTTGTTCCTCAATAAATGCATTCATCGGCCCCGTCTGTCTGTTTCTCTGTCTCTGGTGCTGCTAGCTGTGATATTTCTTACTGTGGTGTCTTAATGCCCTTAGGAGGCTATGTGAGCGTGGGGACAGTGATGTCGAGTCAGAAACACTTACAGACTCCCTTTCATGACAAACTAGTTCTGGAGAGATGTCAACAAAGGGACAATTCAGAGAGATCTTTGGCTTCCTTCAAGACTCACTTCAAATCCCACTTTGTGCAACAGACTTTTTATTTTTTTTATTTTTATAAACTCTAACCTTCCATTTTAGAGTCAATATTAAGGATAGGTTCCAAGAAAAAAGAACAGTAAGACCTAGGCAAGGGGGGTTAAGTGACTTGCCCAGGGTCACACAGCTAGGAAGTGTCTGAGACCAGGTTTAAACCCAGGACCTCCCATCTCTTGCTCTGGCTTTCAATTCACTGAGCCACCCAGCCGCCCCTGAAGAAACCTTTTATTGGTTCTCTCCAATTTTATTAGTTCTTCTTTCTTTTCTTCTGATAATACTTTATATCTATTTTTCAGATACTTTTTTTATTCAGTGATATTTTATTTTTTTCCCCAATTATATGTAAAAACAACTCTATTTAAATCTTTTTTTGTTTTTAAATTTTGATTTATTTAAAAAATATTTTTCCACGTTTACACGATTCATTTTGTTTCCCTCCTCTCTTCCCTTTCCCCTCCTGGAGCCAACCAGCAATTCCACTGGGTTGTACAAATTTAAAAACAATTTTAGGGGGCAGCTGGGTAGCTCAGTGGATTGAGAGCCAGGCCTAGAGATGGGAGGTCCTAGGTTCAAATCTGGCCTCAGACACTCCCTAGCTGTGTGACCCTGGGCAAGTCACTTAACCTCCATTGCCTATAAGAAAAATAAAGAAAAAATAAAAACAATTTTAAACGTTCATTTTCTAACATTTTGAATTCCAAATTTTCTCCCTCTCTCTCTCCTCTTCCCCCTCCCTGAGACAGTAAGCAATTTGGTATGGGTTATACACATGCTATCAGGCAAAACAGATTTCCATATTCATCGTGTTGTGAAAGACACAAAAATACCCATGAGAAAAAAGAAAGTGAAAAATGGTATGCTTCCAGCTTTTACATATGCTTTGTATGTCGTATCTGGTTACATACCTGTCTTCCCTATTAGATTCTAAGCTTCTGGAAGGCAGGATCCTTGAAGAAGTTTCTTTATACACTATGTACTTAGCACAGTGCCTGGTACACAGTAAGCATTAAAAAAAAAACAAAACAAACAAACAAAAAAAAAAACCCTGACCTTCTGTCTTAGAATTGATAGTAAGTATTGGCTCCAAGGCAGAAGAGAGGTAAGGGCTAGGCAATGGGGGTTAAGTGACTTGCCCAGGGTCACACAGCTGGGAAGTGTCTGAGGCCAGATTTGAACCAAGGTCCTCCCATCTCTGGGCCTGGCTCTCTAGCCTCTGAGTCACCCGGCTGCCCCTGTCTTATTTATCTCTTTATCCCTCAAGAGCCTCTTAATGAGTAGGCACTCAGTAAAAATGTTTGCGGATGGCATGCATGAATGATTGAATGACTGACAGGCTGGTCCCCAAGGAGCCTTCCAATTTAAATGGCAGGAAGACAGAACATCCCTGAAGAATGACCACAGAATGCTTTTGACAAACCCATCTATCGACAGGTGCTCGCATTCACACAGAGCGGAACAGAACGAATGCAGATTTCACCGATGCAGGATTTTCCGTTGGCTCTCCCAGGGCTGGAAAATGACTTTGCTAAGCACGTTACAATGGTGTCAGCGAGACTGTCAGGGCAGCCTTTGAGCCTACTTAGGAGAACAGATTGTTTTTGAGCATTTCGGGGATGCCTCTATGGAGACAAAGACCGTATTCATTTAAAAGTGATCCTTCCCTGTCTTTAAAGTGGGCCTGGAAGGGCGGGCGAGGGCGCTCGTTTGTTAGCCATTCCTTTGTGGTACTGGGTGGACTGGAAAGCAATGTTCTTTATGAAACGGCGTATCATTCAGATTTCCCTTCCCTGCACCTAGTCTGCTTTTACTGTTGTTATTATTTAGGTCGTTTGTTTTTTTTTTTTTCAGTTGTGTGATTCTTTGTGACCTTATTTGGGGTTTTCTTGGCAAAGATACTGGAGTGATTTACCATTCCCTTCTCAGTTCATTTTACAGATGAGGAAACTGAGGCAAATGGTGACGTGACTTACCCAGGGTCACACAGTTCATAAGTGTCCAAGGATAGATTTGTTTTTTTCCCCCTTTTTTGGCAAAGATACTGGAATGGTTTGCCATTTCCTTCTCCAGTTCATTTTACAGATGAGGAAACTGAGGCAGATGGTGACATGACTTGCCCAGGTCACACAGCTCGTAAGTGTCCAAGGATAGATTTGTTTTTTTTCCCCTTTTTTGGCAAAGATACTGGAATAGTTTGCCATTTCCTTCTCCAGTTCATTTTACAGCTGAGGAAACTGAGGCAAATGGTGACATGACTTGCCCAGGCCACACAGCTCGTAAGTGTCCAAGGATAGATTTGTTTTTTTCCCCCCTTTTTGGCAAAGATACTGGAATGGTTTGCCATTTCCTTCTCCAGTTCATTTTACAGTGAGGAAACTGAGACAAATGATGACGTGACTTGCCCAGGGTCACACAGTTAGTAAGTGTCTAAGGCCAGATTTAGTTGTTGTTTTTTTTTTGGCAAAGATATGGAAGTGGTTCGCCATTTCCTTCTCCAGTTCATTTTACAAATAAGGGAACGGAGGCAAGCAGGGTGAAGTGATTTTCCCAGGGACACGCAGCTAGTAAGTATTTAAGGTCAGATTTGGGGGTTTTCTTGGCAAAGATAGTGGAATGATTTGCCATTTCTTTCTCCAGCTCATTTTATAGATGAGGAAACGGAGGCAAACAGGGTAAAGTAACTCGCTTGCCAGCTAGTATCTGAGGTCAGATCTGAATGTAGGAAGATGAGCCTTCCTGACTTCAGGCCCAGCATTTCTCCACTGTTAACACAATGTAGTTTGGGGAAAGAGTATTGGATTTTGTGTCAGAGGCCCTCATTTCAAATTCTGCCTCTGTCACTCTCTGCGTGGCTGTGGGCAAGTCAAGTAAACCTCTCTGTCTTCGGGTTATTTCTTGGTCAGATGAGGTGGGTCGGACTCATTGGCGTTCATCCTTTGTTTGGAAGGGGGCTGATGACACGGCCGGATGCTGCCTTAACCTGGCTGGGAATTGGAGCTGCACAAAGTCATCAGCCTCAGAAGTCGTCGAGGTGGTGTAATTAGAATCTTGTACCCCTGGACTTCATGTCCCAGAATCCCTTTCCTTTCATCCCCACGGTGCGTCGTTACGTGTTGTACGTAAGCGTTTCTGAACCTCCGCTCTCTCTGAGAAGCTTCTCTTTACTGAGGCTATTGCTTTCCTCTAGTCTGACCTCTATCAGTAATCATCTTTAAAAAAAAAAATCCTCATCTTCTATCTTAGAATCCATAGTAAGTATTAGTTCTAGTTATTATTTTAGAATCTATTACCCTAATAACAAGGTATTGTTAGTAAATCTTATAAAAATATAATACTTGGAGTATTGGATATTAATTTTTAATCTTACACAATCTAGTGGCAAGACAAGAGTCAAGATGACTGGCAGGGGCCGCGAGGGAGCACAGCGGAGAGAGCGATAGGTCTGGAGTTGAAAGAAACTGGGTTCAAATATGGTCTCAGACACTTCCTAGCTGTGTGACTCTGGGCCAGTCACTTAGCCTCCATTGCCTAGACCAGTGATTCCCAAAGTGGGCGCCACTGCCCCCTAGTGGGTGCTGCAGCGATCCAGGGGGCAGTGATGGCCACAGGTGCATTTATCTTTCCTATTAATTGCCATTAAAATTTAAAAAAAATTAATTTCCAGGGTGCTAAGTAATATTTTTTTTTGGAAAGGGGGTGGTAGGCCAAAAAAGTTTGGGAACTACTGGTCTAGACCTTCCTGCTTTTCTGCCCTAGGACTGATACTTAGTATGGATTCTAAGATAGAAGATAAGGGTTGCTTTTTTTTTTTTAAAGATGATTACTGATTGTGTGTTGTTTAAAATTATTCTAAGTCATCTCTCAGGGCTTAGAATATTTTAAACAACACATGATAGAGGTCAGACTAGATCAGAGGTGTCAAACATGGCTGGCCCAAACATTCCCAAGTGCAATCTGGAACCAGATTAAAATGTAATTGGGAAATATTTAACAAAATAAGTAAAATATTCATAATAAATATTATATAATAATGTAAAATATAGAATATGTCTTATATAGTAAATAATGATAATATATTATATATAAAAATAATAATAAGCATAAGTCATATAATACATATAATCATATATAATAATAGAATAAAAATAATATATAATAAAATAATATATATAATAATTGTAGGATTTACATTAATATCCAGCAACTCCAAGTATTCATTTTATAAAGTTTATTAATAGTCATTTGAAGTGGAAGGAATAAAAAAAAGAAACCTAATTATTTAACAAAATCAATACTACATGACTAAGTTCTCCTTGCCTGTTTAGAAAGCCCACTTTACCAAAGCCCCAACAGGAAGACAAGAGAGGGAGAGGCGAGGCTACATTAAATTTATATCCTCCCTATGTCAGCACATAATGTGAGAAGAGTGGGGTGCTGGAAATTGTAGTTTTTAGGGTAACAGATTCTAATTACACATAATTAAGCATATAATAAACATGTGTAATCAAACCTAGATACGTCTCAAAACTAAGTCAATATTTAGCCTGCAGGGATCCTCGTGTATGGTCCTGTTTCTATTTGAGTTTGACACCATTGGTAGGCATGACCTCGGAGGTCCTGTTCAGCTCTCAGTCTAGAATCTTTTTAATGTATATATTTTGTGGAGATTTATAAACAGTGAGACTTTTGGTAACCAAATTGCTTCCACTGATTTGGATGGCAACCTGTCTGGTCTGTAACTTATACTCTTGGAGAATTGTCTAGGATACCGAGGTTAAGCGTGGCATCATCTAACGTAACGTAGGTTCCCAGATCTAGAGCCAGAAAGGGATTTCGGGGGTCATCTAGTCCAATGCCCCCATTTCACAGATGGGGACATTGAGGTTGAGTGAAGTCAAGTCACTTGTTCAGTGTCGTATAGGAAGCAAATGGTGGAAGTGGAGCTTAAAGTCTGGGCTTCTGCTGAAATCTGAGGTTCTTTCTACCCCAGCCTCTAAAAAGATTCAAGCTCTTGGCAATCACTCATTTATTTCAAGCAATATTCAAGAGAACAAAAAACTATTAAGAGAGAAGAATTTGGACAATCCCAATGACATGAAGTTTACAATAATAGCCAGCATTTTTAAATGCTTTAAAGTTCTTGAAATACTTTACAAATATTATGATATTTGATCTTTACAACAACCCAAGAGGTTGCTTTGTTTTTTGTTTTTAAATTAAAACCCTTACCTTCAGTTTTAGAATCACTACTGTACATTGGTTCCAAAGCAGAAGAAGGGTAAAGACCAGGCCATGGGGGTTAAGTGACTTGCAAAGGTCACACAGTTAGAAAGTGTCTAAGGCCAGGTTTGAACCCAGGACTTTCCATCTCCAGACCTGGTTCACAATCCACTGAGCCATCTAGCTCCTCCCTCCCTCCTTACCATTATAAATTTTTTAAAGTTCCAAAATTGTTTTGAGAAAGGGTTTCTAGGCTTCATTAGACTGCCAAATGGGTCCAGGAAAAAAAAAGGTTAAGAACCCCTACATTAGATGTTCCCCAAAGTTCTATTCTGCCCTGACAGTCTATCCTCTGTGAATTTGGGTTATTGAGCCTCATTGTATAAAAGGAAGATGTTAGAGAGGCCGTAGTCTGTCCTACCTCATGATGCTTCTTCTTGGCTAATGAGATAGAGGATGGAGGGTGTTAAATAGTAGCCAGAATTCTGATTTAGAATTATAGAGCTATAGACTTTAGGGAGCCTTATTTTAGGCTCCTCTCTTCATTTTATAGATGGAGAAAGTGCGCCCTAGAGAGAGGAAGTGACTTTTTAATAGTGTAAGATGCAGGGCCATCTAGATGATATAGTGGTTAGAAAGCTGATCCTGAAAAGACTCAACTTTGTGAGTTCAAATCTGACCTCAGACACTGACTAGCTGTGTGACCTTGAGCAAGTCATGTCACCCAGTCTGCCTCAGTTTCCTCATCTGTAAAAAGATCTGGAGAAAGAGATGGCAAACCCCCAGTATCTTTGCCAAGAAAACCCCAACTGGGGTCATAAAGATCAGAAATGAATGAACAACAACAAAGGTCCTTTCCCAGGCTTTAAGTGCCATGATCCTATCTGCTAGAAGCTGAGATGGTGGAGGAATCCAATCTCCTTGTGCCTGGGATGAGGGGGAGTCCTGGGGTCCACCGTTAGGGAACCCCTCCCAGAATCAGAGACCAAAATCCAGAATAAACAGGCTCCATTGGCAGTAATTATAAGCATTATCCTTTAAAACCAAGCAGAAAGAATGCTTCTTTTTAATTAATTAATACCTTCTTATTTTTTCTTTTCATTAAAAATAATCAGAACAGGGTGCTAGAGACAAATGCAGCCAGTCACAACAGTTTCCTTAGGGAGAGCCTGGACCCTAGAGTCATTGCAGGAAGCTCTCGGTTAGTCCAGAGAGGATGGAAGTCACTATCCTAACCTCTTGGCTGCCTGGTTTCATCTGAGTTTATCCATTCAGGTCATAGACGGGGCTTCTGAGAAAGCTGAGCCTTCCCAGCGCCTAAATCTGTCACCACATTTTGTGAAAATTGACTCAGGAAATAGACTGAAATAGAGCAGT
>NC_058133.1:264943156-264951273 GCF_016433145.1 Gracilinanus agilis | reverse complement strand
TTTTTTTTTTTTTAAAGATGATTACTGATTGTGTTGTTTAAAATTATTCTAAGTCATCTCTCAGGGCTTAGAATATTTTAAACAACACATGATAGAGGTCAGACTAGATCAGAGGTGTCAAACATGGCTGGCCCAAACATTCCCAAGTGCAATCTGGAACCAGATTAAAATGTAATTGGGAAATATTTAACAAAATAAGTAAAATATTCATAATAAATATTATATAATAATGTAAAATATAGAATATGTCTTATATAGTAAATAATGATAATATATTATATATAAAAATAATAATAAGCATAAGTCATATAATACATATAATCATATATAATAATAGAATAAAAATAATATATAATAAAATAATATATATAATAATTGTAGGATTTACATTAATATCCAGCAACTCCAAGTATTCATTTTATAAAGTTTATTAATAGTCATTTGAAGAGGAAGGAATAAAAAAAAGAAACCTAATTATTTAACAAAATCAATACTACATGACTAAGTTCTCCTTGCCTGTTTAGAAAGCCCACTTTACCAAAGCCCCAACAGGAAGACAAGAGAGGGAGAGGCGAGGCTACATTAAATTTATATCCTCCCTATGTCAGCACATAACGTGAGAAGAGTGGGGTGCTGGGAATTGTAGTTTTTAGGGTAACAGATTCTAATTACACATAATTAAGCATATAATAAACACGTGTAATCAAACCTAGATACGTCTCAAAACTAAGTCAATATTTAGCCTGCAGGGATCCTCGTGTATGGTCCTGTTTCTATTTGAGTTTGACACCATTGGTAGGCATGACCTCGGAGGTCCTGTTCAGCTCTCAGTCTAGAATCTTTTTAATGTATATATTTTGTGGAGATTTATAAACAGTGAGACTTTTGGTAACCAAATTGCTTCCACTGATTTGGATGGCAACCTGTCTGGTCTGTAACTTATACTCTTGGAGAGTTGTCTAGGATACCGAGGTTAAGCGTGGCATCATCTAACGTAATGTAGGTTCCCAGATCTAGAGCCAGAAAGGGATTTCGGGGGTCATCTAGTCCAATGCCCCCATTTCACAGATGGGGACACTGAGGTTGAGTGAAGTCAAGTCACTTGTTCAGTGTCGTATAGGAAGCAAATGGTGGAAGTGGAGCTTAAAGTCTGGGCTTCTGCTGAAATCTGAGGTTCTTTCTACCCCAGCCTCTAAAAAGATTCAAGCTCTTGGCAATCACTCATTTATTTCAAGCAATATTCAAGAGAACAAAAAACTATTAAGAGAGAAGAATTTGGACAATCCCAATGACATGAAGTTTACAATAATAGCCAGCATTTTTAAATGCTTTAAAGTTCTTGAAATACTTTACAAATATTATGATATTTGATCTTTACAACAACCCAAGAGGTTGCTTTGTTTTTTGTTTTTAAATTAAAACCCTTACCTTCAGTTTTAGAATCACTACTGTACATTGGTTCCAAAGCAGAAGAAGGGTAAAGACCAGGCCATGGGGGTTAAGTGACTTGCAAAGGTCACACAGTTAGAAAGTGTCTAAGGCCAGGTTTGAACCCAGGACTTTCCATCTCCAGACCTGGTTCACAATCCACTGAGCCATCTAGCTCCTCCCTCCCTCCTTACCATTATAAATTTTTTAAAGTTCCAAAATTGTTTTGAGAAAGGGTTTCTAGGCTTCATTAGACTGCCAAATGGGTCCAGGAAAAAAAAGGTTAAGAACCCCTACATTAGATGTTCCCCAAAGTTCTATTCTGCCCTGACAGTCTATCCTCTGTGAATTTGGGTTATTGAGCCTCATTGTATAAAAGGAAGATGTTAGAGAGGCCGTAGTCTGTCCTACCTCATGATGCTTCTTCTTGGCTAATGAGATAGAGGATGGAGGGTGTTAAATAGTAGCCAGAATTCTGATTTAGAATTATAGAGCTATAGACTTTAGGGAGCCTTATTTTAGGCTCCTCTCTTCATTTTATAGATGGAGAAAGTGCGCCCTAGAGAGAGGAAGTGACTTTTTAATAGTGTAAGATGCAGGGCCATCTAGATGATATAGTGGTTAGAAAGCTGATCCTGAAAAGACTCAACTTTGTGGGTTCAAATCTGACCTCAGACACTGACTAGCTGTGTGACCTTGAGCAAGTCATGTCACCCAGTCTGCCTCAGTTTCCTCATCTGTAAAAAGATCTGGAGAAAGAGATGGCAAACCCCCAGTATCTTTGCCAAGAAAACCCCAACTGGGGTCATAAAGATCAGAAATGAATGAACAACAACAAAGGTCCTTTCCCAGGCTTTAAGTGCCATGATCCTATCTGCTAGAAGCTGAGATGGTGGAGGAATCCAATCTCCTTGTGCCTGGGATGAGGGGGAGTCCTGGGGTCCACCGTTAGGGAACCCCTCCCAGAATCAGAGACCAAAATCCAGAATAAACAGGCTCCATTGGCAGTAATTATAAGCATTATCCTTTAAAACCAAGCAGAAAGAATGCTTCTTTTTAATTAATTAATACCTTCTTATTTTTTCTTTTCATTAAAAATAATCAGAACAGGGTGCTAGAGACAAATGCAGCCAGTCACAACAGTTTCCTTAGGGAGAGCCTGGACCCTAGAGTCATCGCAGGAAGCTCTCGGTTAGTCCAGAGAGGATGGAAGTCACTATCCTAACCTCTTGGCTGCCTGGTTTCATCTGAGTTTATCCATTCAGGTCATAGACGGGGCTTCTGAGAAAGCTGAGCCTTCCCAGCGCCTAAATCTGTCACCACATTTTGTGAAAATTGACTCAGGAAATAGACTGAAATAGAGCAGTGCTTGCATGGTAGGCCTCACAGGAGGTTTTGAGTCTCCTGGTTAAAGGAACTTGGGTCTGATGGGACCAGCCTTGGCCTGGGAGCAGGACTCCAGAATCATTTGATGTCTCAGTTTGCTTGTTTGTCCATTGGGGATGATAATCCCTTCCCTTCTCTCTTGAGGCGGCATTAGACATAAAAGGCCCTGCCCATCTATCCATGAAAGAAGGCCTCTTCTTGGAAGAAAGTTGAGTTGAGGGATTTATAGATTCTTTTTCTTTTAATTCTTTAACGAATAATTAGCCTGTATGTTACATTAAAATTCTAAGAGACCTAGATTGAAAGCCTGACACCGACACTTAGCGATTTGACCTCTCCGGGTCTCAGTTTCCTTATTTGTAAAATAGGTTATCCCTGCCCTGATCACTTTGCAAGATTGCTAGAAGGTGAGCATTTTATAGAACTTAAGCACTGCAGAAATAAGAATTAATATTATTTTGAGTTACTCAAGTCAATGTAATTGGATAAACATTTGTTAAGCTCCTGCTATGTGCCTGGCATTGTGCTAAATGCTAGAAATATAAAAAGTGACAAAAGGGACCTCTAGGTAGCATGGGGGATAGTGTCAGGCCCAGAGATGGGAGGTCCTGGGTACAAATATGACCTCAGTCACTGCTTAGCTGTGTGACCCTGGGCAAGTCACTTAACCCCAATGACCTAGCCTTTACTGCTCTTTTGTCTTAAAATTGAATCAATTCTAAGACAAACGGTAAGGGTTTAAAAAAAAAAGAGGCAAAAGATAGTCCTTGCTCTCAAGACTGTAAAGTCTAATGGGGGGAATGACATGTAAATAAATATATTCAAAGCAAATTCTATACAGAATAAATAAGAGATCATGAAGAGAGGGAAGACACTGGGATTCAGAAGGGTTAGGGAAGGCTTCCTATAGAAGGCGAGATTTTAGGTGGGACCTAAGGGAAGTGGGATGGGCAGAAGGCAGTGTGTTCCCTCTCATTGGTGGTCTTCAAGCAGAGAGTAAGTAGGTGATCCCTTGTTGGGAGAGTGTGTCATAGAGGGGTTTCCTTTCCAAGATGGGTGGGACTAGGAAACCCGGAGGTTCCTTCTTCCTCCCCTCAAATTCTCAAGAAGATCAGAAAGGGTTAGGCAATGGGGGTTAAGTGTCTTGCCCAGTTCACCCAGCTAGGGGGTGGCTGAGGTCAGATTTGAACCCAGGACCTCCCATCTCTAGATCTGGCTCTCAATCCTCTGAGCCACCCAGTTGCCCCCTTGTGTCAGGATTTACAAACAGAGTGCCTCCTCTCTTGATCTTTCCTAACTTGCTATTGTGGCTAGACAGGTGGTATAGTGAATAGAGTCGAGAAGTCCTAAATTCAAATCTGGCCTCAGATTTGACTTTTTAGCTGTGGGACCCTGAGAGAGTCACTTCATCCTGTTGGCTTCAGTTTTCTCATCTGTTAAATGAGCTGGAGAAGGAAATGGCAAACCACTCTAGCATCTTTGCCAAGAAAACCCCGCATAGGATCACAAATAGTCAGATACAACTGAAATGACTAAACAACAACAACCCCCTCTGTCAAAATACTCGGCTCTAGCCAAGCCTACTTCCTTGAAATCCCTGAAATAAATCACTCATCGCCAACAAACATTGACTGAATATCTACGATGCTGCTGAGGAACTCTACTGAGGACACAGAGAGGTAAGGTTCTCCTCTCCCAGGACCTTCAAGTTAATTTTGGAGACAGGACAAGCAAAAGCAGTAATCCACAAGCCAAGGCCATGCAGAATAAATGCCAAGTGAGTCAGTCAGGGCTTGAGGAATTCCAAGAAGGGAGAGATCTTCGTGGGCTGTGATGGTCCTCGGAGGTTATTTATAGAAGGGTTGGGATCTGTGCCAGGCCCTGAAGAATGAGTGGTTGTTTTTTTTCCAGTAATGTCCAACTCTTCTTGACCCCACTTGTTTTCTTGGCAAAGATCCTAGAGCAGTTGGCCATTTCCTTCTCCAGCTCATTTGATAGGTGGGGAAACTGAGGCAAATAGGGTGAAGTGACTTGCCTGGGGTCACATAGTCTGAGGCCAGATTTAAACTCAGACAGATGTATTTTCCTGACTCTGAACATGGCACTCTATCCACTGTGCCACTTAGCTGCCCGGAAGCATGGGTAGGACTTGGATATTTGGAAGGGAGAAAAGAGGGAGCTCTTAGACAATGTGGGCAAAGGTGTGGAGGTCAGAATGTTTTTTAGGTGGGGGAGTGTTCTTCAAGGGAATCAATAAATTTAGCTGGAGTGGGGAATTAATGGAAGATAAGATTGAAATGTTAGTTGGGGCCAAATTATCTAATCAAACAACAATTAATCAGAAAGTACCTACCTTGGGCTCAAAGTCATTACTGTGTAGTGGTTAGAAATATGCCTGGAGGGAACAGGTAGGTGGCTTAGAGCCACTCCTAGAGATAGGAGTCTTGGGTTCAAATGTGGCCTCAGACACTTCTAGCTGGGTAACCCTGGGCAAGTCACATAACTCCAATTGCCTACCCTCTACCACTTGGTGCTAATACTTAGTATTGATTCTAAGGTAAGGGTTAAAAAAAAATATTCCTGGAACCCCACTTGACCAGTAGGAAATTGATCAGAGAGGCATCAGAGATGGAGCGAATGACTCCTGGACTTGAACTCAAGTCTCAATTCTACCACTTGTTAGCTATGTGACTTTTGACAAATTTCCTTATCTCTGAGCTTCAGTTTCTTGGGGTTGAGTAAAGTAGGACTCTTAACTACCAGAACACTGATGATGATGAATGATGATGATGATGATGGAAGTGCCTGTCAACTTGAAAATATTGTATAGATGGTGAACTATTCTTATGAATTGATTTGCAGTATAAAGTTAGAGGGTTGGTGATCTCATATGTTATTCTTTCCAAGAGTATTTCTCTTAGAAAAGACAACAGGGGGAACAGCTGGGTGACTCTGGATTGAGAGCCAGGCCTAGAGAGAGGAAGTCCTGGGTTCAAATCTGGCCCCAGTCACTTCCTAGCTGTGTGACCTTGGGCAAGTCACTTGACCCCCATTGCCTAGCCTTTACCACTCTTCTGCCTTGGAACTACAACTTAGTATTGATTCTAAGATGGATGGTAGGGGTTAAAAAAAAAAGGCAACAGGGAGATGGTGATGTCTAATCCAAAGGAATTGACTAAGGGACTCAAGGCACCCGAGATATTGGGGGACCAGGAGGAAGCTCAGCTAGTGCCCCTACATTGACACTCATGGAAATAAATGTCAGCTTATCCAACTGGCCCTGCTTTTTCAGGCCTAACTTGGGCCTGTGGCTTGAGGCTCAGACGGAGAAGCCCTGTCATGGAGGCAGCAGCAATGGAATCTCCAGGCACAGGCTGGTGGAGAACATTTTTTTGGCAGCTCTCTGGCAGGGATCATGGTGAAAAGGCCATTCTCAGAGGCGCTCAGGGTGATTTGGTAGATTAACTAAAACAGCAGCTAATTAGGAAATAAGCTTTTTTGGCAGGAAGTCTTTCATTACAGGCTCCCAGTATTTCATGGGGCCGGCTGGGGCAGTCACATCTCTGCCAGGTCATCTAAGTAGAGCTTTCTTCCCTGAAACACAGCAAAACACCAGGCGGGTGATTGGATGGGGGTGGAGTTCATTTTGGAGCAGTGCTAGAATGGGGTTTCAAGACCCTCGTGCTCCTGCTCAGTCTGGGGGTGCACACTGAGGTCCTCATCAATTGTGCTTCCATCAGCCTGGGGCCTCTGGACCTCCATTCCCCTATCTGTAAGGCAGGAATTTTTAACCTCTTTTGTGTCACAGACCCCTTTAGCAGACTGCTGAGGGCTACAGTCCTCTTTGCAGAATAAGTTTTTTTTTTAATTTAATTAAAAAAATTTTTTTAAACACTTACCTCCTCTCTTAGAATCAATACTAAGTATTGGTTCCAAGGCAGAAGAGCACTAAGAGTTAGGCAATGGGGGTCAAGTGACTTGCCCAGGGTCACGCAGCTAGGAAGTGTCTGAGGTCAGATTTGAACCCAGGACTTCTCATCTCTAGGCCTGGCTCTCTACCGAGCCACCGAGTTGCCCCAATGCTATATATATTTTTGCATGTACTTGTTATTGCCCCCATTTGAATGTAAAGCTTATTGTGAACGAGGACTTTGTGTTTGTATCTCCAGCATCCAGCACAGTTCCGTGCACTTTGTAGGCACTTAAATACTTGTCCATTGATTGGTCAAAGAGGTCCGAACCTTCCAAATTCACAAAATCCAGCCCTACTAAGTACTACTAAGGCAAGTGAGGGAGTCAAAGAGTGTTTTTAGCAGAAGGGCTCTTACTTGTCTCTGGACTTCAATTTCTTCCTCCAACAAATGAGAGGGCTGAGACTGGAAGGTCTCCGAGGTCTCCTTCCAGCTCATCTGTTCCGGGTTCTAAAATGCTAAGATGATTCTCGGGCACTTCCCTGGGGATGTGAGATTGGCCAGTTCTTGCTGTGTGGTTTTCAGGGCAGACCTCTTAAAGTACATTTGCATTTTCTATTTTTATTTGAGGCAGATTGCTTTCTGGCCTCTAATTTTAATCCTGGTTAATATGATTCACTAGGGCCTCGGGTTTGAATCTGCCACACAGCTTTTAGAATCCCCAATTAGGGAGCCATCAATAATATATGGAGATTACAGGGGGTGCAACAATTGGGGAAGGGTGGACAGCTTGGAAATCAGAGCAAACAATCTGTCAGCTCCAGGCTCATTCCTATCCCTTGGACCCAGGCACAGTGGGACCTCTCAGCTGGGGAGGAGGTTCAGAAGCTTCTTCCAGCTGTAATTTGAGAGAAAGCAGGGGCTGTTTTAACTCTACGTCCATTAAGACCATTCAACCTTGCAGAGAGAGCCACCCTTCCATTACTGGTGGGGGGGTGGTGGCAAGCTCTTGCTGAGCCCGAAGGGTCTAATCCAGTGCCAGGCACAGTCAGTCAGTGGTGTTTCGAAAGATGAGATCTGTCTCTGAGAACCCTTCCAGCTCTAAAATCTGTTGGAAAAAAGAAGAGAATAATAACTGGCATTTATGTCTGAAGCACTCTGAACTTTGCAAAATGCTCTCTACATAGCATTTCTTTTAAGTGCAGCTGCCCACGAGACAGAGGACAACTGGGTTCTCTTCCTGCCTTTGCCATTGGGAGTGGGGGGGCCTGGACAGATCCCTTCCCTTCCCTGGGCTCAAGTTTCCTCTTCTATAAAAGGAGGGGTTTGGTTATTCTCTCTCTCTCTCTCTCTCTCTCTCTCTCTCTCTCTCTCTCTCTCTCTCTCTCTCTC
>NC_058133.1:264921727-264940186 GCF_016433145.1 Gracilinanus agilis | reverse complement strand
CCCTTTCTCTCTTTCTCCTTCTCCCTTTCTTCTTTTTCTCTCTCTCCCTCCCTCCTCCTCCTCCTCCTTTTTCTTCTTCCTCCTCCTTCTCCTCCTCCTCCTCCTCCTCCTCCTTCTTCTCCTTCTTTTTTCATTTTCCTTCACTCTCTGCCTGTCTTCTCCCTTTTTTTCTACCTCCAGCCCCCTTTTCTCTCCCTCCCTCTTTCTGTCTCTCACTCTCTGTCTCTCTCTCTAACTCTCTCTGTGTCTCTGTCTCTCTCTAACTCTCTTTCTCTCTGTCTCTCTCCCCTCCCCCTTATTTCCTGTCTTAAAATCAACACTAAGTATCAGTTTCAAGGTAGAAGAGCTATAAGAGTTAGATAAACAGATTAAGTGACTTGCCCAGGGTCACATAGCTAGGAAGTATCTGAGACCATATTTAATTTTGGGATCTCCTCTCTCCAGGCCTGGTTTTCTATCCACCAAGCCACCTAGCTAGCCTTTGATATTCTCTCTTGTTGGTGGTTCCTGAACCCACCCCAAAGGAACATATCCAAGTTATAATATCTAATGCCCAAGCCTGGCCCCACTATAGAAGGGGGAGGGGAAGGAGAAAAGCATTTATTAAGCTCCTACTACATGCCAGACAGAGGCAGCTAGGTGGTACAGTGGATAGAGTACAAGGCTAGGAAGATCAGAGTTCAAATGTGGCCTCAGACAGTTACTGGCTGTGTGCCCCTGGGCAAGTCACTTCACCCTACTGGCCTTAGTTTCCTCATCTGTCAAGTGAGCTGGAGAAGGAAATGACCAACTCTTCTAGCATCTTTGCCAAAAAACCCCCAAACAGGGTCAAAGGAGTCAGATGTCATTGAAAACAACGAAACAACAATAACATGCCAAGCCCAGTGCTAAGTGTTTTGCAAATATTACCTTATTTCATCTCTTTTGAAAGAGAAGACAACTCCCAGCAGCGATGGGAGACCACAGATTTAGAGTGCTGAATCCCACATCAGGCTTGTTCAATATGCTGGTTGGTTTAGTTAATTGGTTTTCTTCTTTTTAAATTACTTATTATAAGGAATGGCTCCCTGGGATGAGATAGAGGGAATGATACAATGGGAAATGAGAATGAAATAAAAACCAAGGATATCCACAAAAATCGTTAAATAAAAAAACAGTCCCCACATTCCAGCCCCCCAAATAAACCTGTCTTCAACTATTGTTCAGGTCCATCTTGGAGGATGTGAGATGGTTCAATGAGTAGATAGAACACTGAGCCTAGAGTCAGGAAGACCCAAGTTCAAATCCTGCCTCCCTTTGGGACCCTGGGCTTTTAACCTCTGTATGCCTCCGTTAAATAAGAATAATAATAGTACTCACCTCCCAGAGTTGTTGTGACCATCGAATGAGGTAATGTTTGGAAAGTGGTTGGCTCATTTTCTTGTTCAGTCATTTGAGTTGTGTCTGACTCTGCATTACTCCATTTGGGGTTCTCTTTGTTAGGATACTGGAGTGGTTGGTTATTTCCTTCTTCAGCTCATTTTACATATGAGGAAACTGAGGCCATCAGGGTGCAGTGACTTGCCCAGGGTCACAGAGCTAGGAAATATCTGAGGCCAGATTGAACTCAGATCTTCCTGACTCCAGACCCAGTGTTCTATCCACTGTGCCGCCCATTAGCCTTTGCTTAGCTTATAGTAGGTTCTTAATAAATGCTTATTTCCTTCCTTCTATTCAACACAAAATAATCCAACAAGCATTATTTATGTATTTATTATACTTGATACTTAATTAAGAAAATCTAAAACCTCAAGAACAAATTGATGACAAAGGAAACAAATGCCCTGTGATTAGAAAGACAATGAGAATTACAAAGATGCTTGGATGGGGCAGGGGGTAGAAGGAAGTCAGAAGTGATGGTGAAATGTCTGAAAACCTCTTCTTTTATTTATTTATCTTCTAAACCCTTACCTTCCATCTTGGAGTCAATACTGTGTATTGGCTCCAAGGAAGAAGAGTGGTAAGGGTAGGCAATGGGGGTCAAGTGACTTGCCCAGGGTCACACAGCTGGGAAATGTTTGGCCTCTTATTTTTTTTTTAAATTAATCAATTCTTTTTTTTTAGTTTGTACCTTAAAAAAGTTTATTTAATTAGTTAATTTAGAATATTTTTCCATTGTTACATGCTTCATGTTCTTTCCCTCCCCTCCTCCCATCCTCCTCCCTGTAGCCAACATGCAATTCCATTGGAAAACCTCTTCTTTTAAACAACAACAAATATACACCATATTGTTGTTGTTGGTTTTTCTATTAAAGAAAAAAGACAAGGCCACCAAGTGGAAGGTCATCATCTGTTAGTTATGATTTGTTCGACAAGTAATACTTAAATGGCCACTGCATGCCGATCCACTAGGCACTGGAGTTACAAGGACAAAATGAAAAGCAGCTTTTGCCTCAAGGAATTTCTTTTCTACTAGAGGAGGCCGGGTTGTTCAGTTGTCTTCCAACGTGTTCCATTCTTCATGAATCCATTTGGGACTTCCTTGGCAGAGATACTGGAGTGGTTTGCCATTTCCTTCTCCAGACCATTTGACAGATGAGGAAACTGAGGCAAATAAAGTGACTTGCTCAGGGTCCCACAGCCCAGTGAGGGTCTGAGGTCATGTTTGAATTCGGGTCTTCCTGACTCCAGGCCTGGCACTTTCCCCACCGTGCCACTTAGATTTGCTGTAGAAAAGACAATAAGATAAATATATTAATTCAATAGCATGATAATGTGAGGAGGGAGAGAATATTATCCAACAGCAGAATGAGGAGCCGTCCCCTGTAGGCTGGCAAATGAATTCAGCCTTGAAGGAAGTTAGGGATTTTGAGAGTGGGAGGGGAGGGTGGACAACCTAGGCAAGAGCCTGAAAATCTGAAAAAATGAGCTTCTCTGGCTGGAATGTAAGGAAATCTAAAGGGATGAATCTAAGCAACAAGCCTGGAAAGGAGGCTGGAAGGAGATTTCAAAGAGGGACTCTGAAAGGCTTCCTCTGACTCAAAAAAAGATCCCTAAGCAAAGCCAGTGGGATGCTCCTGGAAAAAAAACCCTGCATCTAAGAGTCCAAAGAGCTAGGTTTAAGCTTCTATTCCAATTGTTAGCAGCTGTTTGACAATGGGCAAATTGCTTCTTTCCTGTGCCTT
This sequence comes from Gracilinanus agilis, assembly GCF_016433145.1. Lineage (NCBI taxonomy): Eukaryota > Metazoa > Chordata > Mammalia > Didelphimorphia > Didelphidae > Gracilinanus > Gracilinanus agilis. The sequence continues at coordinate 264,937,022 of NC_058133.1, read as the reverse complement.
TGTTTCCTCATCTGTAAAATAGGGATAAGGGATACTGGCTCCATCCACATCTTGGTGCTGGTGTCTGCTGAGGGCATTGCAGAACTTAATATTCTTTATCAACGTGAGTTATAAGATTATAACAGTTAACAAATATTTACCAAGAACTATGATATAGGCACTGCATAGAGCTGAATGCCCAGAAGTAGAAGACTTACCAATAATCTAACTGAGGCTCTTTAATAACATAGAAATTAAAAAAGTAAAACAAAACAAAAATGCCTTACCTTCTGTCTTAGAATTAATACTATGTGTGGGTTCCAAGGCAGAAGAGAGAAGCTAGGCAACTGGGATGAAGTGACTTGTCCAAGGTCACACAGCTAGGAAGTGTCTGAGGCCAGATTGAACTCAGGTCTTCCTGACTCTAGGCCTAGTGCTTTACCTACTGTGCCCCCTAGCAATAATAGGCTAACTTAATAAGTGCTTGTTGGTTTACTTCATCTATTTATTTATTCACTTATTTACTTATTTATTCATTCATTCATTCATTCATTCATTTGTTTGTTTGTTCATTCATTCATTTATCTATTTATCTATTTGTTTATTTATTCATTTATTTATTTATTCATTCATTCATTCATTTATTTTTGCTTATTGTTTTATTAATATGGCCAGCACCATGGTACAGTGGAAAAGCACTGGACTTGGAGTCAGATGACCCAATTTAGAGAATCCCAGCTCTGTTTCTTATTACTTAGGTGAATTTGGGCAAGTTGTTTAACTTCTTTGGACCTCAATTTCCTCATCTGTAAAATCAGAGGTTTGGGCTAGATGGCTTCTAAGGTCCCTTCTAGCTCTGTGTTCTTAGATTCCTTCATCCTTCTGGGCCTCAGCTTCTTCATCTGTAAAATCAGGGAGATATATTAGATGGCCTTGAAAGTCCCTTCCCACTCAGCTCTAAATCTGTGTTTTTTAGTTTCTTCCATCTCCCTGGACCTCAGTTTCCTCATCTGCAAAATCAGGGTGTTGGACTAGATGGCCTCTAAGGTCCTCCCAACTCTATGTTCTTAGATTCCTCCATCCCTTTGGACCTCAGTTTCCTCATCTGCAAAATCAGGGTGTTGGACTAGATGACCACTAAGGTTCTCCCAACTCTAATTCTATGTTCTTAGAGTCCTTCATCCCTCTGGGCCTCAGTTTCCTCGTCTGTAAAGTAGGTGTTGGACTAGATGGTCCTGAAGGCCTCTTCCATTTCCAAGTCCTATGATCCTAAATGTTTATTGCATTGAATTGTTGCATTGGACAGGAGCTGACCCAGGTGCTGAGAGCTGATGCTGAGCCCCATTCACTGCCCCTCCTATTTCTGGGAGAGGGAAGGCCTCCCGTCCCTCTAGTGTAACTGAAACCTAGTTGAACTCTTCACATGGCAGCCTTGTTTAGTGGAGTTTGTGCATGGAGATTTCAGGGCCCAGGGTGAGCCGGAGCCATGACTCACTGGCACATCAGGGGACTCATTATGCACACTTCAAACAGCTCTTGCAGTATTTCCTTGTTGCTGAATAATTTCCCTTTCTGGGCTGTGTTGAGAGAATGAATTTCCTTCTCTGGGTCTTGCCTCTTAAAAAATGGTTTCTTCCTTTGGCTCTGGTCCTGCCTTTCTCCTTCATCTGACTATTGGATTTTTTATTTCTTTTTCTTTTCTACTGGCCCTTTCTCCTATGGGGTGGTCATCCCAGAACATGACTGGTTCAGATTCTTAAAAGAACAGTCCAATTTTACCATGTCCAGCACTGCAGTCTCACTGAAAATTCTGGGTTCATCTAAAACATATCTGGAAAGAGGTCAGCAGGTATCAAGTTTATTTATTTTTTAATGTTTATTTTTAAAAATCATTACCTTCTGTCTTAGTATCTGTTCTTTTTTTTTTTTAATTTTATTTTAAACCCTTAACTTCTGGGTATTGGTTCCTTGGTGGAAGAGTGGTAAGGGTAGGCAATGGGGGTCAAGTGACTTGCCCAGGGTCACCCAGCTAGGAAGTATTTGAGGTCACATTTGAATCCAGGACCTCCTCATCTCCAGATCTGACACTCTATCCACTATGGTGCCTAGCTGTCCCATCATGTCTCAAGTTTAAATGAAAAGTAATGTTGATTGCTTCTCTCAGGAGAGACAGTTGGCTTGGAAGCTTCTTTTTTTAAAGTGTGGGTTCAGGGACTAGAATGGGAAACCCAACCATAAAGAGAGTGAAGGAACTCCGTGTCAAGGGGTGGATGTGGATGAAAATGGGGAACCAAAAGGTATATTAGAAAGGGAAGATGATGAAGACTTTGAGAACAGTTTTTGGATTGGATTTCATTGGTAAAAGGAACTCTAGAAAGGAATCTGGTATTTTATCAGTGCATATTAGCATCCTGCTTCTGCTGTGCAACTTATAGTCTTAGAAAATTGACTGGGATCACAGAGAGTTTGAGTGACTTGCCCACAGTCACACAGCCAGTATTTGGCAGAGGTGGGACCTAGACCTATATCTAATTCTGAGGTTGCATGTGAGAAAGTATGCTTTAAAAAAAACAAAACCCTTTAATGATGGCTTTTGTTTTTCATATTGGAGTTATTTATTGATATCATTCGCCTTCCTTCATATTTAATGCTCCTTTTTAGCAAAGAATAACAGGTAAGCAAAATTAGCCAGCAACATGAGTGTGTCTGACAGCATATGGACTATTCCTTACCCATAGACCCCCTTCTTTTTTTTTTTTTAAACCCTTAACTTCTATTTATTGGCTCATAGGTGGAAGAGTGGTAAGGGTTGGGCAATGGGGGTCAAGTGACTTACCCAGGGTCACATGGCTGGGAAGTTTCTGAGGCTGGATTTGAACCAAGGACCTCCCATCTCTAGGCCTGACTCTCAATCCACTGAGCTACCCAGCTGCCCCCCCTATAGACTCCCTTCTTGAGAGGCAGTGTGGTAAAATAGTTACTGAGCCAATTTAGAACTTAGGAAGGCCCTACTTCAGGTTCTATCTCTGATTCATATTGGCCATGAGACTCTAGTCAAGTCACTTAACCATTCTTTCAGTGTCCTAGACAAGTCCCTAAGATTTAAAAAACCCAAAAAACTCTTACCTTCTGTATTAGAATCGATATTAAATATTAATTCTAAGGCAGAAGAGTGGTAGGCAAGTAGGATTAAGTGACTTGCCTAGGGTCACACAGGTAGGAAATGTCTGGGGCCATATTTGAACCCAAGTCCTCTCAATTCCAGGCCTGGGGAGACACACAGCTGCCCCTAAATCCCTAAGATTATTAAGTTATATGTAAGTTATTCAATCCATAGTAGAAGAACAAATTTCTTTACATCAGTGGAAGTCATAAGTCCAGACAAACAAAACCAAAAATCTGAATTTGTTTTGCCTTTTTAGGATTGTTTTTATTCACATTATTGTAGCAACTATGTATGTTGTTCTATTTCTGCTTACTTTGATCTGCATCAATTTATACAAATCTTCCTACATTTTTCTAAATTCCTCATTCTATAATCTCTTAAGTCACAATATTCCCTGATATTCACGTGCCACATTTGCTCAAACATTCCCTAGTCGATAGGAATGTACCCACTTTGCTTCCAGCTCTTGGCTACCACAAGAAGAGGTTCTATGCATGAAAAAACTTTTTTTGGGGATACACTGAGGATATTTCTTTCCTTCTGACTTAGACCATTTGGTACATGCCCAGTGGTAAAAAATGGGCTTCCTGGTAAGCTGGGTGAGTGGGTGGTCTTGACAGGAAGAGAGAGAACAGAGACTTGACTTCTCAGAGACTTAAGGGACAAGCCTTCATAGGGGCCTTGGTCAGGATTCTAGGCTGACAAAAGAACAAACAGAACTGGAGAGAATATCTAGAACCTGTGAAGATGCCCCCCAAAGGACTGCTTTTAAAAACTCTAAACTTAGGTTGATATGGTAGAAAGAGGCCTGGGCAAGGAGTCCAAAAGCCTCCTTTTCTTCACCTATAAAAATGGATAGGTGGGCAAAGTAGATGATCTCTAAAATCTTTTTTTCAAATCTAAATCAGTCCAATGTTGGATGGGGTTTATACTCTGTAGAAGGTTCCTAGGATGATTTCAGATGGAGTCTCAGAGGTGAGTTGTGTAACAAATAAATGGACACAAATTTAAAAAGTATTGTGTAAATTTAATTTAGTTAAAAACAGACAAACCCAGTGTTGTGGAACATGCCTGGAATCTCTATCACTGACCATTACTCCAGCAGAGGCTGGAGGATTGATTGAGCTCTGGAGTTCTGAGTTGCAGTGAGCTTCGCCACTCAGGGGTCTTCATTAAGTCCAGCAGCAATATGGTGAGCCCCTGCAGTTGGGAGGCCACCAGGCTGTTTAAGGAAGGTCAGAAAGGGAGCTGATCAAAACTGAAGCGAGAGGCTGCTGCCCTTCCAGCTTGGGTGAGAGCTGGTCTCAAAAACATCCAAACCAGAAAAAACAAACCCATTTTCCCCATTGATTTATTTTTATTATTAATATTTTTAAACCTTTACCTTCTGTCTTAGAAAAAATACTGAGTATTGGCTCCAGGACAGAAAAGCATGAAGGGCTAAGCAATGGGGGTTCAGTGACTTGTCCAGGGTCACACAGCTAGGAAGTATATGAGGCTAGATTTAAACCCAGGACCTCCTAACTCCCAGCCTGGCTGTTTATCATTGAACTACCCAGCTGCCCCCCCCATTTCCCACTGATCTGTGTGAAAATCAGATATATTTTGCTGGTATTTCCTACTCTTGCTTCCTCTTACTCCAGTTCTGGAGTTAATGAACCGTTGGATAAACCTTCTAATGTACCAGGGAAAACTGTAGCTTAAAGGGCCTCTGGAAAGATTCCCAAGTAGGACTAACATTTTAAATTTAATTTTTAAAAAGTTTTGTTAATGCATTTTCTTTTTATATCACATTCATTTCTGAATACATTCCTCTCTCCCCTACACAGTGATTTTTCCATTGTTCCAAAGATAAAAAAAATTTAAAAAAATGTTTAAACCCTTTCTTTCCATCTTAGAATTAATACTAAGCATCGGTTCCAAGGCAGAAGACTGGGAAGGGCTAGGCAATTGGGATTAAGTGGCTTGCCCAGGGTCATACAGCTAAGAAGTATCCGAGGTCAGATTTGAATCCAGGACCTCCTGACTCCAGTGACACTCTATCCACCGTTCTCTCTAGTTGCTCCAACTTTCTCTTTTTAGGCCTCAGCTTCCTAATTTATCTAGGAGGGTTAGACTAAATAAGTTCTAAATTCTGAATCCCATGAATAAGAGCAGAACTCCTGGGAGCCACTTAATTGAGTTCCCGAAAGGCACTGACTGGGATTGGTTCAAAGAAGTTACAAGTCTCCCTCTCTATTGGGAGCCTGGGTGGAACTGATCACATGTAATTAACAGCTGTTTAATTGATGTTCTTAGAGACTTAATCATCGCAGTTTTATGAACCTTTTCTCATATCTTTTGTGTAAGGTCAGAAGCACTTACCACTAGGTTTTGTGAACAGAGACAAGAGATGAGCTTTTCAGAGAACAAATGCTTGGACCCAGGAAGGCTAAACTTCTCAGGTTCTAATGGGATCTTAGATTCCACTTACTGGCTATGTGAGCCTGAGCCCTCAATTTCCTCATCTGTAAAATGAGCCATGAGCAGGTTAACATAAAAAAAACATGGAAAGACCTACATGAAATGATGAAGAACCAAAAAGAACATTACGTACAGCTACAGAATGAATGCTTTGAAGAATAACTTGGGAATATCCACCTCAAGAGAAAGAACTGATAAACAGAAACATGAAAGATAGAGTTTATATGTACATTTATTTATTTATTTTTGTCTCTAGGGCAAGGAGGGAAGGAAGAAAGATATCAAAGTATTTTTATGGAGTCAACAAACAAATAAATTAATAGAAAAAAATGAGCTGGAGAAGGAAACAGCAAACCACTCCAGTATCTCTGCCAAGGAAACCCCAAATGGGGTCACAGAGATTCAGATACAACTGAAAATGACTAAACATCTTTAGAAACGTTTGTCTTTTTCTTTCTCTCCCTGTCTTTCATTACTCCCAGCAAGCATTTCTCTATCCTTCCTTCACCTAGAAATCACCAAATATTGAGATACATATTTGTAAAACTCTTACAGAAAAGAAGAGAATCAAAGAAGGGGTTGGGCACCCTTGCTTCACATTGAAAGTCCTTCACAATTTGTACATTATTCACTCCTTCCCTCATCAACTTTCCAGCCAAATGTTAGTTTTCTTGCTACTCCCTGAACCAGGTTCTTCTTCTTCCATCTCCTTTCCCAAGCTGTCTGTCCCACTGTGGTTAGAATTCACTTTTTCACCTCCACCCACTTGGCTTCTTTCAAGGCTCAGGTCATATGCCTTCTCCTAAGGGTAGCCTTTGCCCCATTCATTTTTTCTCTCTTCAAATAATCATATATTAGTCAATCAGTAAACATTTATTAAATACCTACTATGTGCCAGGCACTATGCTAAATACTGGGGATAAAAAAGAGACAAATTCAGGCCTTGCCCTCAAGGAGCTTATAATTTAATGGAAGAGACACTTGCAAATAAATATATAGCAAGCATGCTATACAAGTAAAGAGGAAATGGTTAACTGAGGGAAGGCACTGGAATTAAGAAGGTTAGGGAGGGTTTCCTGGAGAAGGTGGGATTTTGGTTAGGACATAAAGGAAGCCTGGGAGAGAGGGGATTCAGCAGTGGGACTGGAGGAATGGAGGAGGGAGAGTGTTCTGGGCTAGAGAGAAGAAAGCTGGGAGTGGAGAACTGAACTTACGGGTTTCTGTATATTCCATCCCTCCCTTCCTACCCCCCAGGAGAATATAAGCTCCTTGAAGGCAGACTATGTTTTTTTTGCTTTACCTTGTACTCCCACCACCTAGCACAGTGACTGGCACTGAGTATATGCTTAATAAGATTAAATTGTGACCTAACCAATAGAATGGAAGCTCTTTGAGGACAGGGACTTTTTTTTGCCTTTCTTTGCATTTCCAGGAGCTTAGGGCAGAGCCTGATACAAGGTAAATGCTTATTTCCTTGGCTTGACTTAATAATTGCTTGGTGGATTGGAATGATTGCACTGCTGCTGTCACTAACAGACAGTGGAGAGAAGGCCAAATGCTTATTTTGCCTTTTTTTTTTCCTGCCAAGGAGAATGATCTTTGGACTAAAAAGGAAGGGTGAAATGGCAAATAGGGAATTTGTTCCCAAGAGCAATAGGGGAACAGCAAGAGAGCATCGAACTGCCCTGAGTGAGTTCTGATTACCTGAGCCAGATGAGCTCTGTCCTAGGGACCTGAAAGAGCTGACAGCTGTGAGTTCTGAGTCATTCTCAGTGATCTTTGAAAGGTCTTTCAGGATGGCAAACATTCTGATTTCTAAAGGAGAGAGAGAGAATGTAGTCTGCAAACTCTAAATCAGTAAACTGGGCTTTGATTGCTAGCTAGAAACTCTAGGACATGGTATTAAAGAGACGGAGCAGAGCAGCTAATTGGTTCAGTGGATAGAGAGCCAGGCCTGGAGATGGAAAGTTCTGGGTTCAAATTCAGCCTGAGACACTTCCTGACCCTGGACAAGTCACTTAACCCCTATTGCCTAGTTCTACTGCTCTTCTGCTTTAGAATCAGTACTTAGTATTGATTCTAAGACAGAAGGCAAGTTTTTTTAAAAAAGCTAAATCCTTTATTAATATCCTCTCTTTCTTATATATCCCTCTTCATAAGTTATCATATTTTTATTTTTTAATACTATCTTTTATTTAATTAATTAATGTGGAACATTTTTCCATAGTTACAGGGTTCGTGTTCTATCCCTACCCCACTCCCACCCTCTCCCATAGCCGATGCACAACTCTACTGGGTTTTACATGTGTTATTGATCAAGACCTATTTCCATACTATTGATATTTGTGCTAGGGTGATCATTTTGAGTCAATATCCCTAATTATATCCCCATTCACCCATGTGATCAGGCAGTTGTTTTTCTTCTGTGCTTCCACTCCTGTAGTTCTTCCTCTGAAAGTGGAAAGCATTCTTTTTCATAGGTCCCTCATAGTTGCCCTGGATCATTTCATTGTTGCTAGTAGAGAAGACCATTACATTTGCTTTAACTACAGAGTATCCATCTCTGTGTACAATGTTCTCCTGGTTCTGCTCCTTTCACTCTCCATCAGTTCCTGGAGTTTGTTCCAGTTCACATGGAATTCCTCCAGTTTATTATTCCTTTGAGCACAATAGCATTCCATCACCAGTAAATACCACAATTTGTTCAGCCATTCCTCAATTGAAGGGCATATCCTCGTTTTCCAGTTTTTAGGCAAGAGTTTTAAAAATAAAAATAACTATGAAGTTGGCAATTCTGTATAGAATGAATTAGAAATGCAATTGAACAGAACCAAGGAGACCAATTGCAGTACTATTGCAGTAGTTTAGACAGGAGGTGATTAGTACTGAACTATTAATATTGAACTGGAATTCAAGAGACTAGATACATCTGCATGGAGATGGTAACCGAGTCCTTGTTGACTAATGAGATCACTAAGGGAGAGATTGTAGGAGAAGAAAAATGGACTTAGAAAAGGAAGCAGTGATAGCAAGGAACCAGCTTGGCTTGCTTCATCAAGAATAAAGCATGCCAGACTAACTTCATTTCATTTTTTTATGCTATAGTAACAAGATGGTAGATGAGGGAACTATTCTAGATAGAATTGACTTGTTCAGTCATGTCTGATTCTTTGTGACCCCATCTAAGGTTTTCTTGGCAAAGATACTGAAGTGGTTTGCTATTTCCTTCTCCAGCTCATTTGATGGATGAGGAAACTAAGGTCAACAGGGTGAAGTGACTTGCCCAGGGTTCAACAGCTAGTAAGTGTTTGAGGCCAAATTTGAGTGCCAGAAGAGAAGTCTTCTTGATTTCAAGCCCAGCCGTCTCTCCGCTGTGCCACCTGCTGCCCCTAAAATTGATTTGGATTTCAGCAAAGTATTTATTTGATGCCCTAGCTCTCCTGCTCCATTTGTAGACAAGATGGACAGATGTGGACTAAGCTCTAGATGGTTAGTAGGATTCAGAGCAGTGACTAGTGGTTCAATATCACCTTGTGAGGATGTCTCGGGTGGCATGCTCTGCATCTCTATTGGCACTCTGGGTTCTGTAATGGTGCCTAACATTATTATCAATAGGAAACATGTTGCCCACTCCCTGACATACAGGCCAGGGACTCACAGGGCAGATTAATTAATCTTTAAAAATATAGCCAATGGGGAAATTAATTTTACTTGATGCTATATGTATGTAGCGGTGATTTTGTTTTTCTTTATTTCTCAATGGGTGGAGTGGGGTAGGAGAGAGAGTAAGAGAGAAGGTGAATTTTCATTACAAAAATTTTTAAAAGGGAAGCCAAATAGTATAATGGGTAGAGAGCCAGGCCTGGAGTCAGGGAGCTCCTGGGTTCAAATCTGGTTTCAGACACTTCCTAGCTGTATCACTCTGGGCAAGTCACTTACCAATTTCCTAGCCCTTCCCATTCTTTTGCCTTGGAACTCATACTTAGTATCCATTCTAAGATATAAGGTAAGGGTTTGGAAAAATGTATGTTTAATTAAAAATTTTTTTAAATCAATGACATATATGTCTTGAAGCCAGCTGGTACCTTCTAGAGCTGATTGTAGAATTTTCAATGTAAGCATTTACACCCTTGGAAATCAGCAAATGCATCAAATCAAGACTTGATTTATTATTTTGCTGATTGTCTAGACTCAGGAAAGTGATGGAGGAAATGTTAATGATGTGAATTACACTTAAATATGTGTTATGTGTATCCCCTCCCCCGCCCAAGCTGGTTGTTAAACATTTACCAGCACACCCCTTTGAAAGCATGTCAAATTTGCAGAATACAGTGTTGGGAGGATAGCTAGCTAACACCCCGGCTAACAGAGTCAAGATCTAAGATGATCTTGACAGATTAGTACATTGGGTGGCATCTAATTAGATGAAATTCATTAGGAATAGCTGTATAAACTTACACCAGTTTTAGAAACCAGCTTCCTAAATATAAGAGATGGTAGGTATGCCCGGAGAGAAGTTTATGTAAGAAAAAAAAAAAACTCAAGGCATTCTGGTGAACTGCCAGTTCCACAAGAGTCAGCAATGGGACAATAGCTGCCCCCCCAAAGCTAATGCTGTCCTAGGTGGCTCAACAGGTAGGCTTCAACTCAGGAAAACCTGAATTCAGATCTAGCCTCAGACACTCACTAGCTGTGTGACCTTGGGCAAGTCACTTCACCTGTGTCTGCCTCAGCTTCCCACCCAGTAAATTAGTAATAGCACCTACCTTACAGGGTTGTTGTGAGGATCAAATGAGGTAATATTTGTAAAAGCACTCAGTGCAATGCCTGGTACACACTAGGTACTTAATAAATGCTCGTTTCCTTCCTAAGAGATATTAAGAGAGATAGTGAGTCCAGGTCTTGGTCAGTGATAGTTTCATGGTACTTTGCTGTAGTCAGACCATATCTATGTTGTTTTTCAGTAGTTTTAGTTTGTCTAACTCTTCGTGGCCTCATTTGGGGTTTTCTTGAAAAAGATACTAGAATGATTTGCTATTTCCTTCTCCAGCTCATTTGACAGATGAGGAACCTGAGGCAAACCAGGTGAAATGACTTCCCCAGGATCACGTAGCTAGTATGAGGCTAGATTTGAACTTAGGTCTCTCTGACTCTAGGCTCTGATACTTTTTTCACTGTACCACCTAGCTGCCCTCCATATCTAGCATACCATGCTCAATTCTAAATGCCCAGATTTGGGACATTGGATGGAACACAGGAAGACATGAGTTTGAATCTTGCCCCATATACTTACTAGCTGTGTGACCCTGGGCAAGTCAGTTTCCTTTTAAATCTGTGTCTTCTTTTGCACATCTGTAAAATGACCTCTAAGTTTTTTTTCCAGCTCAAAATCCATGACTATGATAAGCTAGAGACCATCCAGGAAACAAGTTGTAGTGAAGGTTTCTGAAGGAACTAGAGTTGTATATTCTGAAGAAGATATGACTTAGGAGGAACATGGCAGTTGTCTTCATGTATTTTAAGGGATAACCTATGAAAAAGGGATTATATTTGCTCTTCTTGGCTTCCAGGCATTGGAACTGTAATTAGGGCAGGATAATTAGGTATTTGCCCCTGGGGAACTGAAATTTAGAGGGTGCAGATGTTAAATGCATGCATTCCTTTAGCCACTATTATAGCTGATTCTTCATCTTATTTAACTGAGATTGTCCTAGAGTGGAAGCAAAAGCTTAGGCTTGTCTAATTTTGTTGTGTTTTTAGAGAGGTTGACAAACATGTGAAAGTCCGTGAGTAGAGCAAACATTTTTACCACAAAGAAATTATGGAGAAATGTGTTCCCATGGGAAAGAATGCTATCCTTAGGAAGGATGATTGAACGTACCTGTTTAGATTTACATTACTTTTTTCTAGAATGTCCCATTCTAGAAAATCTAGACAACTCAAATCGCTGTCACCAACCATACCTTCCATCTCCTAATTTTGCAATACCTTCTAGTATTGGACTACTCTTTTCTTCTCATGTTTCAACTCTATACCACTTCCTCTCTTTTTTGTCCTCTCAACTGAGTTGTAAGATTATAAATTAACCACTCATATTCCACATGGTAGGAGGATATGTCTGTATATGTCCATGGTCCAGTTTTCCTCCTGTGTGCACAGGTAATAAAACTATCTTGGCTAAACCATGAAAATGTGGAATTTTAAATTAATTCTTTGACATTAGTTACTTCCTTTTAGAGACATTAGTTATTTTTCATATTATTTTTATATTATGAGTTACAAAGTTGATTCCAGGGCACATTTTGTACTCAATGCCTCAGGCATTCTTCCTCCTGTTTGCCCTGGGTACCAAATGTGCCAGTTACTGCTCTGCTAGACACTTTTGATCTCCAAATGGTGACAATCAAAGTCAATATCTTTAACTTTATCCATTTCCCATTTTTCAGAATCTACAGCTCACATAAATAGGTCAAGCTGGAACGTTTTTTCCGCCTCATCTCATCTTCCAACTGGTTTTGATTTAACCAGTCAATGGTCTGGCAACAGGCAGACTGCTGGTTCTACAATACTTCCATATCAGTAACTGGACTTTTTTTTTTTTTTTAGATATAGCCAATGTTATTTTTTTGTGGGATCAGGGTTCAAATCCTGCCTCTGTCATATAGGACCTGTGTAGCCTTGGGCTTGTCATGGCCTCAGTTTCCTCATCTGTAAAACGAGGAGCATTTGGACTATATGACCTCTAAGGTCAGTCTGGCTATAGCTCTATGAATCTATGGTAGGGAAAAATAATCAAATTAGACAACAAATATTTATTAAGTGTTTACTTCATGCCAGGCATTGGGCTAAGCCCTGAAGATTCAAAGAGAGACTAAAACAGATACCTGCCCTCAAGGAGCTCACCTGGAAGTAGCCAGTTTATTGCAGAGCTTTAAATATCAAACAGAGGAGTTTAAATTTGTTCCTGGAGGTAATAGGGAACTACCGAGCTTATTGATGGGGAGAGGGAAAGATCTGGTCAAAATTCAGAAAAATCACCTTGGAAACTGAGTGGAGGATGGATTGGAATAGACTCAAGTTTCACCAGCTCCATGGCTTATTTATGCCTTCTAATTTTCTTCCTGAAGATGCCACAAAAATCCTTCCCCAATGCTCTATCATGGTATGTAAATGACCCCGGGCTCTCGAAGGCTATATTGGCAGAGTTTTACCAACTTCTTCTACAAGCATTTCTTCCTGAAGTCTAACCTGACTAAATGTACAAAGGCTCATCACCAACATATTTAGCCATTAGGAGATTAATTATTTGATGGCAGCTATAAAATGCTATTGTTGTTTAGTCATTTAAAAAAAATCCTTACCTTCCACTTTAGAATCACTACCATGTATTGGTCCTAAGGCAGAAGAGTGGTAAGGACTAATGAGGGTCAAGTGACTTGCCCAGGGTCACCCAGCTAGGAAGTGTCTGAGGCTAGATTTGAACCCAGGACCTCCCATCTCTAGGCCTGGCTCTCAATCCACTGACCTACTCAGCTGCCCCCTGTTTAGTCATTTTCAGTCGTGTCTGAGTCTGTGACCCCATTTGGGATTTTCTTGGCAAAGATACTGGAGTGGTTGGCCATTTCCTCCTCCAGCTCATTTTATGGATAAGGAACTGAGGCCAATAGGGTGAGGTGACTTGCCCAGAGTCACACAGCCAGTGTCTGAGGCCAGAGCTGAACTCAAGAAGATGACAAGATAATAGAATCCATAAAACAGACATCCAACATTTCATTAATAATAGCTGACATTTATGTGACACTTGAAGGTTTGCATAATACTTTATGTAAGTACTAAATAAATGCCTTTAAAAATTAATTCCTTCATCAAGGTTATTCATTTTCAGGTTGGGGCCAATGCTATAGGGCTGCCTGTCAGGAAAGGATCAATATTCATGTAGTATGGTGTAGTGGACAGAATGCTGAACATGGAGTCAGTGAGTCTTGGGTTCAAATCCCAACCGACATTAGCTATCTGATCATAAAAAAGTCCCAACCTCTCTGATTCCTTATCTGTTAAAAGAGAGCTTGAAGCCATTTTGGGGTTTTGAGGGCTCCTTCCAGCTCTGAGTCTGTGATGCTACTATGTGCCCAGTGTTGTCAGATGCCTAACAGAGGACACAAAGATGTAGGTGAACTATCCTTTCCTCCAGAAAATGATAGCCCAGCTGGGGTGGAATATACACGGAAAAAAGGATTGCTCATGTTGTTGACAAAAGGGAACTTAGCAATGGAAGGACTGTTGTGTGGCAGTGGATAATTGTGCCAAATGGATGTTCTGCCATCCACCCCAAGTGCTCTGAGTTGGTGGGAATGAATGGTCCCAGCATCCTCCAGTGAGAGATTCCCATCTCTATCCTAGCTTTATTTAGGGCACCACAGGCTCCCCAAAGCTCCATCTGCCTAATGAGTGACAGAGGATGTAATTCTCAGTGAATTTAAGCTGGAAAGGACTTTAGAGAATCCACTGGCAGCCTTATTTTGCAGAGGAGAAAATGGAGACCTTGTCCAGCATCACACATTGCCTTCCCTCTGTCGGTTATTTTCAGTTTATCCTGAATCTAGAACTTGTTTGTACATAGCTGTTTGCACCTCTCTTTCTCCTTTAGACTATAAGCTCCTTGAGAGTTGAGACTTTTGTTTGTTTTTCTTTGTATTCCCAGAGTTTAGCACAGTGCCTGGCACACAGTAGTCATATTAAATGTTTATTGACTGACTAGTGAATGACAGAGCTGGGATTTGAGCCCAAGCAGTGGCAGTCACATAGTAGGCACTTCCAATGTCAGTCACACAGTAGGCACTTCCTAAATGTTTGTTGATTGATTCCCAATCTGAGGCTTTCTTGACTGGATACTTCAGACAGTGTTGAAGTGGGGAGTAAAGGGTTAACTCAGCGTTTACTTCACAAGGGAACATTTATGTAGCTGAGTGTATTATACAGGATACTGTTTCATAGGCCATTCCCCGCAGCGAAGCTGGCTAACCTATTATCTCCACAGTTTCTTGCAGCTCTAATGTTTTGGGACTGTCTGGAACTTGGAGGGGCAATCCCCCATTGGCAGACTAGACCTACAACAGAAAAGGCAGCCAGATTTGATTCCCTCCTCACTTGTTCTTCTTCCTTCCACCTTTAAGAGGGGTGTAAATTCAGTCTGACAGACACTTAGTCTTTCTCAATTTCCTGAGACTTCATTCATTCTCTCAGTTTCTCCCTTTGTTCAATCTCCTGACTTTCTCTTGTTTCTTTTATTTCTGCATTCTCCTTTCTCTTCTCATTCTTTTCTCCCTCTTTTCTTTCTTTTCTTTTTTCCTTCCTCTCATCTCTCCTTTCTCTGGATCCTTCCCCTCTTCTGTGGATCTCTCTCTATCTTCCTTTTCTCTTTGCTATTTTTGCTCTTTCCCTCCTCTCTCTTCTCTTTCTGCTTTCTCTTCTTTCCTTTGATTCTCCTTATTCTCCTTTCTTTTTCTTTTCCTCATCTTTTTTTGCCTTCTCTTCTCTCTTTTCTTGATCCTTTCTTTTATAAAGATAGCCATTTCTTTTTTCTTCCCCTTTCATTTCTCTCTTCTCTAACATCTTTCATCTTTCCCTTTTTCCTTTATCTTTTCTCCACCATCTTCCTCCTCCATTTCTCCTCATCTCTTTCTTTCT
>NC_058133.1:264853288-264872593 GCF_016433145.1 Gracilinanus agilis | reverse complement strand
CATCCCTGGATGCTTCCTCTTCCAGAACATCTACTTCTGCAATCCTTAGCTCAGTCTAGCTTCATTTCCTGAAGCATCTCAGTGAATCTGATCATGGTTTCAGTGACTCCATATAGTCCAGTGATGGTGAACCTTTTAGAGACTGAGTACCCACACTGCAACCCTCAGGCTGCATGTGAACTACCCCCTTACTCCATTTAGGGGAGGGAGGAAGCTCTCCCATTGGGCTGCTGGGAAGAGGGGCAGGTTAAGTGAGAAATGTCCTCAGGTGCATGGAGAGGGGAAGGGGAACAGCCCCCTCCAGCATGTGTGCCATAGGTTCGCCAACATGGATATACTCTATCACATAAATTTCAAATTCCTTTGTTATTGTTGTTATTTTTAACTCTCTTCAATCCCATTTGGGGTTTTCTTGGCAAAGATACTAGAGTGGCTTGTCTTTTCCTTCTCCAATTCTTTTTATAGATAAGGAAACTGAGGCAACCAAAGTGGCTTGTCCAGGGCCACACAGCTAGTGTTTAAGGTCAGATTTGAACTTGTAAAGAAGAGTCTTCATGATTCCCAGTCCATTGTGCCACTCAACTGCCCTAAGGATCTTTTGCTTGTCATTTAAGATGCTCTATGATATGAAACCACCTTGCCTTTTTTTTAAACCCTTACTTTCTGTCTTAGAACCATTATTGCATTGGTGTGAAGACAGAATAGTAAAGGCCATATAATGAAGGTTAAGTGACGTGCTCAGGAACTGTCTGAGGACAGATTTGAACCCAGGTCCTCTCATCTTGGGGCCTGACTTTCGGTCTACTGAGAATCATCTAGCTGTCCTTGGGAAGCATGTTTTGGCCAAGTATTTAAAAGACCGTTATATGGGAAAGGCGTTAAACAGAAAGGCGGAAGCAACAGAGAAATAGATTTAGGCTTGAAGAAAGAAACTTTCTAGCAATTCTCAGCATCCCAAAGAGTGCAATGTGCTGCCTTGGGAGGGAGTTGTTCTTTCCCCACCCCCACCCCACCCCATGCCCCCTTTGTTGTTATAAAATCATTTTTCAGTTGAGTCCAATTCTTGGTGACCCCATTTGTGGTTTTCTTGGCAAAGATACTGGAGTGGTTTGCCATTTCCTCCTCCAACTCATTTTCCAGATAAAGAAACTAAGGCCAACAGGGTGAAGTTGCTTGCCCAGAGTCACATAACTAGTAAATATCAGGGGCCAAATTGAACTCACAAAGTTGAGTCTTCCTGACTCTAGACTTAGCATTCTATCTACTATGCTACCTAGCAGCTTCTTGCCAGCAAACTTGTCAATAAAGTTTGTTATAGAGGGGATTTACACTCAGATCAGGGTTGGTATGGAGCAGAGTTCTAACCCAGTGATTCCCAAAGTGGGCACTACCGCCCCCTGGTGGGTGCTGCAGCGATCCAGGGAGCGGTGATGGCCACACTTTTTTTTGTACTACATTCTATTCCGAGTTCAATAAATAGAACCACTGTTAACCCTTTAAAAGCCATAGACTCCTTGGGCAGTCTGCAGAAGTCAGTGGATCCTTTCTAGGAATAATATTGCTAACTACATAGGATTATAAAGGAAACTGATGATATTGACATAAAGATGGTATTTTTTTTTGCCCATCTAAGTTCATTGATCCTACTTCATTCTATCCACTGGCTTCTTGAAGGATGGGGTCCATGAATCCCAGGTTAAGAACCCCTAGAGCACATGACCACTGAGGTTTCTTCTATCTTGGAGATCCTCGGTTGGAGCTACTGCTGTTTCTCTTCTCATCTCTGCTGCCTAACCTATTTGACGGAGCTGCTTACCTTCTAGGAAGTCACTGATATTATCAGTAGAGCGGAAGGTGACCTCAGGAGTCATCTAATCCATCCTCTTCATTTTGTATAGGAAGATTTTAAGGTTCAGAGAAGTTAAATATTAGAAGCAGGATTTTAATTCAGAACTGCAGACACTTCAGCCAGAGGTCTTTCCGTGATACCATGTGTGGGAAGGGGGAACTAGTAGTTTAGCCTAGAAGTCTCCATTCCATCACTGTTATATGTAATGAAATCACATTATATGTAATGAAAAAAAGCTCAGGTCAGACAGGATCTGAGGCTGGCCTTTCCAGGGCTGCCCTCTTTTCCAGATGGAATTATTTTTTCCTTTGGGAATGGTAAGGATTGGAAGGAGGCAGAGCTGCCTAGAAGGAAGTGATGCTTGTCTAAGTTGCCCCGGAAGTCAGATAAATAGAAATGAAACGGCACATTTCAAGGAATCCCAGACTATAACTAGGAGTTTTTTCCCTTTGGGGCGAAAACAATAGGGAGACGAGTGGCTATGCAGAAATTTTCCAAGCTCAGGTAGTCATGCCACTAAAGGGGACACCTACTCACTCTCCTTCCTAACCCTAGAATCTAATCCATATTTCCTTGGGATTTGGAGGGGAAAGGTAGAAGCTGGGAGAAATGCACCATGGAGATGCACCATGGGGATGCTGTATTAGTGGTTGTCCAGCACTGAGTGATGGAATGGGGATGGGCCTCAGAGCACAGACAAGTGGTAGCCCATAAAACATAAGATGTGGGCATGATGGTCTCTGCATTACCAAAGGTAGGAAAAGATGCCCCCACTAGGAAAGAATCCTAGGGGAAAGCTCTGGTTCCTCTGTTCTAGTTATGGCTTTGAGCAATACTGATATTTTATTTTAAAGCATATGTTTTTATTTATTTCATTAAAATTTTTCTAATTACATTAAAATTAATATTCATTCTCTATCATTTTGAGATTCTGTCCCTTCCTCCTACCCATTCCTCACGCCTGAGAAGGCAAATAATATATTGATTATATATGTAAAGTCCTGCAAAACATTTCCACGTTAGCCATATTGCAAAAGAAAACACAGAGGAGGTGGCTAGGTGGCTCAGTGATGAGCTCAAATCAAATCTATTGGCTCAAATCTGGCCTCAGATACTTCCTAGCTGTGTAATCCTGGACAAGTCACTTAACCCCCCATTGCCTATCCCTTGCTGCTCTTCTACCTTGGAATCAATACACAGTATTGATTCTAAAATGGAAAGTAAGGATTTTAAAAAAAAACAGAGAAGGAAAATAGACACACACACAAAAGAAAAAGAAAGTGAAAAAAGTATTCTTCAATCTGTAGTTAGAGTTCATAAGTTCTCTCTCTGAAAGTGGATCTCATTTTTCATGAAGGGTCCTTTGGAATCATTTTGGATCATTGTCCTGATTCGAGTAACTAAGTCTTTCATAATTGATCATGGCTACAATATTACTGTTACTATGTACACTATTCTAGTTCTGCTCACTTGACTTTTCATCAGTTCAGTTTTTCTGAAAATGTACTGTTCATTATTTTCTTTAAAACCCTTACGTTGTATCTTAAAATCAATACTAAGTATCTATTCCAAGGCAGAAGAGCAGTAAGGATTAGGCAGTTGGGTTCAAGCAACTTGCCCAACGTCACACAGGTACGAAGTGTCTGAGGACACATTTGAACCCAGGATCTCCCAACTCCAGGCCTGGTGCTCTATCCCCTGAGCCACCTTGCTGCCCCTGCTCATCATTTTTTATACATAGTAGCAATACTGATATTTTAGAAGAACTTGAGGTATGTTTTTTTCTCACCTTTTTTCCCCCTCCCAATTATATATAATTATAATTTCCAACAAATGTTTTCTAAAATTATAAGATCCAAATCATCTCCCTCCCTCTCTCCCCTCTTCGCTTCCTAAGATGGCAAGTCATTTGATTTGGGTTGTATTTGTATGATCATGTAAAATATATGAAATGTATTTTTTAAGGAAGAGGAAAAATTTGATAAGATCACCACCGCAGAGGAAATGCTTCAGAACTAAAAGGCAAGCTCACAAGTCTTAGCAATATCCTTATTTTAGGCTCATAGGATCCAGAGCTAGAAGGGTCTTCAGAGGTCTTGCATTTGCAAAGTACTCTCCAGTTTACAAAGTGCTTTCCTCACAGCAGTTCTATGCCCTGTTGCAGAGGCAACAGCATGACTTAGAGTATAGAGTAGATAGAAGGTTTGGAGTCAGGAAAATCTGGGTTGCCATAGATGTGGGTGCTGTGGCTAGCTGTGAGACCCCAGAAAAGTCAATCAATAAATATTTACAGTAAGACTTTGTTTTACATGAATTCAACATACATGAATTCAGAGATATGCAATTGATAGTAGGAAAAATTAAAGCAGAACGTAGGTAAAATAAACAATTTCAATGACACCCTAAATCTGGGTGACTTAAAGTCTTGCAGCAATTCCCCCAATTATGCTGCTTGTTCTCTCTAAGAAGCACATTCCATTGTTTTGTGCCAATTATTAGCTCTTGCCTGGATCTTTGTCCAGAGTTCTTGCTTTTAACAGGCCATGTCCACGTCAGGCAGCACTTCTCTTTGTTTCATTAATGCTATTTAGTGATTAATAATGGCCCCCAAGTCCAAGAGTAGTGATGCTGATAGCCCTGAGAAGCCTAAGAAAGGTCACAAAGTGCTTAGGTATGTTTGTATGAGAAATATTAAATAATGGGGTTCACTGTCATGTGCGATTAGTTCTAAGATCCCTCACCTATTGGTCACAGAATACGGGGTCCTACCATTGAGTGCCTCACTGTGTGATAGGCAGTGTGCATGTTGGGTGCTGGGGGTGCAATCATGAAACAACCCTGGTCCTCGAGGGGCTTGCATTCTAGAGGAGGACACAACAGGAGCTCATAGGAGTATTTCTAAGGGAATGAGGACAGGGCTCTAGCAGTTGGGGAATCAGAAAAAAGAGTGAGGTCGGGGATGAGGCTTGATCCGAGCCTTAAGGAAAACAGGATTGGAAAAGGCAGAGGAGAAGAAGGATTACATGAGAGGCAGAGGGGATTCCTTGGGCAAACCAACCAACCAAGAGGCAGCTGGTTAAATGAAGCACTTCTTGTGGGCCTTGCACTGTGCTAAGTGCTGGGGATTCAAAGAAGAAGCAAAAGTAGCTCCTGCCTTCAAAGAAATTACACATTTAATAGGAGAGACACTAAATGTACAAATATATATAAATATATGTGTGTATATGTATTATATAGAAGTAAAACTATATATCTATACATGCCATATAAAGTATATATCTCATACGTAATATATAAATAAAATATGTCTATGCATATTATATATAATGTATACATTAAAATATATGTATACATTTTAATATAAAATATATAAAGAATATGTATTATAATGTAATATATAAATAACATGGGCATATGTTACATACAAAGTATATGTGTGTACATTAATAATGTGTGTACATATATTTCATATATAATATATAAATTAAAATGTGTATACACAATAAAATATATGCATACATATTATATAAAGTATGTAAACTAAAATGTATGTATACACATATAGTGTGTATAATATATAAATACAAATGTGTGTAATATATAATATAGAAATAAAAGTATGTATACATGTTACACAAAATATGATGCATGTAAATAATGTATATACACATTATACACATGTAACACATAAACAAAACATGTGTATACACATGTAAAATAAAATATATTTATGTAATATAAATAAATATAATATTAATATAATATATAATTATAAATAATAAATAAAATAAAAACTATGTATGTCTACATCATGCATAAATAAAATATATAATCATATTACACATACTGTATATAAATAATATGTGTACATGTTATACATCACATGCAATATACACATAAAACATGTGTATGCATATGATATATAAATTAAAAATATATCTACATATTATATAAAATATAAATTAAAATATGTGTTCTTATTACATGTGTATGTATAAATATACATATACACATATAGGTCTATTCAACCACAAAGAAGAGATATATGTATGTATATATATAAATATATATAAAAGAATGAATAAATATGGGCCAGATGGACAGTAACTAGAGAGGCTCTAGCAGGTGGGGGCACCAAGCTACGTGGAGCAGTCGGGGCTTGAATTCCTATATGCATAGGATGACTGTGAGGAACAGCAGGGAGATGGCTGGGCTGGGTCACAGAGTGAATAAAGGGGAGTAATGCCTGGAAGTAAGGTGGCACAGTGGACAGAGCCTGAAGTCAGGAAGACTCTTCTTCCTAAGTTCAAATTCGTCCTCAGATACTTACCTTCTAAGCAAGTCATTAAACCCTGTATGTCTCTGTTTCCTCACCTGTAAAAATGAGATAGAGAAAAAAATGACAAAGCAATTTGATATCTTTGCCAAGAAAGCCTCAAATGGAATCATGAAGTGATAGACATGACTGAACAACAAATGACCAACAACTAACAATAGAGGGCAAACTGCCAATTGATGTATAGTCTGAGCCATGTTTTTATGCCCAGTGTTATTCATTTCTATCAGGGGGTGGACACCAAGAGCAGATAACTATTGTATAATCTATTGTCTTATTAATTTCTATATATCATGTCTAGCCTTTATGGAGAAAGTCCCTATTTATTCAGCCTGACAGCCTTTGTTCAATCTTGGCTATCTGCTTATAACTTCCAGATTCTTTCCTTAGAGTCTCAATGATGCAGATTATCCTATTGCCATTATGGCTAATGTTAGCAATGTTTTATTGTATGATCTTGAGCAATAAAATGTAATTATGCCTTGTATCTTCAGTGCTCTTAAGGGGAGGAGGTGTTGCTTTAAGCAGTTTTCTTTCTCCCACCTCACACTTGGTTTTGCACCTTGATAAATGTGTTTATCACTCATTGCTGTGAAAAAATGTGTGATGTAGTGGAAAGAGATCTGGCTTTGGATTCCAAAGACGAGATAATTCAACAAGATAATGTTTGTAAAGCACTAGATACTCGTGAGCTCTTATGATCAGTAATTAATTATAGGATTGGGGTCTAGAGCTAGAAAGGACCTCAGAGGCCTCATTGATAGGGATATGTTATAGTCAACTCTAACAGTTCTCAATATGAGCATTTATCACTAAAAATGGGCAAATACTACAAATCTAGTCTTGATTTATTGTTTTGTTGATTGCCTAGTCTCAAGAAGGTGATGGAGAAAATGTTAATGTTGCAGATGAAACTTATAAGTGTGGCATGAATACATTTTTTCTTTTTTTTTTTTTACCTTCTGTTTTAGAATCAATATGGTGTATTGGTTCCAAGGCAGAAGAGTAGTAAGACCTAGGCAATGAGGATTAAGTGACTTGCCCAGGGTCACACAGAATTAGGAAGCATCTGAGGTCAAATCTGAACTCAGGACCTCCCATCTCTAGGACTGGTTCTTAATCCATGAAGCCACCTAACTGCTCCCCATGAATAAGTTTTTTGAGGGTAAACATATACCAGCATATCCTAGCATATAGCTTAACCCCTTCATTCTACAGATGAAACACCAAGGTCATCCACTGCATCCTGGGCCAGTGCCAGTCATCCTGACTTTTTTGTCTTGACACTGGACTGACTTTGATGGCTCTGGAAGAAAAAGTGAGGCTGATAACTCTCTGAAACATTGGATTTAACCAAGTCATGGGCAAGTTAAAATATCACTCTTGTGATGTCATTGATCCTCTTCAAAATGAAGGATAAACAACAGCAGATGAGAAAACTGAAGCCTACAGTGGTTAAATAATTTGCCCAAGATTATATAGCTAGGGAGGCTGTTTGGTGTCATGGAAAGGTTGGTGCTGGATTTGGAGCTAGAAGACCTAGGTTTGAACCTGGCTTGTAGCTTGTTACCTGAGAGACTTCTGGCCTTCTTCAGTGTCACATTTTGAGCACAAGAGATTGGAAGAATGCTGAAGCCACTGACAGAAATAGTGATAATAAACTTAGGGAGAAAGATCATGAATTTGAATTTGGGCATTTTGAGTTGGAATGGCCATGGCACTAACAGGAAGGAGATTTCCAATGGGCAATTACAGATATAGGTCTGGACCTCCAAAGAGAGATGAGAGCTGGATAAATGAATGAATGCATGCATGAGTGAAAAGCATCTTGTAAAATGAGCCTCAGTTGTGTTTGTAAAGCATTAGATAGGTAATCATGAGCTCTTATGATCAGCAATTAATGACAGGATCGGGATCTAGAGCTAGAAGGGGCTTCAGAGGCCAACTCCAGCAGTTCTCAAGTTGAGCATTTACACCTAGAAATGGACAAATGCCACAAATCAAGTCTTGATTTGTTTTGTTGATTGCTTAGCCTCAAGAAGGTGATGGGGAAAATGTTAATGTTGCAGATTAAACTTAAAAGTAGAAGCTAGATGGCAAAATGGATAGAGTGCTGGGTCTGGAGTCAGCAGTATTCATCTTCCCGAGTTCAAATCTGGTCTCAGACACTTATTAGCTATGTGTGACCCTGGGCAAGTCGCTTCATCCCTTTTGCCTCAGTTTCCTTATTCATAAAACGAGGATAACAGTAGTACCTACCTCCCAGATACTTCCTAGATGTGTGGCCCTAGGCAAGTCACTTAACCGTGCTTACATCATTTTTATTTTTTTTATATTTTTCCATGTTTAAATGATTCATTTTCTTTCCTTCCCCTCTTCCTTCCCCCTCCCAGAGCCAACAAGCAATTCCACTGGATTGGACAAATATTATCACTTGATACCTATTTCCATATTATTCATTTTTGCTATAGAGCAAACATCAGTTTTCTTATTTGCAAAATGAGGATAATAGTAGTACCTACCTCCCAGGCACTTACTGGCTGTGTGACCTTGGGCAAGTCACTTTACCCTGGCTGCCTCAGTTTCCTCATATGTCAAATGAACTGGAGAAGGAAATATTAACTCATTCCAGTATCTTTGCCAAGGAAACCCCAGATGAGCTCCCAAAGAGTCAGACACAACTGAAATGAATGAACAAATGAGCCAATTTCAATGATAATCCTAAGATTCCTGGGACCCTAAGAGGTTGAAGGATTTACCTGAGACCATACAGTTAGTAGGTGTCCCAGGTGACTTGAACTCAGAATTTCCAGAGTCCAAGCGTGGATCTATCCCCTCCACCATAATGCCTCTTTAATCAGAAGATACTGGATTGGATCTAGCCCTTCCTCAGTGATTAAGGTCATCATTCGGGTGCCGTCCGCCTTGGCTAAGTTGCTTCTGCCCTCTTACCCCATTTAAATGGCCCCAGGTTGCCAGGGTCTCTATATCACTTCTGCTGCTCAGAATAGATTTCCTGTGCCCTCCCTCCTTGGCAGGCTGTCAGCTGTCATTCCTCACTGCTGTTGGGGTTCCTGTCTGTTACAACCCCTCCTCCAACACAAAGGCTAAAAACAGTTCTGTATTTTGCTTCCCACTCGAGGTGTGTGAACTTTAATGCACGTGTTCTGTGATCTCTGGTTTGGCTGCCAAGCCAGCTCCCTGTGCTCCTCGGTTTCCAGCTCTGCTCCAGATGGCTGGGCTAGCCAGGTAATAAGAAGAATGATTGTTTACAGCCCACAGAACCCCGAGCTGGAAGGGACCTTAGAGAACAGCATGTGGAACTTTACAGCTGATAAAGCACTTTTCTGCATTTGATCCTCGTTTATTTATTCGACATTTGTCAGACATATATTAGGCTCTTACTGTGAGCAGAGAACTCTGGGAGGCATGGAAAGAGGTACGGTCCCTATCCTGCTGGAATTTACAGCCTAGGAAGAGGCAAAGCCCCAAACAAGAGACTGTTATGTACAAAGATAACATGATAAGGAATATTTGCTTTAGTTGAGCCTTATGTGATAGCCAGCGAAGTAGGAGCCGAAATGGGAGAGTTTCTGAAGCCAAAGGAGGTATTCAGGTGGAGGGGGATGTGAGACAAAGTCAAAAACAGAGGGGAAGTCAAGGAAGATGAAGACTGAACAACAACTTTGTAAGCAAGAAACTACTGTAATAATAATAAGAATAGGGGTAGCTGGGTGGCTCAGTGGATTGAGAGCCAGGGCTAGAGATGAAGGTCCTGGGTTCAAATCCGGTCTCAGACACTTATTAGCTATGTGCCCCTGGGCAAGTCACTTCACCTTGTTGGCCTCAGTTTCCTCATCTGTAAGATGAGCAGAAGAAGGAAATGGCAAACCACTTCAATATCTTTGCCAAGAAAACCACAAATAGGGTTATGGAGAGTCAGGCATGACTGATATGACTGAACAGCAAAGAAATTGATGAAGAAAATGTTAATAATGCAGATTATAGTTAAATGTGTCCAGTATACTTTTTTAAAGAGCTAGTTAAATATTAACAAGCATACCACTGGACTAAGTCGCTGTTTTACACTTGGCAGCCTTCTTAGATACAGCCTAGGTAAATCTCAGATTAGAGAGGCCATGCTGGCAGAGTGCATAAAGTATTGTAATTTTGATTATCCAGAAGACATCGGTTCAAATCCCATCTCAGAAGCCTACTTACTTTCTCCTCTGATCCTTAATTTCCCACCCTTATTTTTACTTATTTATTTTTTAAACCTTTATCTTCTGTCTTAGAATCAATATTGTGTATTGGTTCCAAGACAGAAGAGTGGTAAGGGCTAGGCAATGGGGGTCAAGTGACTTGCCCAGGGTCACATAGCTAGGAAGTATTGGGAGCCAGAATTTGACCCAGGACCACCCATTTCCAGGCCTGGCTCTCTATGCACTCAGCCACCTACCTGCCCCCTAGTTTCCTCATTTTGAAAACATGGGGGGAAATGCTTCTAGTCCCCACATCAAGGGGCTGTTGTGAGTAACCAATGAGATAATGTATGCGAAGCACCGTATAAATGTCAGCTTTTATTATCCTCATCAGGAAATGTCTCACAGGCAGGATAGCTCCCCCCTACCAGGAGATGCCTTCTCTGTCAAGCGTGGGATGATAACATCTTAGTTTCCTATTGAGAGAAGAGTCTGGGTTTAGGCAAGGGAAAGGACATGGCTCAGTTCAGATCTTGCCCAGTTGTAGAATTCTGGAATTCTATGAGATTCTGTTCAGTTCAATTCTGGCAGAATATAAGCTCTTTGAAGGCACATTTTTGTTTTTTTGGTTCCTACATGAGGGATGGCTAGATGGCATAGAGTGCTGGCCCTAGAGGCAGGAGGACCTGAGTTCAAATCCAGTCTCAGACACATATTAACTGTGTAACCCTGGGCAAGTCACTTCACTCCATTAGCTTCAGTTTCCTCATATGTAATATAAGCTGGATAAGAAAATGGCAAACCATTCGAGTATCTCTGCCAAGAAAACCCCAAATACAATCACAAAGAGTTGGACAAGACTAAAAAAAACCCCAAACTTTGGTGATAGCTTCCATTTTTATTGCTTTTTTAGGCTTGCAAAGGACATGACTCAAATAAATCCTATAAGGTGGGTACTTCAAGAGTTATCATCCCCATTTTATAGATGAGGAAACTGAGACCCAGAGAGGTTAAGTCAAACATTGATAGCCATATAGCTATTAAGGGACAGAAATGGGACTTGATCCCAGGTCTTTGACCCCAGATCTAGGATTTTTTCCGTGATAACACATTGTTCCTCATTGGACTTGTGGTCCAAAGTGGATGCTTAGTAAATGCTTGCTGAATTGAATATAATAGATGGAGAAACAACCCAAAGGCATGAGCTGAGAGTTTGAATAGAAGAAAAACAATAGATGAAGGATATGCCACATTGCTTTCACTGGACTTGAGCCTAGTGGGCAAATGTGACATACACATGTAACACATATGCAACACACACACACGTACATTCTCAAAGAAATCCTCCACCAGGACCTGATAAGTTATTTGAGGGCAGTGCAAAGAAGGTGTTGTGTGAGATCCAAGGGGCACAGCTTGAGCAAAGGAGTGAAGGCGGAAGAATGTAATGAATTCCAAGAAGCAGCATTGTGCTATGTGTGGATTCTGGGATCAGAGGATCTGGGTTTGAGTCCTGACTCTGTAACTTCCTATCTATATGACCCTTTCCCCTCTAGACTTCAGGATCCTCCTCTATCAAGTGAGGAGGCTGCACTAGGTTGAACCCTGAGGTCTCCTCCGTCTCTTAAGTCTATGATTCTAAAATCTAGTTCTGGGAATCCATGGGGCTAGAATGGAAGATTTTCCAATGGAAGAAAGGTTAGAGATTGTCTCATTTTTGTCCTTAGATTTCCATTGCTAGTACAATGCCTGGCACCTGTTGGAGGTGGCTTTTGTTCTTTTGAGGGTGTGGAATGTGAATGCGACCCAGTGAGAAAATTCCTTGTACCAATGTGGATCTGAAGAACAGCCCTGTCTCTGAAATGGATAATTTAGAGAGTTTCCAGGAGCAACTAAATTTTTATTTGGTCCTTTTTAGTCTTGTCTGACTCTTTGTGACCCCATTTGGGGTTTTCTTTGGAAAGATCCCACACTCCCCAATTGACAGATGGTCAGAGGATATAAATAAGCAGTTTTCAGATGAAGAAATCAAAGCTATCAATAATTATTTGAAAAAATGTTCTAAATCCCTCTTGATTAGAGAAGTGCGAATTAACACAACTCTGAGGTACCACCTCACACCTCTCACATTGACCAATATGACAGTAAAGGAAAATGACACATGTTGGAAGGAATGTGGCAAAATTGGGACACTAATGCATTGTAGGTAGAGCTGTGAACTGATCTGACCATTCTGGAGGGCAATTTAGAACCATGCCCAAAGGACTATAAAACTGTGTATTACTCTTTGATCCAGTACTAAGTCTGTGTCCCAAGGAGATAAAGAAAAGGAAAAGGACCTAGTTGTACAAAAATACTTATAGCTGCTTTTTTTGTGGTAGCAGAGAATTGGAAACTAAAGGGAGGCCTATCAGTTGGGGAATGGCTGAACAAGTTGTGGGATATGATGGAGATGGAATACTATTGTGCTAAAAGGAATGATGAGCAGGAGGATTTCAAAAAGAGCTGAAAGACCTATGTGAACTGATGCAAAGTGAAATAAACAGAACCAGGAGAATATTATACCTAGTAACTGAAATGTTGTAAGATGATCAACTATGAAAGACTTGGCTACTCTGAGCAATACAAAGATCCAGGACAATTCTGAGGGACTTTTGACAAAGAAGAATGCTCTCCACCTCCAGAGAAAGAACTGTTTGGAGTAGGAATGCAGATGAAAACATTTCACTTTAGTTTATTTGGAGTTTTGTTTGGGGTTTTGGTTTTATATGATTATTCTCTTACAAATGAACAATATGGAAATAGGTTATGCATGTTAAGGGGGGAGAGAAGGAAAGGAGGGAGAGAGACAATTTGAATAATAGAATTTTGGAAAACTTATTTGGAAATTTGTTGTTACATGTTATTGGTAAAATAAAATATCTTTATAATAATAAAAAAGAAAGATTCTGGAGTGGTTTGCCATTTTCTTCTCCAGCTTATTTTATAGATAGGAAACTGAGCAAACAGGATGAAAGTGGCTTGCCTAGAGTTACGTTGCCATTGAGTATCTGAGGCCAGATTTGAACATAAGAAGATGAGGTTTCCTGATTGAGAGATTAAATGATTTGCCTAGAGTCATACAGCCAGGATGGGTCAAATATGGGACCTGAGCAGAAGTTTTCCTGACTATATCCACTACTAACCCATGCTTAATTAATGAATTAATAGTTTTCTCTACTTCCAAAAATTAACCCTTCACTGTTTTTAAGTTTAATTTTTTAAAACCCATACCTTTTGTCTTAGTATCTATTTTAAGATAGAAGAGCAGCAAGGGCTAGGTAATTGGGGTTAAGTGACTTGCCCAGGGTCACATAGCTAGGAAGTATCTGAGGCCAGATTTCACCCCAGGACATCCTGACTCCAGGCCTAATGCTCTAACCACTGCTAACTAAAGTTAATACTTTTTAAAAAAATTAAAGGTATCCTTTGTCAGTTATGCTGGTGCACCTTGGTTTCAACTGTAGGCTTTCTCCAGGGCTCTGGTAATTTTTTTCTGTGGGGAATGGACCAGAACATTGCTTTCTCTCTCTTCATCTCCAATATCTTCCTCTGTCCCTACAGGATGTAGCCACAATGCAGTTCTGTGCCAACAAGCTGGACAAGAAAGATTTCTTTGGTAAATCGGACCCCTTCCTGGTGTTCTACAGAAGCAACGAAGACGGAACGTGAGTTTCTTTCCAGCCTTTTTACCCATTTATGCCCTCCTCCTTTGCCCCTGAAGTGGGTCTAGATCTGGTGGCACTATAAACCTTAGGCATTCCTATTCCTCAGGTCCCTTCCTGGGGCACCCTCTCTGTAGTGGGCAAAGGGAGGGTTTGTTTCAGGGCAGTGGAGACCTTGTTGTTCTCCAGTTGTTTCCAGTTGTGCTTGACTCTTCATAGCCCCATTCGGGATTTTCTTGGCAGAGATACTGAAGCAGTTGGTCATTTCCCTCTCCAGCTCATTTTACAGATGAGGAAACTGAGGCAAACAGGGTGAAGTGACTTGCCCAGGGTCATATAGCTAATAAGTGTCTGAAATCAGATTTTAGCTCACGAAGATGAATCTTCCTGAGTCCAAGCCTCATACTTTATCTACTGTGCCACCTAGCTGCCCATAAATCTCCCTAGTAGTAAGTGGTAAGGCTTGGATTCAAACTCAGATCCTCGGATTCCAAATCTGATACTCTTTTTATTGCACAATTCAGTGTCTACCCCCTTGTTATACATTACTGCCTTCCTGAGTTTGACTAGAATATGTAGCTGGGTGGTACAATGGATAGAGTGCTGGACATGGAATCAGGAAGACCTGAGTTAATATCCTATCTCAGACACTATCCATAAGACCGTGAGCAAGTCATTTAACTTCTCTCAGCCTCAGTTTCAGTGGATAAGGAGCAAATGAATTAGCCTTGCAAACCTTAAAGTGCCATTTGAATTCTAGCTACTATTATTAAAAGGGGCCCATGTCTAATGTCCTTCTCAGCTGAAAATTCTATGATTCTGTGTAGGGGGAGCCCAGGTGTGTTTCACTTTAAAAGATAAAAAAGCCAGTTTTAAAATATGAACTTCCCAAAACGGTGAAACCAGTGGGTGCTTATTTGCATTACAAAGGGATTCTTTGGTTCACCAAAGGAATTCACTGCAGGATTCCTTGAAATAATTCTTATTGACTTGAATTTGGAGAGAAAAAATATACCAAAATGGTTTTAAAATATTGTTCAATATGCAAAAATTCATCTTGCGCTCACAATGAAAATGAAGCAAAAGCCAGGTAGGCCTGTAATGAGCTCTGGGTCTGGTGGGCCCCAGGGAGGTGGCACAGCACTGGCCAGTACATACTAACCAGCCAAGTGTGGAGAACCACTGTGGATTCTTGAGCAAAGGAGTGACAGAATGAAAACAGCGTTTGAGGAAGATTATTTTGACAGTGTGTGTAGGATGGATCGGAGGGGGGAGGGACTCGTGACAGGGAAAGAGCAGGTAGGAGGCTGTTGCAGCAATCCAAGCGTGATGTGATGAAGGTCTGGATGAGGGTGGTAGAGAGTGGTGGAAAGCGATGGGGGGGGGGAGGGGAGAGAGACAGAGAGACAGAGACAGAGACAGACAGAGAGAAAAACAGAGAGAAAGACAGAGAGAGAGAGAAAGTGAATGAGAAAAAAAGAGAGGAAAATAGAGAGAATGAGAAAAAAGGGAAAGAGAGAGACTCTGAAAGGAAGAAGTTAGAGACCTTCCAAATGTTTGAAGCTGAGGGACCCCATATGTAGTGTTGATGATGGTAATGGAGAATTCATGGGTAAAGAGGAGAAGTTTACTTAAAAAAATTTTTTTTGTTGATGTCTTTTGTTTTTTCTTTCTCCTTCATTTTGGGATATATCCCTTCCTCCTCCCCAACCAACCCTTTCCTGATGACTCCCCACAAAAGAAGTTAAAAAGAAAGGGCAAAACAATGTAGCTCAGCTAAACTAACCAGCATATCTCCTGAGTCTGACGGTCCATACTCATAGTCCCCCATTTCTGCAAAGAATGGAGGAAGGAAGGTTTTTTCATTTATCCTCCAGGGCCAGACTTGGGATTTAGAATTTAGATCACTGAGTTTTTTGTTTTGTTTTGTTTTCTTTTCTTTCCATTTCCATCATTGCAGTCACCATGATGCTCTTTTCCTAGCTCTGTTTCTTTCCCTTTTGCATCAGTTCATATATCTTCCAAGACTTTTTCAAATTCTTCATTGAGTAGTCATCATTTCCAGTCATATACCAGCCTATTCTTGTTTGTTTCTATATTCTTGAACAGGTTTTTTTTGATACCCAATATTTAAAGCAGACAGAGTTTAGGAAGTCCAGGAAAGGTGCTTCCTTATTTTTTTTTCCCCCTGGGACTCCATTCTAGGAGCATAGGGCCACAACCAGTAGGCAATGGGTCACACAGTCGCTCAGGGTCACCCAGCTGGGAAGTGTCTGAGCCCGGGTTTGAACCTAGGACCTTTCGTCTCTAGGCCTGGCTCTCAATCCACTGAGCTAGCCCAGCTGCCCCTACTTTAGGTTGCAGTTTCTTTAGCAGATGTAGTTTTTACAGGGTGGGGTTGCTAGCCCCACGCCCAACCCTCCTCCTTTTTCATCCGGGCTAGGGACCGTCCTTGGCCCAGGAGTGGTAAGGGTGGGCAGTAGGGGTCAAGTGACTTGCCCAAGGTCACACAGCTGGAAGTGTCCGAGGCCGGACTTGAACCTAGGACCTCCAGTCTCTAGGCCTGGCTCTCAATCCACTGAGCCACCCAGCTGCCCCACTGCCTAGTGGGGCAGCTTCTTTATTAGCTGCTGTGAATTGCAAAATCCTGGTGCCTCAGAGCTGATGGGGATGAGAGAGAGACAGACAGACAGACAGACAGACAGACATACAAACAAACACAGACACAGATACAGACACAGAGAGACACAGAGACAGATAGAGACAGAGAGAGATAGAAATATCTAGGACTAAGGAGAGCAGAAGCCAGAGATGTAGGCTGGTAGTTGTCCCTCTACAGGTGGGAGTTGGAATTACAACAGAATTACAACAGCCAGTTGTTGGTCCTTCCATTTCAAAGAGGACCAGTGACATCATAGGGTGATGTCTTGACTTGAGCATGAACTTATGGTGGAAAGAGAGATGGTAGAAAGAGGGCAAAAAGCCTTGGACTTGTGATAACTCCTTGTTATCATATGGACAGCAGAACAGAGAATAAAGGAGAAGGAGTGAAAGAGCAGCTAATGAGATGGGAAGGAAAGACAGAACAAACCCTTGAGACAGAGAGTTTCAGGAAGGAGTAAATGATGGATAGCATCAAAGGTTGCAGAGAGGCTGTGGTAGATGAGAAATGAGGGGAGAGCATTAAAGATTCCATCAGGCAAAGAGATAGGGGTAGGAAACAGAGAGTCAGGAAGCTTTGGGTTCAGATTCTGGCTCTGAAATATACTGATTGTATGACCTTGGACAAATCAACCTTTCCTTGTCCTTGAGAACTATGATTGTGGAAATGGTGAGAGCTATAGTGGTACATTGGATTTCCCTTATATCAACGAAATCACAAATATAGTCTAAAAAAGGATCATTGATTGAGATTTGGAAAGACCCATGAGTTTGGTCCAGTGGTTCCCATTTCTTTTTTAAATCTGAGAATTCCTTTCTTTTATTTTTTAACACTCTTATCTTCTGTCTTAAGTGTTAATTCTAGGCAAATGGGGTTGTGGCTTGCCCCGGATCATATAGCTGGGAAATATCTGAGGCCAGATTTGAACCCAAGTCTTCCTGTCTCCAGGCTTGGCATTATATCCATTGTGTTACCTAACTGCCATTGAGAATCCTTTTCAGAAGCCATAGAATGTATTATGAACCCCCAGAGTAATTTAATATATTAATCATAACATTTTTTACATTTAATAGCTTAGGGTGCCATTAAATTTTTTTAGCTCCAAAAGAGGGATTGGTGAACTATGAAATGGGAATTCCTCATCTGGTCTGCCCCAGATACAAAAGGATTCCTCACTAGAACATATATGACAAGGGCTTGCTGGTGGTCTAGACTCTTCTTGAAAACCTCTAATGAGACAGAGTAGGTATAGGACGTAGAGGTGGAAGGAACTTTAGAGACCATTTAATCTACTCATGTCTTCTTGACCATCCTGGCAGCTGAGTGTTCCTGAATTTAGGAAAACCTGAGTTTGAATCCATCCTCAGACACTAGCTATGTGATCCTGCTGTAAGTAACCTCTGTCTTCCTCCATTTCCTCAATTTTAAAAGAGAAATAATAACAATATCTATCCCCTCAAGATCAAATGAGATGATATTTGCAAAGAACTTAGCACTGTGTCTGGAATATAGTAGATACTTAATAAACATTTGCACCCTTTCCCTCTCATTCTTCAGATGAGGAAACTGAGACCCAGAGAGTTTAAGCCATTTGCCCCAGTCATATGGGTAGTGAATGATAGAGTGAGATTTGAACTGAGGTCCTGGAGGTTCCAAATCCAGTGCTTCTCCCCACTAAAATGAGCTGGAGAAGGAATGGCAAGTATCTTTGTCAAGAAAACCCCAAAATGGGTCACGAAGAGTTGGACACGACTAAACAGCAACATAACAACAGTTTTATGGAGGAGCTCTAGATTTGGAGTCAGAAGACCTGTATTTAAATCCTGGTTTTGTTTAGCCAGCTGTATGACCTCAGACAAGCCAGTTTTTCCCTCTGGGCCTCAGTTTCCATCTGTGAAAAATATGTGGGGGAGGGATGGGTTAAATGATTTCTAAATTCTCTTTTAGCTCCAAATCCTATGGTTTCCCTTATTCAGGACCTCCTTTAATAGAAATGGGAATTTCCATTCTCTGTCCTGCCATTGGCCCTGGGGTCAGCCCTCCCTCCGCTCCTCCCTTTTAGCTGCATAGTTGAGTGGGTGGGTGATAGACACAGAGAAAAGGAATGGTGAGATGTGATGACAGTCATGACATTTTGACTAGGAAATTTCCTAAGAATAAATGGCAGTCTGTGTGGGCCCGGGCAGATCACATTGGAAATACACGTGTGACCTTTCCAACTGTGACATACACAGGGATGTGGCCTCTGTAGGCTCAGGGAAGAAGTGGTCTGCTCCTTCCCTCCTCTCTTAACTTTATATCTCTCCTCCCCTCCGTCCTTTCTTGACTTTAACCCCCTGCTCCCTCCCTCCCTTCTTGGCTTTATGTTCCTTTTCCCTCCCTATCTTCTTGACTTTATCCCCCTGCGCTCTCTCGCTCTTCTTGATTTTATCCCCTCGTTCCCTCCCTTCCTTCTTGATTTTATATCCCTGCTCCTTCCTTCCCTTTTTTGACTCTATCCCTCCTGCTCCCTCCCTCCATTCTTGACTTTATCCCCCTGCTCCCTCCCTCTC
>NC_058133.1:264836396-264853258 GCF_016433145.1 Gracilinanus agilis | reverse complement strand
TTTTTTTTACTTTATCCCCCTGCTCCCTTCCTCTCTTCTTGACTTTATCCCCCTGCTCCCTCCCTCTCTTCTTGACTTTATGCCCCTCCTCCCTCCTTCCCATTTTTTTTACTTTATCCCCCTGCTCCCTTCCTCTCTTCTTGACTTTATCCCCCTGCTCCCTCCCTCTCTTCTTGACTTTATGCCCCTCCTCCCTCCTTCCCATTTTTTTTACTTTATCCCCCTGCTCCCTTCCTCTCTTCTTGACTTTATCCCCCTGCTCCCTCCCTCTCTTCTTGACTTTATGCCCCTCCTCCCTCCTTCCCATTTTTTTTACTTTATCCCCCTGCTCCCTTCCTCTCTTCTTGACTTTATCCCCCTGCTCCCTCCCTCTCTTCTTGACTTTATGCCCCTCCTCCCTCCTTCCCTTTTTTTTTTTTTTACTTTATCCTCCTGCTCTTTTCCACTCCCCAATCCTGACCTTATCACCCTGTACCTTGCTCCTTTTTCCTTGTCCACCCATATTAGCAGAACAGATACCATGTGGATGGCATCCACTTCATGGATGGACTGGAGATAGGGATGGGTGAAGCAGGGCTCTAGGAGAGATGTCTCTGACTAGATTGGAGGGCAGATCAGTGGGGCTGGAATGGGAGTACTTGAGGAAAGTACATTTTATGTAGTTTGATGTTCTGGACCTCTTCTCCTTCATTAGGTTCACCATCTGCCACAAGACAGAAGTCATGAAGAACACTCTGAATCCTGTGTGGCAAACTTTCTCCATCCCTGTGAGAGCCCTCTGCAATGGGGACTATGATCGGTGAGATTAGAAATGTTCCCTTTCTTCTTCCAACCTCATCCCTACCCTGGTGATATGACTCGACTTGGTGAGCTCAGGATCTCTTCCCAAACCCAGCATCTCCCCACTTCTTTCTGACCCTTCCCTTTCCTCCCATTTCTGCTATTCAACCAACTCCATTTCACCTTCTCCAATGATAATCTCTCCCTACCTCCATTCCCAATTGCCCTTCCACCTTGACACAATTGGGATAAACCACTCTTCCAGGTGGAGGTCTTCTGGAAAAACCAGAGGTCCACATTTGGGACCTACTATACTCCCTGGGCTACCTTGGCTTCAAATGAGGAGCCCCTGTCCTCTCTAAACCACAGGGACCCACAATGGAATATAAGCTCTTAGAGGGCAGGGTTCAGGACTTTGCCTTTCTTTGTACCTTCAGTACTTACAGTTGTTGGCACATAGTAAGTGCTTTATTTAAGTGCTTATTGACTGACTGAGAGGCAGCAAATCAGAGATGAGAGGCCCCTCTGAGTTCCCTCTCTGATGGATGTTCCCTTGCCACTAAGCGATGTGCCAGAGAAGAAAAGAGTGGGGCACAGAGAATCAACCAATCATAAATCAGCAAATATTTATTAAGTGCTTCCTAGTTACCCAGGTTAGAGATAAGGGGTATTGTTCTATATTTTCATTAGAATATCAGCCTTTCAGAGGAGGAAACTACTTTTGCAGGGCAACACTTTCTAAATGTTGATGTTGTTCAGTCATTTAGTCATGTCCAACTCTTCATGACCCTGTCTGGGGTTTTCTTGGCAAAGAGACTGGAGTGGTTTGCCATTTCTTTCTCCAACTCATTTGACAGATAAGAAAACTGAGGCCAGTAGGGATAAGGGACTTGCCCAAGATCACCCAGCTAGTGAGTGTCTGAGGCTGGATTTTTTTTTTTAAACCTTTACCTTCCATCTTGGAGTCAATACTGTGAATTGGCTCCAAGACAGAAGAATGGTAAGGGCTAGGCAATGGGGGTCAAGTGACTTGCCCAGGGTCATACAGCTAGGAAGTGTCTGAGTCCAGATTTGAACCTAGAACCTCCCATCTCTAGGCCTGGCTCTTAATTCACTGAGCTACCTAGCTGCCCCCTGAGGCTGGATTTGAACTCAGAAAGATGAGTCTTCCTGATTCCAAGCCCTGCACTCTACCCACCGAGGCACCTGACTGTCCTTTCTAATTTTAGAGAGTTGCCTAGAACACTGAGAAGTTAGGTGCCTTTCCTTGTTTAGGTTTAAACCAGAGGAGGGACTTGAACTCAGGTCTTTCTTGCTTTGAGGTCAAATTTCTATCTACTACACTTTTTTTTTTTTTTAAACCCTTGCCTTCTGTCTTGGAGTCAATACTGTGTATTGGCTCCAAGGCAGAAGAGTGGTAAAGGTAGGCAATGGGGGTTAAGTGACTTGCCCAGGGTCACACAGCTGGGAAGTGTCTGAGGTCAGATCTGAAAATAGGACCTCCTGTCTCTAGGCCTGGCTCTCAAACCACTGAGCTACCCAGCTGCCCCCAATCTGCTACACTTTCAACAAAGACAAAAATGAATCAGTCTCTGCCCTCAAGATCTTATGCTCTATCTGGGTGGAGGACATGTACATACAAATCTGTATGACCTATTCAAGAGACGTAGAATCTCAGAGTTGAAAGGGATGTCAGAAGCCTCCTAATCCAACAATTTCTTTAGAATCATCTGGCTTCCATTTTGGAATGGCTAAGATCTGATCCTATTGCACTGGAACAAAAATTGAGAAGCAAAAGGGGTCTTGGAAACCTCCCAATTCCACCTACTTATTTTACAGATTGGTAAACTAAGGCTAAGAGAAGTTAAATGATTTCCCCAAAGTCATACAGGTAGTAAGGGATAGAATCAAAGATTCTTCTGTCTCTAAATTCAACAATCTTTCCCACAATACCATGCTGTTGTCTCAAGTCTGAACTCAATGATCTGACCTTAGTCCTCTGGGCTCCATTCCACAGAACCATAGATTGACTTGACTTTTTACAAACTCTTCAATAATGTTTTATTTTTTCCCAATTACATGTAAAAACAATTTTTAAACTTTACATAAAACATGGAAAATTTTTCTTAACGTTTTGAGTTCCGAATTCTCTTCCTCCCTCCCTCCCTCCTTCCCCTGCCTCCCCATCCCCTGAGGAAGTAATTGGATATTGCTTATATGTGTGATTTCACACAAAACATACTTCCATAT
Source organism: Gracilinanus agilis (assembly GCF_016433145.1). Taxonomy (NCBI): domain Eukaryota; kingdom Metazoa; phylum Chordata; class Mammalia; order Didelphimorphia; family Didelphidae; genus Gracilinanus; species Gracilinanus agilis. The sequence continues at coordinate 264,850,228 of NC_058133.1, read as the reverse complement.
TCATCATGTTGTGGAAGATTAAACAAGACAGGAAGGAAATAGAGTGAAAATTGGTCTGCTTCGATCTGTCTTCAGGCTCCATCAGTCCTTCCTCTGGAAGTGGAGAGCATTTTTCAACTTGTGTCCTTCAGTATTGTCCTGGATCATTGTATTGCTGAGAAGAGCTAAGTCTTTCACAGCTGATCATTCCACATTGCTGCTGTTACTGTGCACAATGGTCTCCTGGTTCTGCTCATTTCACTCTGCATCAGTTCATGAACAGGGTCTGACTGTTAAGGCTGGAAGGGACCTTAGTCTAGATCTCTTTTTACAGAACAGGACAGAATTCCAGAGGGGAAGTGATTTGTACAACATCACCCAGTGAATCGTGGTTGAGCTATAATTAGAACTTTTTGGTCTGGGCTTTGGGGTCTTGTTTACATTCTGGGGCCAAAGTCTGTGGCAGAATTAAAGGAGGCTTTCATGAGCATAAGCAAAGGATTTCAGGACTTGGGAGTTGGAAAGGAATTTAATTCTTAACTGCAGAGAAATTCCTTCTATAAAATACATTAGGCAGCTAGATGGTACAGTAGATGGAACCCTGGGTCTGCAGTCAGGAAAACTTGAGTTTAAATCTATCTCCAGACACTAATTGTGGGACCCTAGGCAAGTCACTTTACCTCTATCTGCCTCAGTTTCCTCAACTGAAAAATGGGGATGATAACACATACATCCGAAGGGATCAAATGAGATAATATTGTAAAATGTTTGTTTGGCATAGTGCCAGTCTCTGTGCTAAAGTAGGAACTTAATAAATACCTACACAGTTTAAAAGTGCTTTTTATGTGTCTGCCCTGTGAGGGTGATAGCAGAAACAGAAGGGAGCATGATACAGTGAAAAGAGGATTTGCTGGGAAATCAGATGACCTTGCAGCTACAGTTCAAATCTTATCTCCGTCACGACCTGTATGTTTGTTTGTTGTTCTGTCACGTCTGGCTTTTTGTGATTTGCAAAACATCACACAATGAATCACAGTGGAGCTATAATTAAAACTCATTTGGGATTTTCTTGGCAGAGATACTGGAGTGATTTGCCATTTTCTTTTTCAGTTTATTTTACAGATGAGGAAACTGAGAGCAATAGGGTAAAGTGACTTGCCCAGAGTCACACAGCTAGGAAGTATCTGAGGCCAGATTTGAACTCAGGAGGATGAGTCCTTCTGACTCCCAACCTGGCACTCTATCTTCTGTGCCCCCTTGGGTGCCCATTAGAGGTCATATAATCCAACTTTCTCATTTTACAAATGAAGAAACTGAGGTCCGTGCATGTAAAGTGACTTTCCTAAGGTCATATAGGTGGTAAATGGTAGAACTGGGCTTCAAACTCAGGTCCTCTGGTGCCAAACCCAGTGATCTTTTTGTCTGTGCCACCCTCATTCTTGTGAGAAATCATGGGATGATGTGTATGAGTGTGCTTTAGGAGGTATAAACTGCTTGATGGTGTTCTTGCTTATTATTCTACCATCTTACCAGAACCCTTGCTCAGCCCTAGATTTTTTAGAGTCTTGGAATTTATAGAAGCTTAATGATGGAAAAGACATTATAAGGATAGCTCGGTGGCTCAGTGGATTGATAGAGTGCCAGGCCTGGAGACTGGAGGACCTGGGTTCAAATCTGAACCCAGATACTTCCTAGCTGTGTAATCCTGGACAAGTCACTTAACCCCAATTGCTTAGCTCTTGCTCTTCTGCTTTAGAGTTGTTACTAAGATACAAAGTAAAGATTTTTTTAAAAGGACATTATGGGTCATCTGTTCACAGCCCTCACCTGAAACACAAATGGCCTCAAAAAAGATAGAAGTACAGCATTCAAAGGACTATCTTTTATGTATAAAATCAGGGGATTGGTCTAGTTGGCCTCTACTTTTCTTCCACCTCTAGATTTATGAATCTATGGAATTTCCCATAGAGCACTGTATGACCTTGTTTGTTTACCCATTGAGAACCATAACAAAACCACCCAGACTTGAAGAAAATGCTCTGAGGTTCCTTCTAAGACCCAGAGTCTCCCTTCCAGGCAAATGGCCTGTTGTGTTGGGCAGGCAGTCCATCAGGGTATACTGAAGACCTCCCCACAGAAAAAAGTCCCATCTTCTCTCTGAGTCCCCCTTTCCTCAACTCTAAAATAACGTTCTGGATTCTCTTTAAATCTTATGAGCAATGAGACTCTTTGGGTCTCTGATTTCTCATCTGTAAAATGAAGGAACAGGATGAGATGGTTGCTAAGGGTCCTCTTAGATCTCCTATGAATGCTGGATGCCTAGGTTTTCAAGATTGACATGGTCATCATTTATTCAATCAATAAATGTTTATTAAATGCCTACTTTATGCTAAGAACTATGCTAAGGTTTGGCACAAAAGACAGTCCTTGCCCTCAAGAAGCTTATAATTTTTTTCTTTGGTCATTAGTTTATTTTGCTTAATTTTCTTATTATAAAAGGTGGGATGGGGTAATTGGAAAGTGATGGCAATGTAAAAAATTTCATCAATAAAATGTTAAAAAGAGAAAGTAGAGGAAGAAAAGGACTGGGAAGAAGTACGATTAAACTATAAAAGAAGCACAGTATGTGGAGAGGTAGAAGAAGCTTATGATCTCTTAAAATAAGTTTTTAATTCTATTTTTCTAGATTACATGTAGATGCAATTTAATAATTGTTTTTTGACATTTTGAGATCCACGCTCTCTTTCGCCCCTCCCTGATATGGTAGGCAATAGGTTATATGCATGCTATTATGCAATATATGTTTCCATATTTATCATCATGTTGTGAAAGAAGACACATATTGTTTATATTAGAAAAAGACTCATGAAGGAGATAAAGTGAAAAATTATATGCTTTAATCTGCATTCAAACTCCATCAGTTCCTTCTATGGTGAGGGACAGCATTTTTGTCATGAGCCCCTTGGTGTAGTCCTGGATCCTTGCATTGCTGATAATAGTTAAATCATTCACAGCTCATCATTATGCTTTATTCATGTTGCTGTGTACAGTGTTCTCCTGGTTTTGCTCACTTCACTTTGCATCAGTTTATATAAATCTTTCCAGGTGTTTTTGTGATTATCTTGTTCATCATTTTTTATGGCACAAAGATATTTCATTACAATCATACACCACAGCTCGCTCATGAACATCATTTCAGTTTCCATTTCTTTGCCCCCACAAAAAATTGCTGCTATAAATATTTTTGTACATGTAGGTCATTTTTGCCCATCTTTGATTTCTTTGGGATATAGACCTAGTATACTGGTATTTCTGGGTCAAAAGGTAATACACGATTTTATGGCCCTTTAGGCATGGTTCCAGATTGCTCTCCAAAATGGTTAGATCAATTCACAGTTCCACCAACAGTATATTAGTGTCCCCATTTTCGTACATATTCCCCACATTTTCTTTTTTGGGGGGTCATATTTGCCAGTCTGGTAGGTGTGAAGTAGTACCTCAATTATTTTAATTTGCATTTCCCTGATTAATAGTGATTTGGAAAGAAGCTTATAATCTAATGAGGAGCTTACAATCTAATTAGATCATCACTGTCCAAGTTTATTTAACAGAGCAATTACATAATGTCTTCATTGGAACTCAGGATTCTTGGGCCATTTGCTTATAAAATTTATGAGAAAGTGTTCAAAGTCCCAAATCTCACTGCCACTTTGATGTGTCTATTCAAAAAAATATCTCCAAACTATCACTAGTATGTGCATTCTTAGTTTTCATCCTTTAAAAGATTTTAGTCAGATTTTTCAACTGGTACCTCATATCCACCAGCTCTTTCTGCTTTCATGCCCGTTTCATCCAGAGATTTTCTAATGCCACAATTGCCGCCACACTTTCCCATCCATTAGTTTTCCCACCTTGAGCTTGGGCTCCTCTTCCCACCTTTCCCCTCTCCTCCCTGTCTCTTCTCTCCCCTTCTCTCTTGATCACAATTCTGTTCCCAATACTGATCAGCATGGAAATTCAAACCTGAGCTTGGGTGTTGGCTGCATGAATGGAAAGAAGGGGATGTATGCAAGCAATATTAGGCATGTAGAAACAACGAGATTTGGTTTTTTAAAGAATATTGTGATTGGGAAGGGACAAGGGTCAAAGGAAGATATTTTTCATGACTAGGGAGACCAGACCATGGTCTGAAGACAGATGGACAGGACTCAGTGGAGAAGGAGAATTTGAAGAGCTGGAGCAAGTGAGAGTCCTCACGGAATCAGATAGATGCTTGAGAGAAGGAGAAATGTGAATTAGAAATTTCTCAAGAGATGGGATGAGGCTGAGTGAATGGGGCTTCAATACCACTCAAAATTATTTTTTCTTTAATAATTTTTATGAATATCTTTTATTTTTATGTCATCTTCTTTTCTGTCTCACACGACCCTGACCCAAAGAATAATCCCTTAAATGAAGGCTCTGGATTCAGAGAACCTGAGTTCAAATCCCACCTCTTCCACTTTCTACCTGAGCGACCTTAGGCAAGTCATTTAACATATCCAAGTCTTAGTTTTCCTCATCTAAAAAGTGTCAGACTAATGGCCTCTGAGGTTCCATGACCTTATGATCTTAAAAATTTTTTTATTATCATACAAAACACAATTCCATATTGGTCTTTGTTGCAAGAGCACACTAATAGCACACACCAGAACCCCCAAATAAAACCATCAATACACTGATGGGAAAGAAGCGCCCAACAGTTCTTTCTTTGGCGGTGGAGAGCATTCCTCATCATGAATCTTTCAGGATTGGTAATCTTGATGTCAAAGAATTACAAAGTCAGTCAATGAGCATTTATTTTGCCTAAATATATTATTGTTTTTTTAATTTATTTTTTTATATTTTCAAGTTTTTATTTTGAATATTTCCCCCTAGTTACATGTTTCATGTTCTTTCCCTCTTCCTCAAACCCCCCTAATTCCCCTTAGCCAACGCACAATTCCACATGTATCATTGATCAAGACCTAATTCCATATTAAGTCAATGAGCATTTATTAAATCCTGGCTCTGTGCCAGGCACCGTGCCACGTGCTGGGGACTCAACAACAGGCAAAGGACACTTCCTGCCCTCAAGGGCTTTCACTCTAAGGGAGGAGACAACACACAAACAGCTATGAACAGACAAGCTATAGACAGGATAAGTTGGAGATCATTAACAGAGGGAAGCTACTACAATTAAAAGGGAGAAAGAAGAAGAGAGAAAAAACAATTTAGCAACACAAACCTACTTGTCAACCGAGGCACAGCCAGAGGATGTTTATTTAAACCCCTTTTGTATGAAGAGCACAAGGACGAATTCTTGGGGAGATAGTTTTTGGATGTTCCATTCATGCAGGTCTCATGGATCATGGAAGTCGGGGTGGGAGAAGACACAGACAAACCAAGGTGCTGTGTGAGGTTCAAGGGAAAAGGGGCTGCCTTATAGAGAAGGGGGTTCTCCTGAGATTTCAGGGGAGGAATATCTCCTCTGCTTATAGCTGGTAGGTATTTGTAGAGTTATGATAGTGAGCAAAAGGCAGACCAAGCAAAACCCTGGCTGAGGCTGTGAATATTCTAAACCAGGAATGTTTAGAGACATTTGTCCCCAGAGACTGAGAAGTGACAGTTTTGCCTATAACAGTATGAATTTATGTTCATATCATCCCTCCTGTTAGAATGGAAGTTTCTAGAGGGCAAGGACTCTTTTTGACTTTTTCTTTATATCCTCTACTGCTTAGTATAGTGTCTTGTGCATTTTTTTGTTGTTCAGTTATTTCCATTGTGTCTGACTCTCTGTGATCCCATTTGGGGTTTTCTTGCCAGAGATACTGGAATGATTTGCCATTTCCTTCTCCAGCTCATTTTTCATATGGGGAAACTGAGGCAAACAGGGTGGAGTGACTTGTCCAGGGTCACACAGCTAGTGAATGTCTGAAGTTAGATTTTAATTGAGATCTGTCTAACTTCAAGTCTATCAACTTCTAGGTGATTTAAACCCAAGCACTCTGATTCCAAATCTATTGCTCTTTCTATAATACCCCCTGTTTCTTTGACATTCTATGATTCCACTTGATTTCATAAGCATTTATTTATTTTTAATAATATCTTACCTTCCATCTTAGAATCAATACCGTGTATTGGTTCTAAGGCAGAGGAGCGGTAAGGGTAGGCAATGGGGGTCAAGTGACTTACCCAGGGTCACACAGCTAGGAATTATCTGAGGCCAGATTTCAACCCAAGACTTCCCCTCTCTAGGACTGACTCTCAATCCACTGAGCCACCCAGGTGCCCCCTACATAAGCTTTTATTAAATGTCTATTATTCACCAGGCACTGTGCTAGGTGATAAGAATGCAAAGACAAATGGGAAATAGCACCTGCCCTCAAGGAGATTACATTCTGGGAGGAGGGGAGTAGAGGTGGGGACAACGGGCACACAGAAAAAGAAATTGAACAAGCCATCAAAGAACTCCCTAAGAAAAAATCCCCAGGACCAGATGGATTCACAAGTGAATTCTATCAAACCTTCAAAGAACAATTAATCCCAATACTAGACAAATTATTTGACATAATAAGCAAAGAAGGAGTCCTACCAAACTCCTTTTATGACACAAATATAGTACTGATCCCAAAGCCAGGTAGAACAAAAACAGAGAAAGAAAACTACAGACCAATCTCCCTAATGAACATAGATGCAAAAATCTTAAACAGAATACTAGCAAAGAGACTCCAGCAAGTGATCATGAGGTTATCCATCATGATCAGGTGGGATTTATACCAGGAATGCAAGGAGTGAAACAAAGATGTCCATTATCACCTCTATTATTCAACATAGTACTAGAAACACTGGCAGTAGCAATTAGAGAAGAAAAAGAAATTGAAGGTATTAAAATAGGCAATGAGGAGACTAAGCTATCTCTCTTTGCAGATGATATGATGGTATACTTAAAAATCCTAGAGAATCAACTAAGAAGCTTGTAGAAATAATCAACAACTTTAGCAAAGTTGCAAGATACAAAATAAATGCACATAAATCATCAGCGTTTCCATATATTTCCATCACATTAGAGCAGCAAGAGGTAGAAAGAGAAACACCATTTAAAATCACCCTAGACAATATAAAATACTTAGGAATCTATCTACCAAAACAAACACAGGAATTATACAAACACAACTATGAAACACTTTCCATACAATTAAAACTAGATCTAAACAATTGGAAAAACATTGATTGCTCATGGGTAGGACGAGCTAACATAATAAAAATGACCATTCCACCCAAATTAATTTACCTATTTAGTGTCATACCTATCAAACTACCAAGAAACTTTTTTACTGAATTGGCTTGATATCTTGGTCATTGGTACAGACTTCTTGGAAATCTCCTATGGAGACCCTTTATGAGAGGTCCTGCTCATGGAGAAATGCTTTGCCTTTAGTCTTAGCCTTGGTCCAGTGAGGACTCTTCTGTCTTGGAGATCACCAAGAAGGCAGATCAGGGAGGGATTCATTTTTGTGTTTTTTCCTGACTTCTAGAAACTATCTACTAAGTCAGGGAAGGGCTAGAATCTGTGCTGGCAGAGGTGCTACCCACACCGATGACATCAGGGATCATGGAAATAGTAAAGCAATAAGATATGAAATGTCACTTGAAAGAAATGAAATTCTAAGGCGGCATCACTTATAAATACTTAGTCTTTTGGGAAAAGGTTGAATTGGGAAGCTAGATGTTCTTAAGTCTTCAAGAACTGTAGGATCTCAGTCACGGGAGGGACTTCAGAGTCCACCTGATACAACTGGCACCAACACCAATCCCCTAGTAGAAAGAACATTGGCTTGGGGGAAGAGGGGGTGTCAGAGGTCCTGGGATCAAATCCTGGCTTTGATACTTATGACTTTTGTGGTCTTTGGCACTGGCCATGACCCTAAATGGATGACCTACTCTGTACTTGTAAGCCTCCCACTTTAATGACTGTTTAGTCATTTTTTCAGTTGTATCTGACTCTCCATGACTCCATTTGGAGTTTTCTTGGCAAAGATACTGAAGTGGTTTGCCATTTTCTTCTCCAGCTCATTTTATAAATAAGGAACTGAGGCTAACAAGGTTAAGTAGCTTGTCCAGAGTCACACAGCTAGTAAGTGTCTGAGACCAGATTTGAACTGAAAAGAGTCTTCCTGACTCCAGGCTTAGCACTCCATCCACTACACCACCTAGCTGCCCTCAACCACCTCAGTGCCAAGAGACAAAGGGCTTATTTCATGATCAGTCATCTGAAGTCATGATTGCCTACTGAACCTTTCTTGGCCTCAGTTTCCTCACCTGTAAAATTGAGGAATTGAATCAAATGATCTTGGGGTGGGGGTGGGAAACAACTGGGTGGCTCAGTGGATTGAGGGCCAGGCCTGGTTTCAAATCTGACCTCAGGCATTTCCTAGCTGTGTGACCCTGGGCAAGTCACTTAACCCCCATTGCCTAGCCCTTATTGCTCTTCTGTCTTGGAATCAATACATAGTATTGATTATAAGGCAGAAGGTAAGGGTTCTTAATATCTTGGGTCCCTTTCAACTCTAAAACTTTGATCCTAAAATCCTTGACAAATTACATCCAACTTCTCAATACCTCTTGTGATGGGGACCTCACTACCTCCTGAGACAGCTCATTCCACTTTTGAATAGCTCTAATTGTTGGGAAGTTTTTCCTCCTAGTTAGATAAAATATGCTTCCTCAGCAAAAATTCTGCCCTTTATTCTTAGTTTTGTCCTGAGACCCAGCAGAACAGGTTTAGTCTCTTCCACATGACAGCCTTTCTCATACTTTGAGACATCTATCATATGCCATTCCCTAGAGCCCCCCAAATTAGCATGGTGCCATGGAAAAGTGGCTGCATTTAGAGCCAGAAGAATCCTCATCGTGCCACTTATATTACCTGTGTGACCTTACATTAGTTACCTGACCTCTCTGGTTAAGTTTCTCATCTGTGAAATGGGCTGGGGAGAGGGATGTAAACTGGATGACTTCAAAGGTATCTTCCAGCTTTTCTTTTCGCAGCTCATGTCCCTCAGTTCCTTCCACAGATCCTTCTGTGACTTTGCTTCGAATTCCCTTGCCATCCTTGTGGATGGCCTCAGCCTTGTACACACATGCCCTTTCTAACGAGAGAGGCCCAGGACAGAGCACAGCATTTCTTTTTCTTTTTTTAAACCCTTACCTTCAGTCTTAGCTTTGATTCTAAATATTGGTTCCAAGGCAGAAGACTGGTAAGGGCTAGGCAGTGGGACTTGCCCGGGGTCACATAGCTAGGAAGTGTCTGAAGTCAGATTTGAACCTGAGACCTCCCAACTCCATGCCTGGTTCTTTATCCACTGAACCACCTCGATGCCCCTAGAACATGGCATTCCAAGCCTGGTCTGACCAAACTTCATTACTGCTCTGGACTCAAAGTGAGAGAATGAGAGAGCCAAAGAAGCTTTAGCTTCCTTTCTCACCTCTCCAGGGCCGGTATTCTCATTCTTAGAAAAAGGTCATTTAGGTCATCAGAATAAGCAGCAAAAGTCTTAAAGGGCCTGTGAACCCTACAGAGAATTTCCAGTTCATCTGGAATTGCACCTGGGCAGGTTGGTAGCACAGCAGATAGAATGCCAGGCCTGGAGTCAGGAGTTCCTGGGTTCAAATTTGATCTTGGACTCTTCCTAGCTGTGTGACCCAAGACAAATCATTTAACCTCAGTTACTTGACCCTCACCCATCTGTCTTGGAATGGATACTTTATGTGTCCACTCAAAAACAAAGGTTAAGAAAGAAAGGAAGGAAGGAAGGAAGGAAGAGGAGAGAGGGAGGAAAGAAGGAAGGAAGGGAAAAGAAGGGAAAGGAAGAAAAGGAAAGGAAAGGAAGAAGACAAAGAAAGAAAATAAGAAAGAAAAAAGAAAGGAAGGAAGGAAAGAGGAAAGAAGGAAGACAAAGAGAGAAAAGAAGGAAGGAAGACAAAAAGAAAGAAAGAAAATAAAGGAAGGAAGAAGGAAAGGAAGACAAAAAATAAAGAAAAACAGGAAGAAGAAAGAAAGGAAAGAAGAATGAAGACAGTAAAGAAGGCAGGAAGGAAGCAAGGAAGAGAAAGGAAGAAGGAAAGAAGGAAGACAGAAAGAAAATAAGAAAGACAGGAAAGAGAAATGAAGGAAGACAGAAAGAAAGGAAGTAAGGAAGAAAAAGACAGAAAGGAAGGAGGAAAGAAGGAAAACAGAAAGGAAGGAAGGAAGGAAAGAAGAGAAAAGAAAGCTGCTGCTTAAGAAGGAGTTTATTAAAATGAAGAAATCGTCACTACTAAACTAGCATCATGGGATGGAAGATTTTACAGCTATCTGTGCTTAGCATGCACTGTGATCATGGTAGAGCCTCTTACTTTAACTTCCCATTTTTCCTGTTATCTTAAAGGGTCACACACACAAACACAAACACACACAGGTGTGGGTGTGTAACAATGTTCCCAGGATTTTCTTCTTTCTTTGGTAAACAAATGTTTTATTAATTTTCTTTTCCTTCTCTTGTCACTTCCCAATGTCTTCCTCACCTCCCATTGATCCTTTGACAAATAAGAACAGCCAGACAAAACAAAGCAGCATGCTGGTCATGCCCTAAATGTAGGCACTGCCACTTCACTGTCTTCTGAAGTCACACTTGCCCACTATGTTCATCAGAGTCCTGAAATCCTCCAGGTTTTCCTTCCTAGGCCACTTCGGTCATCTTGCAAATTGTTCTCCCAGGTCTCCTTTCTTCACTCTGCATCTGTCCATGTAAGTCTTGCAGGCTGTTATCCTGAAGGAATGTCTCAGATTGGCTAACCAGGGTGAAGATACCTTGAAAGTTCAAACAGGAGAAGAGTTTGCTGTTGTTGTTTAGCCATGTTCGACTCCTCCTGACCTCATTTGGAGTTTTCTTGGCAAAGATACTGGAGTGGTTTGCCATTTCCTTCTCCAGCTCACTTGACAGATGTGGAAACTGAGGCAAACAGGGTGAAGTGACTCGTCCAGAGTCACACAGCTAGTAAGCATCTGGGGTTGGATTTAAACTCAAGTCTTCCTGACTCCAGGCCTGGCACTCCATCCACTGTGCCACCTAGATGCCCTTGGAAGAAGGGCAGCCGACTGTGTAGGAATGAATAGGGAAAAGGAAAAGGAAAGGAGAAGATAGAGAAAGGAGAAGGACAGGATAGGAGCTTTTTACCTTTAGTCTGCCTGCTAAGTCTGCTTTCCTACTTTTAAAGTCTATTTCCTATTACAGCCCTGGGCTATGAGATTACTTTATTTTAAAAAAGAATTAAATTCTGGGAGCAGAAGTGGTCCCTTCCACTGACTAAATCTCCAGAATTCCTTTGCCTTTGGCTCCCATCAAAGTTATAATAATTTTTAAAAAGGTTTTAAGGTTTGTTAAGCATTTTAGATATTACCTTGTAACCTCCCTGGACCTCAGTTTTGTCAGCTATAAAATGGGAAGTCTACTAGATGGCTTCTATCTCTAGGACCCAATGATCATTATTATCCCCATTTTATGGATAGGGAAACTGAGTCTCAAAGGTCACCAAGCTATTAAGTGTCTGAGTCAGATCTTCCTGATTCCAAGTCCACTTCCCTATATGGCCTTTGTGTCTCAACACATGTGAGTGAATGCAAACATATGAAAGGTGGCTCCATGGCACCACCAGACTTGGGTCTGGGAAAAACTGTGATGTTGGCAGCTTCTCTTTGGCACCCTCCCACCTCCCTGATTTGTGATCCCCAGCCATGACCTTCCAAAATCTGGTGTGCTACAGAGGAAAAGTCAGCCTGCTTTCTGACCCAGTCTGGCCCCTGATAAATGGTTCCCTCCCTGGAAGCCAATGATAAAGCTGGTCCTGGACAGATCCAAAAAGAAAAGAACTGGAAACCGTCCAACTCAGTCAGGATGTAGCAGCCTCCGAGGGCTCCCCAGGCCCTGTGCCTGGTTTAGAACATAATCTAACAGGCTTGTGACCAGTCAGTCGTCTCCCTCCTGGCCTGTGTTTATACTTTGTGATTCTTGCTGCCAAATGCACTTTGTGGGATGGAGAATGATGGTGGAAAGACTGCTTTTAGGGCTCACTGGGCTGAGCTGGTGAGGACACTGGTCAGTTCTGAATTGTGGAAGATATTAGCGGGTAACCAGGTGGCCGAATACATAGTGCACTGAGTTTGGAATCAGGAAGACTCACCTTTGTAAGTTCAAATCTGGCCTCAGACATTAATTAGCTGGGCGACCCTGTACAAGTCACTTTACCCTATTTGCCTCAATTTCCTCCTATGTAAAATGAGCTGGAGAAGAAAATGGCCAACCACTCCAATATCTCTGCCAAGAAAACCCCAAATGGGGTCACAAAGAGTCACACACAACTGAACAACAACAGAAATCTGTGTGACTATATGCAAAGTCTCTTAATTTTTCCGAGTGCCATTTTCTGCATCTCTAAATGAGGGAGGTTGGAGTAGATGGCCTCTGAGGCTCCTTCTGAAGCTAGAATTATGATATACGAAAATGTGGATGTGCCCCACAGAGAAATTGGAGGGAGGTATAATTTACAGAATTCTTTAAGTGGCCTTCCCCTCTCCACCTTGACCATTTAAAACAGGAATGAATTTTTTAAAATTTCATTTACATTCAACTTCCCATAAACATTATTATTAACCCAGATGTGAGATTTCATGGGCATAAGGGACTCCTGGTGAGGAAATTCCTTCCATCCAATGCAAAGTAGCACCTGCTCTGCAATTCAAGAGAGATGCCTGCGGGGAACGAGGGGCAGGTTTAGTGGTTTACTGGCTCAGGGCAAAGAACTTAGCCTGTCAAAAAATAGTCAGGAAGCTGTCTCTAGCTAGCTCTCTGCTGTTTCTCCCTGCAATGTTGACTTCCTAGGGAGGATGAGCTATCCTAGTGGCTATCACTTTGCAGACCCCCCCACTCCCTTCCCGTCCTTTCTCTCTCCTCTCCCTTCCCCAGTTGGCAAATGGGCAAAGATGTCTCAAGGGAAGAATCAGGTCTCCAGATGGGCAGTGTGGTCAGGATGGGGGCAGTTCCCTCCTTTGGCTAAACAAGGTAAAATGGGGAGGGAAGATGAGACCCTGGGCACCTTCTCCTCCCAAAGACGGAATAATCTGGCCTCCCTGGCCCATGCCACTATTCCGGAGGTAATTCTACTCCAGCCTATTGGCCATTAAGACATGCTTCAGTGCCCAGGGATTTGTGGCTATTTCCTCGAGGAGGCTGAATTGCAGACCTGGTGATGATGCCCTGGTGGGAGAAAAACTGAGTGTAATAGCTGCGGTGGGGGGAACCTGTGGGTCATTGGCTCAGATAAACAATGCTATTGTGCTGAACTGAAGGCTGTCTCTGGGGCCTGAGGCCTGGAGTCTCCTGAAAGAAGGGGGCCCGAGCCTGACCCTGCCTAGCCACAAGCCTTGTACCCTCCAGTCTTTGGATTTCTGTGTCTTCCCTATCTCTCTCCTAGCATCACTCCTTATTCTTCTCCCTTCCCCAGTCCTTCCCGGAGTGGCATAGTGAGGAAGGCCCCTGGAATAAGAAGACCTGAGTTCAAATCCTACCTTTCAATATTTACTACCTGCATGATGCTTGGCAAGTCTCTCCCCATCTGTAACACGAAGGATTAGCTTCTAAGGTCCCATCTAGCTTTAAATGTATGATCCTAACCTCTCCTTCCTTTCCCTTCTCCCCTGATTTCCCCCTTTTACTTTCCCCCTCCCTGCTCTGACCTTGATTTCCCTCCCTGGGCTTTCCCCCTTCTCTCCGGTCCAGACCTCATCCCCTTTCCCT
>NC_058133.1:264823832-264833412 GCF_016433145.1 Gracilinanus agilis | reverse complement strand
AGAGAGAAAGAGAGAGGAAGGAAGGAAGGAAGGAAGGAAGGAAGGAAGGAAGGAAGGAAGGAAGGAAGGAAGGAAGGAAAAGAGAGAGAAAGAAAGAAAGAAAGGAAGGAAGAAAAAAGAAAAGAAAGTCCAGGGAAGTGTCTAGGCAAAGGTGTGGTGTGAATAGTATCAACTGTAATGGATAGAAGTCAGAAAGATTAGAGTTCAAATTCTGCCTAGAATACCTACTAGCTGTGTGACCCAAACAAAATAATATTTATAAAGTGCTTTGCAAACCTTAAAGTGCCATCTGAAAGTTAGCTATCATCATTCATCATCATCACTATACGCTTCAGAGAATTTAAGGACAAGGCCTGAGAAAAAGTCATTGGATTTAGCAATCTTTGAAACCTTGGAGAGAGAAATTTCATTTGAATCCAGATTGCGAAGGGTTGAGAAATGGGTGGGAGGTGAAAAAAGAGGAGGCAGCCAGCACAGACAGCTTTTTCCAGGAGCTTGGCTAGGAAAGGCAAGATAGCTGGAGGGGATGGTAGGGTCAAGTGAAAGGGTTTGGTTTGGTTTGGTTTAAGGATGATCATGATCTGGGCATGTCTGTAAAGCAGAGGGGAAGGAGTCAGTGGATAAGGGAAGACCGCAAATCAGGCAGACATAAGGGCTAAACAAGAGGGCCTCTGGGTTCCCTTCCAGCTCTCTGATCCTAGGACTGAAGGGGCAAGCAGGGTCCTACAGAATATGGAAGGAGGCAGGTCAGGGGGGCCAAGAGAGGGGCTGGTGTTGGCTGGGAGTCATCTGCAGATCACTAAGTGTAGAGGGAGGAAATGAGAAGGGTGGCAAGGGTAGCTACGAGAAGAAGGCTGTACACATGCATGTACAGATTCACACCCATGAAAGTCAATGCGTGATATAAAATGTAAGTTATGCTACTCCTGTGCTCAGAGACACAAACTGGTTAGTGACGCTGAAAAAGCCAATTATTTCAGCAAGGAACAGAGAAGGCCCTCCCTCCATCTGAAGCATGGCTAGCTGGGGAACCTCTTTCAAGCTTCTGCACCTCTAGGCACCCTCATTTTCTCCTGTGTAAAATTAGGGCTGGGGTGGCTAGTACCATCGGGCCCCCTTCCCAATTCCCCCGGGGAGGCCAGCTCGGGAGAGCCGGGACACATGCAGAGGAGCGGCTCCCCCTAGGGGCCTCCGGGAAGTAACACAGAGCTGGCCTCTGGCTCCCAAACCCTGTCTCTTGGTGGTGTGGCCAGGCACCTAATGAGTGGCAGAGCCAGGACTTCAACACGAACGCCCTAATTCCACAACACTCTATATAACATTGTTCTCAGCAGGGGAACGATGCCTTCCTGCACTTCCCAGGAGCCAGAGTGGCTTCCAGAGAGCCTGGGGCAATCTCCCCTCTAAGGTCCCCTCCAGCCCTCCTGGGGGGTAGCTAGATGGCACAAAGGACAGAGCTCTAAACCTGGAGTCAGGAGGTCCTGAGTTTAAATCTGGCCTTAGACCCTTGTCATCCGTGTGACCCTGGGCAAGACACTTCATCCTGTTTGCCTCAGTTTCCTCATCTGTCAAATGAGCTGGAAAAGGAGAGGACGAACCACTCGAATGTCTTTGCCAAATAAACTCCAGTTTGAGGCAGGGGGCAGCTGGGTGGCTCAGCGGATAGAGAGCCAGGCCTAGAGACAGGAGGTCCTAGGTTCAAGTTTGAGAGATGGAGAAACTGAGGCAAAGGGTAAAAGTGAATTATCCAAGGACACACAGCTAATGGTTTGTCATTTCCTAGCTGTGTGACCCTGGGTAGGTCACTTAACCCCCTTTGCCTAGCCTTTACTGCTCTTCTGCCTTGGAACCAATGCACAGTATTGATTCTAATATGGTTTTTAAAATATATACATATATTTAAATGTATAAATGATAATATAATAAAAAATTAAAATAGTATATATTCCATATCATAATATTCTGTACATAATTAATCATTAGAATAAGTATTGATTCTAAGATCTTTGCCAAGAAAATCCCAAATGGGGTCATGGAGAATTGGACACAACTGAGTTTCAGAAAGCTCTCCTGGGCCCTGGATGGAGGGAAACTTTCTGGAGGGGTGGGATGGGAAATTCTCTACTTTCAGGGGCTCAATGGAAACAGCTTCATGTTCTAAAGTGGTTTCATTGAAAACCCACAATCAAAAGGTCATTCATTTCGCTTCTTTTCCATTGAGGGATCAGGGTCTCCCAAGGGTGAAGGATTCCAGATATTCTGATCTTCCTCATCATCTGGTCCCTAAAAAGACTAAAAAGAGAGTCCAAAGAGAAAGTGGTCTCATCATCTACTCCCTTCAGAGACAGCGAACAAGTACTTCTCTAGTAAATGTAAAAAATGAAGGCTTTGTCTTACTTGTCTCCTTTGATCCTTATTCAGTGCAATAAATGAATTTATTGACCACCTACTGTGTGCCCAGCCCTGTGCTAGGGCCAGTGGAAAACACAGGGCAAGAAGAAAGTGTGGTCCTTGCCCTCAGGGGACTTACAGCTTTGGGGGGTGAACAGATGGGGCAGAGTCACACAAAGAGTCACATAACCCAAGAATCCCTTGGTTCAAGTCTCACCTCTGACACACATTGGCTGTGCAACTCTAGACAGGTCACTTAACCTCTCAGTTATATATTCTCAAAAACTATAAGTTGCAGAAAAATTACTAACCTGCCTGAGTAAAGGGGATTTCTTAGTCAGAAGTGGTGGCAGAATTGTTGTTCAGATGTTTCAGCTGTGTCTGACTTTTCATGACCCCATTTGGGGTTTTCTTGGCAAAAATACTCAAGCGGTTTGATATTTACTTCTCTGGGTCATTTTACAGATGAGGAAACCGAGGTCAATAGAGTAAAGTGATTTGTCCAGAGTCACACAGCTGGTAAGTGTCTGAGGCCAGATTTGAATTCAGGAAGAAGAGTATTCCTAATTTCAAGCCCAGTTCTCTATCCACAGCACCATCTAACTGACCAAAATGAGAGTACCTTATGTCAATGAAATCAGAGGCTGAATGCAAAAGACGTTCCAAACCTATCACAAAAAGGCAGAAGTCCTTCGTCCAAAACGAGGCTCTTGCTAGCTGTGGGACTTGGGGAAATTGTTTCACTTCTTGGAATCCCAAGCTGTTTATTTTTTAAAATCTGTATTTTAAAATATACCTATTTGGAGGAAGCAGCCAGATGGCTCAGTGGATAGAGACAGGAGGTCCTGGCTTCAAATGTGGCCTCGGATACTTCCTAGCTGTGTGACCCTGGGCAAGTCACTTGACCCCCATTGCCTAACCCTTATGGCTCTCCTGCCTTGGAACCAATACATAGTATTGATTCTAATATGGGAGGTGAGGGTTTAAAATATATATGCATATGTTTAAATGTATAAATAGTAATATAATAATATTATCAATAATTAAAATCATATATATTCTCTATAGTAATATTCTCTATATAATTAATCATTTGAATAATAATTATAATATATTTATACATTAAATGTATTTTATTCATAAATGTAATATTTATTTAAAGCTAGATTATAATATATTGATATGCTTAATAATTATGATTATAATCAATAATAATTTATTATGAATAAATAGATTTTAAAACCCTTATCTTCCACTTAGAATCAGTACTGTGCATTGGTTCCAAGGCAGAAGAGCGATAAGGGCTAAGCAATGACTTGTCCAGGGTCACACAGCTCAGATGTGTGTGACATCAGATTTGAATATATCTATCTCTATATCTATAGGTATACACACACATACACTTATAAAAGGCATTTTTAAAGGTAGTTTGACATAACAGAAGGCCGAGGGTCAGAAAGAATTAGGTTCTCTATCACTTAACACAGCGCCTTATAAACCCAAAGCACTTATCGACTGACTGACTGGCTGAGATGCCATGGGGAGAGCCAGCCTCCCAGAGACCCAGGCAAGACTGCAAATTGTAAGAGGAAAAGGTTCCCTAAGCCAGGAGTTTCCTATTCCACTAAGATCATAGGCTGAGTCCTTATTCTTATCAAATGATGAAATGAGGTGATTATAGACATTAAGTATAAAAGTTGTTTAGAAAAGTAGGGAGGAGATCACCAGGAGAAAAATCCAGAAAGGAGGTAGAACTTGAGTTTATGTAGGATTTGGCTGTACAGAGAAGGGGTAGAGCATTAAAGGTGGCAGGGAATGACATGGGCAAAGGTTCAGAGGCAGGAATTGGATGGATGAGGTTGACATGTTTAGTAATGTTATCTCTATTTTTTTTAATTTTTAAATATTTTCCCATGGTTCCATGATTCTTGTTGTCTCCCTCCCCTCTACCCTCCCCCCTCCCAGAGCCAACAAACAATTCCACTGGGCTATGTATGTATAATCAATTGTATTATCTCTGTCTTTCTAGAAGAAATCAAGTCCCAGAGAGGAAAAATTATTTGGTTAAAGCCAACCAGCTAGAGAGTATTCAGGGACTAAAACCCAGGATTTCTCACTTTCCTACTTGGTGCTTCCTCCTATACCCACTTCCCCCCAATTATAGAAAATATGATAGAGACATATAGAGAGACCCTTGGACGCCTGGGCTGCCACTAGGCAAGGGCTGAAGGGGGCATCTGAAATCACAGCCTGGGCTTTTACAACCCCAGACTAGACCTCCCAGATTCAGGCCTTCCCTAAAGGTTATGTGCTCTTTTGCTCCTTTGGAATGCCAAGCAAACAGAAGGCTTTGGAAGCAGGGGACAGACTCACCTCGTAAATGTTGAATTGACTCTGCCCACGAGCCAGCTCCCGGTAGCTAGTGGTGAACTCCCCAATGAAGTCATGACTGCAAGGAAAAGCAAAACAACCTGAGCCCCAGGCTCCACACTCCTCCCTCTATCCCTCTCCCCTTCCTCCTGCCTCAAAATATCTCCCTCAAAAGAAATCCAAAATTCCACCATTAGAGCTTTATTCCTTTGGGTTAGATATTGCCCTTCCTCTCTTTCACTCATCCCTTCTTTTTTGTAATGGGCTGCAGGGCTCTGCCTTGGCCCTACTGCTTTCCTGAGGAAGGCAGTTCTGGAATGGAATTCCTATTCCCTATGTGAAATCAAGGAAGGCATGGTGGTGCTGTGGATAAAATGCTGCACCTGGAGTCGGGAAAACTCCTCTTCCTGAGTTCAAATCTGGCCTCAGAACCTTCCTAGCTAGATGACCCTGGACAAATCACTTCATCCCATTAGCCTCAGTTTCCTCATCTGTCAAATGAGCTGGAGAAGGAAATGGCAAACCACTCCAGTATTTTGCCAAGAGAGCACCAAATAGGGTCATGAAGAGTCAGACACACACACAAGAGAAAATGATTGAATTCAAGAAACAATAGTTTATATGTGTCATTGAGTCATTTTTTCAGTCATGTCCAACTCTTCCTGAACCCATTTGGTATTTTCTTGGCAAAAATACTGGAGGGAGTTTGCCATTTCCTTCTCCAGCCCATTTGACAGATGAGGAAACAGAGGTCAACATGGTGAAGTAACTTCCCAAGGACACACAGCTGGCAAGTGTCCAAGGCTGGATTTGAACTCAGATTTTCCTGATTCTGGATCCAGTGTTCTAACCACTGTGCTCTCTAGCTGCTCCCAAACGAGCTACAGAAATGAAAAATTGGGGACGGTCACCAGAGAGCACTAGCTTACTGGTCACTAGCATTAAGGGAGATTGGGAAAGGTTTCTTATAGAAGGTAGGTAGGACTTTAGCAGAGACTTGAAGGAAACCAGGGAAGCCTGGAGGAGGAGATAAGGAGGGAGAACATCCCAGGCATGTGGGTAGGCCAGGGACAACACTCAGGAGGTAGGAGATGGAGAGTCTTGGGCAAGGCAGAGCCACGAGGCCAGGCTGTCATTCACTGGATTGTAGAGCTCTGGGAAGGTACTGGAAAGGTAGGAATGGGCCAGATTAGGAAGGGCTTTGAAAGCCAAACTAAATTTGATCTTGTGGGTCACAGGGAGCCCCTAGAATTTACTGAATAAGGGGATGATACTGCCTGAAAGATCACTTTGGCAGCCGAGTGAAAGACGGACTGGAGTGGATACAGACTTGAGGCAGAGAGACCAACCACTGGGTTATTTCAATAGTTGAGGCATGAGGTGATGAGGGTCTGCACCAGGGTGATGGCAGTGCCAGAAGGGGTGTGTATAAAACATGTTATGGAGACAGAGCAGTCAGGACTTGACCATTGATTGGATATGGGGGTAGGGTGGGGTGGAAAAGAGTGCAGAGTCTAGGACGACACTGAGGTTACAAGCCCAGGTGGCTGGAAGGATGGTTCAGAATAGAAAAAAGAATGAAAGAAACTAAAGCGGGTAGAATTCTATGTGACTTTCACAGGGTTGCCTAGGAGATAATACCCCTCTTTCATCTACCAATCACTATTCTCCATCCTCCATCCCTCTACCCCATTATGTATCCCTCTTCCATAATCTCCATTCCCATCATCCACTGTCTACTTCCCATCCATAGTTCTCCACTATCCATATCTCTTTTACTAATCTTGTTCCCTACCCCATACTTCCTATTCCCCATCATCAGTCCCTTCTTTGTCTTTTCCCCATCTTTGATTTCCCCAATTCTGCATTATCCATCCCTTTCACACCCTCATCCCCTATTCTCCCTGCCCATTTCATACTCCCTATCCTGAGTCTCCTATTATCTTTTCTGCATCCCCTACCTGCACTTCTCATACATTATATCCCAATCCTATCTCCATCACACATTTCCTAGTCCTCATCCTTGGTCCTCCATTATCTATCTTTCTTTTACTATTCCCATTCCTCTTTTCTTATCCTCTCTATCCTCCTTGTCCTCACCCTCCATTCCCCATTATCCATCCCTCTCTCACATTCCTCATTCTTATTCCCCATCCTCCATTCCCATCCTGATGACCTTTTCCTCTTTCATATCCCCTATTCTCACCCCCATTTCTATCCTGTCCTCTTTATCCTTTCTCCATCATTCATCCTCTATTTCCCATTATCTCTTTCACACTTTTCATCTTCCATTCCCATCCTATTATCTATCTCTCTGTTCTCACATTCCTATTTACCTCAGATTCTTCATTCTCATCACCCACTTCCAATTCTCCATCCTCTGTCCTCCATTATTCAGTTCCCATCCTTCATCTCTCACTCCCTATATCTACTATTCCCAATCATCCATCCATTTTCCATCTGTGACCTTCCATCTCCCATTTGCCATCTTCTGATCCCTCATCTCCCATTCCCATCCTATTATCTATCTCTATTTCATATTCCTCATCACCCATTTCCAATTCCCCATCTTTAGGCCCCCATTATCCAATTCCCATCCTTCATCTCTCACTCCCTGTAGCCACCATTCCCAATCATCCATCCATTTCCCATCTGTCACCTTCCATCTCCCATTTGCCATCTTCTCTCCCTCTTCTGATCCCCATCTCCCCTTTCCAATTCTCCTCTCCTCTCATCCTCCACCCCACAACCACCCCCGGGATACACATATGTATATTCAAGAACTGAGCAGCTAGTAGCATTTGCCTTGATGTTACTCTTAAAAATCTGCTTTTAATGAGGCTTTGCAAAAGGAGTAGCACTGTCACTCACACCCCCTCCAACGTATCCTTTTTACCTCTGCCAGAATAACCTTCCTTCTGCATAGATCTAATATATCCCTCCCCTGCCAAAAAACCTCCAGCTTCCTTTATACTGGGAGAAAAAAGTACCAACTCCTCTGCATAGCACTCGAGGGCCTCCACCCTCTTTCCTCCACTCTATATTTGTAGCCTCAGATCCTATTACTTCCCTCCACATAATCTAAGCCCCTGCCAAATAAATCACTTTCCATCTCTGAAAAGCCAGGGAGTACCTGGAAAAGCGCTGGATTTAGAGTCCAAAGGGTCTGCATGCAAACCCCAGCTCTGCCACCAATGACAAGTGTGATCTTGGGCAAGTCCCCTCCCCTCCCTGGACCTCAGGATTTCCATCTAGAAAATGTGAGACGTTCTACAGATTTTGAAGGTCCCTTCCTTAGCCTACTATTCATGATGTTCCTCACATAGAGAATGTGCTCTTTCCCACATCCAGGCCTTTGCCTAATCTTCCCGATACATAGAATGCCAAGTGAATTTTTTTTAAACCTTTACTGTCCATCTTAGAATCAATACTAAGTATTGGTTCCAAGGCAGAAGAGCAATAAAGACTAGGCCATGGGGGTTAAGTGACTTGCCCAGGGTCACATACTTAGGAAGTGTCTGAATCAGATTTGAACCTAGGGCCTCCCATCTCTAGGCCTGGCCACTGTGGCACCTAGCTTCCCCACTGATGGATTTCTTTTGTTGTTCAGTTCAACTCTTCAGGACCCCATTTGTGGTTTTCTTGGCAAAGAACCACTAGAGTGGTTTGCCTAGTTTTCTTCTCAAGCTCATTTGACAGATGACGAAACTGAGATGACGAAACTGAGGATGAAGTGACTTGCTCAAGGTCACACAATCTTACTTATTAGTATCCGAAGCCAGATTTGGCCTCTTCCTGACTCCAGGTCTGGTGCTCTAACCACTGTGCAAACTAGCCAAATTTCTACCCATCCTCTAAAGCCCAGCTTCTATATCACCTTCTCCAGACAGCCTTCCCTGACTCCCCAGATCAGTAAAGACCTTAAAAAGCACTTTGCTCATACCTCCTAAAGCCTAAGGGCTACAGCTAGGAACTGGACCTTGGATTTCACTCTTTTAGGGAATTTCCAGATAAGGCAACTCTCTCCATCAATGGAGAGTGGCACCTTCACTGTGACATAGAGAGCTGCCTAAAGCACTGACAGCCCAGGGTCACACAGCCAGGAGGCATCAGAGGAGACTGAAATGGGCCTCCCTGCTCTGGGGACAACTCCATTTTTGTGATGTAGATGACGTGATTGTTTTAAAGGCATTTGTGCGGAGGTCATATACCCTAGGGCACAGCAAGTTTTGTGACCGTAAGCCCTGTGCTAGCTACGGTTACTTATTTATGGTTCCCAAATATTATGTGAGTGAGGGTGTGTGTGTGTGTGAGAGAGAGAGAGAGAGAGAGAGAGAGAGAGAGACAGACAGACAGACAGACAGACAGACAGACAGACAGAGGCAGAGAGACAGAGAGAAACAAGAGAGGAAAAGATAAGGGAAAGCAAGGGTAGGGAGGGAAGAAGGAAAGAGAAAGAGAAGGATGGAAAGAGAGAAGGAGGACAGGAAGGAGAGAAAAAGGAGAGAAAGAGTGAAGTAGAGAGAAGAAGAAGTGAAAAGAGAGAAAGAGGAGAGACAAAAGGAGAGAGAAGAGAGAGAGGGAGAAACAGAGAAAAGAAGAAAGAGGAAGAGAAAGGAAGAGAGGAGAGAGAAATGGCATAAGAGAAGAAGGAGGGAGAGAGAGACAGAGGGAAGGAGGGGAAAGAGAGAAGGAAGGAGGGAGAAGAAAAGGGGGAAAGAGAAGAGGAGAGAAGAGAAAGGGAGAAGAGAGACAGAGGGAAGGAGAGAGAGGGAGAGACAGAGAGGTAGAGAAACAGACAGAGACAGAGAGACAGAGA